>NC_139627.1:23281602-23664102 GCF_964638095.1 Poromitra crassiceps | reverse complement strand
AGTGCATGTGTGCAGTGCATATACCAGAGTTGGGAGCTGTAACCAGGATGACCGTTACCCTAATCATAACCAACCAGAGATGTTTTAGTTGCCTAAACATAACCAAAGTGATGTCTTAAGGTCCTTACACATCAATGTTCTTTGTTTAGAACCAAGCTAAATTAGAAATGAGAGAAATTAGACAATGGTGTTTGTTTGTTTGTTTGTTTGTTTGTTTGTTAGTTAGCTACTTTGTGATGTTAGTCAGAGTGTAACATCATCCACCTCATTGTGATATCATCCACTCCATTGACATTGATTTTGTGGACCAACATTGATTTTGTGGACCAACATTGATTTTGTGGACCAACATTGATTTTGTGGGCCAACATTGATTTTGTGGGCCAACATTGATTTTGTGGACCGACCAACCAACCAAGTGACTATGTTCTCAGTCAGAGTGTGACATGATCCACTCCATTGTGATGTAATCAACTCCAGAGTGACTTATAGAGCTGCTGGCCATGCATCCATCATTGATACATACTTGACATCACTGTGTTGTCCCTATCATAATGTTCCCTATATCACCTAATGTTGTCCCTATCATCCACTCCACTGTGATGTCACTGCATGGACATTGATTTTGTGGGCCAACATTGATTTTGGGGACCGACTGACCGACCGACCAACCAACCAACAGAGAGTGTGACGTCATCCACTCCATTCTGATGTCATCCACTCCAGAGTGACTTATAGAGCTGCTGGCCATGCCATCGATAAGTGACATCACTGATGACATCACTGCTCCCTAATGTTGTCCCTCATCCACTCCATTCTGATGTCATCCAGTGACGCTTGCTGCCTAGCTATGCTGGCCGCAGCTAAAAGAACTTTCATGAACTGGCTATAAGACGAATCAGCGTGATGTCCCTTGCCACCCACAAATGCGGAACCCTGCGGCAGTTAACTAGTAGGAGTTGTGCCAAACAATCGTTATCTCAAAAACTATACATCACATCGCTTATATTTTGACATTCTGAGTGAGAGCAGAATTAGCTCAAGAGTTTGATGTATAAGCATGTTGTGTTAAAGTTGGTGAACTGTCGCAGTTTTTAAAATGTAAACCGGGTCAGCCGGCTAGAGTCAGGTCACTCAAGCCTCCCAAAGCTCAGGCTCCATAGGGTTCCATTGCCGTTGCCACCCAGTGACATCATGGTTTGTTTACCAAAATGCTGCTCGGCTGATCCCTCGTATAGTCTGAATCACATATCAATCAGAGATAGAAAGCAGCAAAATTGACATTTAATTACAGTAGCCTATATAAAAATGTTGCCTACTTTAACTTTAAGTTTAAATACAAGTAAATTGACTTGCATTGATTGCCATTTTGGAGATTCAGAGAGAAACTCTGCTCATATTTGTTCAACCGGAGGATTGCTGATACAAGCAAGATCCCAAACTGTCAAAAGTTTCTACTTCAACGGAAAGCTGATCTATTTCAGTTCAGCACATTCCATTATATTTCTCTCCTATATTGTGTCCTGTCCTCCCCTGCTGTCACTCTGCTGTCCGTCTTACAGTGGTTTGGAGCTGTTCATCCCCATCGTAATGACCTCCTCGGGGACTCAGAGGCTGTCTGCGGTGTTTGGTGGAGGACTTCACCACTTCATGTGGAACAATAAAGAGCAGTGACACGGTGTGGGGTACCGACTGCCCTCTTGTTAAAAGCTCTGATAAGCGCGCCATGTACAAACCTCCACACCCAGATGAAAGGACCCTAGCTACGCTGCGCAGCCCCTCTCTCTTGCTGTGATGATGCGGTGGGGTGGGGAACAGAAAGTCTCTTTGACAGCTGCTAACTCTGACAGCCACTCTTGTTAGACTGCGAACTGTCTCTCCTCTGAATGGGAATATGGGGAAGATGCCCGCTCAGTCGAATGGCACTAAGGCACATAGGAGTAGGCTACAATGTGTGCTGATGATTGTCGGGTTTTGAATGTGGCTGACTCTACCTCCGTTTGATCTTTTCTACTTAGGCAGAAAATTCATGAAAATCATTCAATGCAATCGGATGAATGAGTGATGCTCTCTTTCACTCTTCTCTCGCTCCACCTCCCCCATATTTTTTTTCTGACAAACAGATGGATTTTCTGCTTTATTAGATGTGAGAGAGAGGTAGAGAGATGCTACGTAATGTCTATTTCTCTGAGTGAATCCAGCAGCTCTCCAAGTGAATCAAGCCGTTACAGATATTTCGCTGGATATTGACATTGACGAAAGACAATACATAGCCTATCTGCTGTCTGTGGGCATCCATGCAGCAGGTCCAGTAGCGGAGCGTACGCCGGGGCAGAGGGTGCGGCCGCCACGGGCCCACTCGTCAGGGGGGCCCATAATTTTTTTTTTTTTTTTTTTTTTTTTTTTTTTGCAGGCCAGGCCACCTGGCTGGCAACCTGTGTTTTTATTTTTCTTCTTCAGAACAAGCTTGTCTGTAAAGTGGCTTCACTGTAGTCTTTCTTGGACATAATATTACTTGGCTCAGTGAGTGACAAATTGTGTTTTCGGATATAGGGGCTATCAGCTATTTTACAGTTGTGACTTAAAATGACTTTATTTAATAAAGTCAGTGGTGTGAGTCTGAGAGGAATTCAATCAATAGACAATAACATTGGTGTGTTTAAAATGAGATATTCCACTAAATATGGCTAAAACCGATTCAAACATGCAAAAAAGGCACATTTTTCTTCGCGGCCTGGCAGGCCCGGTTCTACGGGGGTGCAAAAGCATGCATTGCACCCTTATTTGTCTGCATGCTCAGTTGAAAAGTAAAAAAATGTATAAATGCTACAGCTGCACACTTACTGTTTAAACTTGAATTATAGTTGTTGTTTTTCTTTGTTCTTTGATGTGATTTTATGGCTTTTTGGCACCTATATGTAACCTTTTAAGGTTGAGATAATTGTATTATCATTATATGGTCCAAATATTTCAGTAAAGCACTTGAAACACTTGAAATATTCTTGCTTGGGTGGTATCATTCTACTTGAAATGATGGTCAAATGCATTATTTTTAGTAAAATAACATGTCAAATTTTTCGAGTGGGCCCGGCCTTCGGCCGGGCATCTGCACCCCTTCCTATCTAGGATGCACCCCTAGTCATCTTGTTCTGGAACCGGCCCTGCGGCCTGGCCTGGCCTTCAAAAAAAAAAAAAAAAAAACAATTTTTTTTTTTTTTTTTTTTTTTTTTGATGGGGCCCCCCTAAGAGCTTCGCCCCCTCTGGGCTGATAGGGTCGCTCCGCCCCTGAGCAGGTCTATATCTAACAAAATTGAAGAAAGTCCTTCACTCTTGTTAAAGCACCACTTTGTTTCAAAACTAATGTTTCAGCTCTCTTATATCACATTCATGACAACTCGGACCGCTGGATGTTTCAACTCGGAACTTCCGGCTTCCCGGTCGGAGGGAAAACAGGGAAAACCCAAGGAGGGTTCTGGGAAGTGGAGGCGGTAATGCAACATTTTGGATGAGATGTGTGGATATGACGTCAAAGCGGAGCTCTGAATGATACCCGAATTTCCGAGCTGGAATTCCGGCCTGGACGACCGTTCAATTCACTTTTTACAGGTCGGAAAAACCAATTTTTTTCCCGATGGTCCGAGTTGTCTTGAACGAGGTATTAGCCCTATACTCTATAGGAACGTTAAAGCACTGCTTGTCTGCTGGTGTTTATGCAGGAGTCGTGTGCTGAAGTTTCTTCAGTTTATGATATGTAACCTACTCTGGTGCACTTAGAACAATGCTTTGGATGTGCAAATATTTCCCAGAGTCTGAGTCACTGTCTCATAGGAAAAGTGGAAAAGAAAAAAAACACTGGTTCCCTGTTTCCGTGTGTATTGTAGCTACTTCCCTGGTGATTAAAATCCAAAGGAATCATTGAAATCAATTAGAATCATGTCTGTGCTGTCATCTGCTTGACATGTGGCAACCCCTCCTGGCTTCAGCTCAAGATCCACTGGTCTCTATTATGGTAATAAAACCATCTATTTTGGGATAAGGTTATGACAGTGGCTGCTCACACCAGTCAGTCTGCCAGTGTGGCAATAATCCGTATGGAAAACAACAGCGGTGATTCAGGTAGTGCTATGTTTTATACAGCAGCTCTATAGCAGCTGGCCCTGTGGTAGCTGCTGCTTATACAGTATAATGTGACACAGTAGGTCATCAGATTACATAAGAGGAGTTTAACTTTGTGTATGGTATGCAGTGCAGCAGCAGCATATCGCCCGACGCACGACCCTATAGGTGTGGTATAATGAGCATAAGAGGGATCAGCCCAGCAGCATTTTGGTAAACAAACCATGTCACTGAGTGGCAACGGCAATGGCTGAGTGGCTGACTCTAGCGAGTTATCTCTGTTTACATTTTTAAAACTGCAACAGTTCATACAACTTTAACACAACATGCATATATTATACATCAAACTCTTGAGCTACTTCTGCTCTCACTCAGAATGTCAAAATATAAGTGATGTCATGTAGTTTTTGAGATATTAACATTTGTTTGACACAACTCATACTATTAACTGCCGCGGGGTTCCGCATTTCTGGGTGTCAAGTACGACGTCACGCCACTGGTGAAAGTGGGCCGGAACCGTCCGGAACTCAGTTCCGTTAAGAAATTCTGTGCCTGAACGGCGTTCCTGGAAGACACGCAGCTGTTGTCAATCAAAATCCGATTGCGCTGCTGCTCGGCTGTCTGTCCATACTGCGTTATTTCGAAACCCACATAGGTTAAGCCAAAACCACGCCCTGTGCCCGCCTACGCAGCAGTCAAGCGCCGGGATTGGCCAGGAGCAAGTCTTTTGTCTTCTTTTGACAGCTGGAATCTCCCTCACCACAACCACTGCACAGCACGCAGCCCAGCGATTTCATGAACCAACTGAATTGCTCTTGAGAGCGGACATTGAAATGAATGATGGTCACAGGGCCGGTTCCAGAACAAGATGACTAGGGGTGCATCCTAGATAGGAAGGGGTGCAGATGCCCGGCCGAAGGCCGGGCTCACTTGGGTGGCCGGCCAAAGGCCGGCCGCCTGAAAAATTTTACATGTTATTTTACTAAAAATAATGCATTTGACCATCATTTCAAGTAGAATGATACCACCCAAGCAAGAATATTTCAAGTGTTTCAAGTGTTTTACTGAAATATTTGGACCAATGATAATACAATTATCTCAACCTTAAAAGGTTACATATAGGTGCCAAAAAGCCATAAAATCACATCAAAGAACAAAGAAAAACAACAACTATAATTCAAGTTTAAACAGTAAGTGTGCAGCTGTAGCATTTATTAAAAAAAAAAAAAAAAAAATTACTTTTCAACTGAGCATGCAGACAATTAAAATAAGGGTGCAATTCATGCTTTTGCACCCCCGTAGAACCGGGCCTGGATCATGGTCACATACCTTCCTTAGTGTATTAACGCTATTGAAAACGTAATACAAGCTTTTAACACATTTCCCACACCACAAACACTGCGCCCAGCCCAGCGATTTTACTAGGCCTAACCAAATTGCTCTTGCGCGGACATTGAAAATAAATTACTGTAATATATTAACGCTAATGAAAACGTAGCACAAGCTTTTAACACACAAATGATTTTTAAACATATTTATTTCAAAACATCATTGTAAAATTCAGGGCTTTAGCCAAAGCTTCAATAACAGAGCTCAGCTGACAGTTGAACTTGCAAATGAAAAATATAAAAAATATAAAATTAAAAATACAATAGGCTACAGCACATAGGCCTAGCTTCTTCTTTTTTTGGCACAGCTATTCATTCCCCCCAGTCCAGCAGTTTGTTCCAGGCCAGTGAAGTCCCAACAATCTACAAAAACATGCAATAATATAAAATCATAGATACAAAGTTGAATCATACACAATCAATAAAGCCAAAAGTAAATGGTTAGCCTTCCCAATGGCCAAGGGCAGCATCTGTTATTCTGGCCTCATAATAAGTACTGAGGCGGTGGTCAGAAAGTCAAATAACCGCAACAACACCAACAACTACAGCAAGGCTGCAATGAGGATATTATTATTGAAAGACAAAATCCTACATCGCACCAAAGCATACAATGTAGCCTACCGCGGTTATTCATAATAGTTCACACAGGAGAGAAACAATTTAATTGTTCAGTGTGTGGTAAATGTTTTGGTCAAAAAGGAGAGTTGAAATCACACATGATAGTCCACATAGGATAGTCTGTTGTTGTAATGTTTAAACAGGCCTAAATAATTAACTATAGCCTACATATAGTCAAGTGTTTCTTCACTAACACAGATCACACCATGGTTAGAATGAATATATGTTTATTGATAAGTGAGTGTGGTGCGATTGCTTGGAGACTCTTCTAGTACACGGCACGGCCGTGTCCGGAACCAGGATTGCTTGGAGACTCATCTAGTACGCGGCACGGCCGTGTCAGGAACCAGGAACCCGGGGGTTGAGACTCTGAGTGGGGGTACGTCTCTGGGCGTAGCCTGCTAGGTCCTGCGCCCGGGCGTAGCCTGCTAGGTCCTGCGCCCGGGATGGAGACCGCATCCTGGGTGGGAGCCCGCTGGGCTCGGTGTCCCAGGATAACGTACGATCTCCACCTACCCCCCCTGGTTCCTGTGTTCAGAGGACAGAGAAGCAGATTAGGCATGTGCAACACATATCTTTAACAGTCTGCGGGAGGAAACCGGAGTGCCCGGGGAAAACCCGCGCAGCACGGGGAGAAACCTGCAACTCCGCTCGTGCTGCCCGTAGCGAGATGTGAACTAAGGGGTGTGGAGGGGGGGGTCGTGAAGACATGACAAACGGGAGAGAAGTGGTATGCCAGTGAGTATATAAAGGCTACAGGTGATTGAGCTGATAGAAAGCCGGTGTGGCTCGGTGATTGGATTGGAGGAGCGCAGGTGAATGGGTGATGGATTAGAGTAGGTGGCGGTGAGATATGATGCGGACATGGTGTGATCTTGTGTTCCTGAACCTCAGTTATCAAGCTAACTCCATTAATTTCTACACCATAGGCTATAGGCATTCAAAAAATGGATGTGTGTGTTCAGGGATGCATGAAGCTGGGGGCGGGAGGAGGACAATATGAAACGATGAAGGTTGGGGTAGTAGGCTATAGTTCCTGTAAGAAATTCAAACCACTTTCACCCCTGCGTCACGCTGATCCCTCGTATAGAGACACTGCTTGAAATAGGCCACGCCCATCACGGGGGAAAGCACTCCATTCACTCCCATACACCAGTGTCATTTTCCTTGAATTAAACATAGCTTAAAGCTGCTGTGTGGTGGGCTGCGCAGACAACAAATGTAAAAAATCGCCAGTTTAAGTTTCTTTGTACTCCCGAGGAAAACAAGGAAGCCATTGAGAATTGGCGAGAAGAAAAATGTGGATGTTGCTGTCAATTAAGTAAATTGGAGTGTTCATCTTCCGCATATATGATCTTTGTGTGCAACACCCGACCATGCACGCGACATAGGAGAACGGCAGGATTGAACGGGAGTTTGTGTTTTCCCCCATTTTGGGCGTGGTTTCTGAATGATGACGCGCTCCGCAGTGTCTCTATTGGTTAATTATACCATGGTCTGAGTGAATACTTGTTTCTGATTGACCGGCAGGTGTGCATTAAAACCGTATAATGCACACGTAGTCTGGCTCACATGTTGTAAATTAATCCGCTCCCCAACCTGCACAGCTGTTTAATCAAACAGCACAGTAAAGGTTTGTTCAACTCGCTACCTCAGCTTCTTGTTATCCAAGATTTGGGTGCCATGGCACTCACAAATAGTGCATAGTTTCCAATACCTAGCCCTTATTCACATGCCGGAGCCGATGCTCAAAATTGTAAACTGCAGTACACCCTCCCAACCACTGAGGACCGAACCAAGGCTGCAGCTCTGGTCCCGTTCAGTGAAGCCGCTGCATGTTAGATCGCCGCTCTGGCGGTTGAATCCAGTATTAGGTCACAAGGCCCGCCTCCCCATGTCAGTGGATGGGAAAATCACAACCGAAATAATCACAGTATACGTCAGATAATTTTTTTCCAAAGGTGGTTTGTATCATTTTAGATAGTCATTATCATGCTAATGCCTGTGCAAGTGGTCATTTTTCTGATCAGTTTGTTTTTAAGTAGTTATTTGACATATAAAAAGGGATAAAAATGGATGATTGACAACTGTGGCAGCCAGTCTCAAGCTGTCATTGGCTGGACAGGCTCTTCACATTATAGAACTAGCGTTAGTTTGACATAGACAGGACACAGTGCTGCTTTGTGCTTTCATGTAACGCTGCCTGGACTGGAGGTCTGGGTGGCTTTGCTGGGTGTGTGGGCCAGGACAGAGGCTCTTAGCACGGGTACGGGGTGGCTGTGCTGGCTACCAGACATATCAATGGAGCGCAATAAAAAGAACATTGTTTTGAGGAAGGTGCGCGAGGAATTAACGTTGGTTGGGGACTGAAGTAAGTTCCGAAAATATGTGTGTTTTATAAGTTACTCCAGCGTTTTCAACATAGCAATATCGTTAGCCGCTTTCGCTAGTCGGCTGTTTTTCATTATTTATCGGCTTAATATTACTAACTTAACAACCGATAACGATGGCTGGAATAACACAATAATATACACATATTTTCAGAACTTACCAGGTTGTCCAACTGCCAGGAAATGTGTTTTATAACGTTAACTCCCATCCCGGGTCAGATGGGGCCTAGTAGCTACGCAAGCACCAGCCATGAGCTAATCGCTAACGGGTTAGCCGTTAGCGTCACATAAACAGAGGTTTTATTTTTGGTATTAAAGCAACAAACGTTTTTATATGGATATCTCAGAGAAATGCTTTGACTGTGGGGATGTTCGTTCTTCACAAGCTCCTTTCTTAGCTGTTGTAAGGATATAGTTAACAGAGACAAGACTAGGCAGCTAGGCTAACGTTACCACTGAGCTATATTAAATGGAACGTTACAGGCTGCGCTACCCACACTATAACAGTAAACAACGTAGCGTAAAGCGTCAAGGTTAGATTTGTAAAACCAACATTTGCTCCAAAAGGAATTAAATCATAAAGTTAATCAAAATGCCACGGAAACATTAGGCTAGCTTAATCAACGCAGCAATCCCCCCAGTGAGGGTGAGTGAGTGAGGCCTGCCTCCACTTCCGGTCCGGGCTGAGAGCGCTGAGAGCACTCAGCAGTCAGCAGCAGCCCAGAGGTCTGAAATCTCCGACAACCAAAATCAGATTTTCATACAGGCGTCATTTTGATAAACTGATCTCATAGTGGGAATCTTCCTGGTTACTTTTGGCGAGACAAAAAATATTACAACTTAAATTGCCATATTTGTAGAGCTAGACTGTATATAAATACGCAACGCACTGTGCGCATTCTAGAAACAGCAGCTCTACATAAGAAAGTTCAGACGGGCGGGGAGCTCTCAGAGGTTCTAACTCAACGGAGCTACTGCCCAGACTCTGGTTCTCTTGATCTGACAAGATCTTGGCTTCACATACCATACAGGGAGGAGATGGAGATCCTCTCTCCATTTTATTTAGCTCAGTGGACCGAACCGATACATCCGGCGCTGTGGAGCACCTAAAAACTTCATCACTGGCATGTGCAGTGGATATAGAGGGTCCGGACCCAAGACTCTGAAGGAAGAATGACTGATGAGTCTCGCGTTGAGGCTAGTTCCAGCCAAGCACCAGCCGTGATTATATTTAGTATAAAATCACTCTATGTATGTCACTCCGCTTCACAGCTGTTCTGTCACGTTGATGTAGCAGCAGCGATATGGATACTTTTTACCTTAATTATGAACGGTAAGCAGGGCATTGTCTGTGCTGCTAACCTAAAAGTGAAGCTACCTTACCTACCTTGCAGTCTGGAAATAGTTTAAAAGAGAATTCAGTTTTTTTTTTTCAACCTGGACCCTATTTTTTTTTTAATGTAATATAGCCTAACTAAAATGTGAACAGAAATCTTTGAAATTGGTGCAGTCTCAAAGCTTTGCTTATATAGATCGACAAAGAACTGTGCAATAGGCTATCTGACTTATACATGTAGCCTTGTTTACAATCCAGTGTGGTTTACCTAGACTGTACATAGGTATACAATTCTTTTTTTTTCTTTTTTTTTTCTGGTCACTCTACATCACACTTATTGTATATAATGTAAATAGCAGTTAACTTGCTTTATGAACCTTTGACCCCTGTCTTTGTTTGTTTGTTTGTTTGTTTTAGCTTGCATGCATAGTGCATATATTTTCTTTTTCCTGTATAAGTACATTGAGAGCAAAGTATACCGGAGTCAAATTCCTTGTATGTCTACATATTTGGTCAATTAAGCTCATTCTGATCCTCGGTATTGACCAAGATCGCTTCAGTTGGCAGCCGCTTTTCCTCACATGCACTACTGCACTACTGCACTCCCCTGGTTGTTGCTCAATACTGCACCAATTTCAGTTCACATTTTAGTTATACATAAAAAAATTAAAAAAAGAATAGGGTCCAGGTTGAGAAATACCAGAATTCTCCTGTTGTTTGACAACCCTTGGTAGTAGTGTAATCCTGAGGGAACTGTTTTTGTTGGCGGAGACAAAATAACAAAAATCAAATGTTGCCTCAAATTACTTTAAAAAATACTATTATTACTTGATGAATAGCTTTTACAACTGTGATATTGTATAAAAGCAATATCACTGATGTTGTACTGGATATCGTCAAGGCTGATGATTGTCTTTGGCAGTCAGCCACGCGGCCGAATGATCACAGCTGTGACAATATCCAGTACAACATCACTCCCTCTCATTTCTGCACAATTAGACTTTTAACATGGTCCAATTTAATTCCCTCAATGTTGTACCTTTTGTATTCTGGTCAATTGTTAAGATGAATTAACATCATACATACCTCTAGGAGATTGTCTTACAACACAGTGGAACTCCCAGAGCTGAGATCTGGATGTTCCTCTTTGGTCCTTCTAACAAAACAGGAATCATTAATATGCAGAAGGGAGAGGAGCCCCCCCAGGCCTCGTAAAAGGCAGCATTAAATTCCTCTAATTAAACTGAACTCTCTGGCTTTGGAGACGTGCTGGAGCCTCTTCAGGTCCTCGTCCAGGACCTTGTGGCCTCCTGCATCAGCTGCTCTGCTGCAACACTCCAGGCCGCAAGAATCAATAGATAGAGAATATCGTCTCCATATAAACACTTACTACTCAGTGTTTTGAGCGGGCCGGCCATGGAATGACCTGATTTAAATGCATTGAATACTGAATGACACCCCTGCTTACAGCTGGTAAAGGTAATCCTTAATCCTCTGTAATGGCCTGAATAAAACAGCATCAGGCGCACACACACTGATTAAATGAGTTACACGAAAATCCCAGCGCATAAAATAGGGACCATTAGTCAACTCTGGCAAAGTAAACATTTTTCAGAGTGGCATATCACATTAATGTATTGTGTTTCCCAGGCTGCTGCTTGTTTCTTATTCACATTGTGTGCCTCTGTGTTGCAGATAGGAGGGAGAAATCAACCCATATAATGAATAAGGTGCCACATATCAAAAGCGCCACTCTCAGAAAGAATGCTGTATTTTAGTTTCCTGCATCGCTTCAGAGATACAGTATTGTTTTTTTCCCCGTTATTCCAGTTGTGTAAATACACTGATCTTTGTCTCCCAGAATTTCCTTTGTCCCCATGGAATGATTGGAGATTGTGGTGGGAGCTGTAGGTGGGGTCAGAGTGCACAGACCTCTACTAGCAAAGGCTCTCCACTCTGCACGACCGCACTGCACTCATAGTGCCGCACGCCGGGGTGTTAGGATGCCGCCATGCCGGCCGGCGGCCTCTACCCAAGACATTTTAGCAAGTGGATTTTGGGTCAATTTTCCCTTGAGGACTGCTGCCTCGCCACTTGCTTTCTCCAGCTGTTTCTGCTCTCTGGAACGCTAATGCAGTTTGCCCCGCCTGTGCGCCTATCTTTGCTACAGTACCCTCCAACTCGCGCACCTGCCAATTTCAGGCCGTGCCCCCGCCAGCAAGATAGCAATCGGCCTTGCACCTTCATCTGCAGCTGTGGCTTGAAAGGAAGTGTGCCCAGCAAAAACTTGAATGGAAACAATTGCGCTAAGATCACCTCAGACCGTATCTTAGCGCAGTCCATGCCAGCGCAGTAGTATTTTAGAGTGCTGCAGGACGCACTGCTAGAACTTGAAGAAATCCGCTGGTTATACACACACACACGCATCCGAGGGTCGAGCAGCACAGAATCATGTGTGTACACAATACAATAAATGAATAAATAAACAAATCAAACGGCAAAAACATCTTGCTCAGTCTCTCTCTCTCTCTCTCTCTCTCTCTCACACGCACGCACGCACACACGCACGCACACACACACACACACACACACACACACACACACACACACACACACACACACACACACACGTTACCAGTTACCATGCAACATAGATGGTTATTTATTTATTTTACATTGAGCGCTGTCCAGGGGGGCACGGTGGCTCAGTGGTAGAGCTGTCGCTCACAGTCAGA
The DNA here is from genome assembly GCF_964638095.1 of Poromitra crassiceps. Lineage (NCBI taxonomy): Eukaryota > Metazoa > Chordata > Actinopteri > Beryciformes > Melamphaidae > Poromitra > Poromitra crassiceps. The sequence continues at coordinate 23,651,519 of NC_139627.1, read as the reverse complement.
AGGTCCTGAGTTCGATTCTCGCCTGGGACACTGTGGGCGCTGTGGTTGTGTTCCCCCCCATATCTTCAGTACCTACTGCCCAGGTGGGGTATCTCGTCGTAAGGGCCTTTCTCTCTGTGTGGAGTTTGCATGTTCTCCCCGTGCTCCCCCAGGGGGTTCCTCCATATTGAAGCGATCCGCTCCCGGGACCGTTACGGGATGAAGAGAGGAGACGATACTCGGTGGTACAGGTTCTTTATTCACAGTTAGGTAACTTTACAACTCTTTCGGTTGTCCCGCTCTCTGGTTAGCTACCGGCCTCCTAGCTCATAACACAGTCTCAGGCATGCGCAGTTAGAACGACACCAGTTCCGGAGTTCCGCACTTATTATCGTTCCCCCCAGAAACCACCCCCCACATCAGTTCCTATCTAAAACCCAGGGTCGCCACATTATCCCCTCTCAACAAGAGCCAGCTTCCACGCTGGCACCCACAACCTACACACATCCCCTGTACCAAAATAACAACACATCAACACTATTTTTTTTCACTGCATCAAAATCCATTCCCCAGCAAACAGTCTCTTCCTTTTTTCTTTTAACACACCACTTATTTTCACTTAACATTCTGTACTTTTTTTTTTCTTTTTTTTTTTTTTTTTAACTAGTAAGGCACATAGTCCCGGTCCCGGTCTGGAGGCCTTCTCTGTCTCTGCGGCCTCCTCGACCCTGTGGGCCCACCTTGGAGGGCAGCAGGGAGAGGACTAAAGGGGCTAACACTCTCTGTCCCGGGGGATTCCACCACAACATCTCTCCGCAAGCGTGTTGGGCGGACAGCGTCCGTGGTGGGAAGACAATCCCCCCGGTACGGGGCCAGCCGGTCCCTGTGAAGCACCACCACCCTCCCCCCGAGTGGCATTTGGACCCTGTACACCACCTCCCCCAACCTTTCCAACAGCTTACATGGGCCCACCCAGTGACTGTCCAGCTTGGGACACCGACCCTTCTTGATAGAGTCTCAATGTCATTAGCCAAAACACGCAGTGCCTCGCCAGGCTGTCGGCGTCTGTTGCTCAGTTCGGCGCGTTGTATACTCGGCAGCAGGGGCGGTTCTAGGCCGTTTTTGGGTGGGCTTTAGCCCACCCAAAAATAGTCTCAGCCCACCCAAAAAAATAGAGGCAAAAAAAACTTTTTTTTTTTTTTTTTTTTAATCCCTCTCCAAATCCATGGTGGTCATTAGTAGCAGTTTCTGACTACACTCAATGCGCTGTGTGCATGTTCCCCCCCCCCCTCTATGTTCTTAGGGTGGGCTGAGACAAAAATTTAGGGGGGTTCAGCCCACCCGAAAAGTTTCTAGAACCGCGGCTGCGCAGGCGCTCCCTCCTCCATCTATCTGCCTAATCCCACATCACTTCACACAGGTCACACACACAGTACAGCAGCGAAGTGGTCCTCCACAGTCCACACAATCGTTCTCCCCACTCATGATCAATGAAACTGGTGAGCATTGAGCAGTCAGAGTCGTTAGTAGTTACTTAATTAGCGCATATTGATATGCAAATTAGCACGTAACGTTGTCGTAGGCTAAACAAAATAACTTGTCGCTGTGCCTGCCAGGTGGACTGGAGGAAGGTAGGTAGGCTACCATGGCACCAGCCAGCCATGTCATGCTAGCTCGCAGTAAGCGGGTGTAAATGGATGTGATGTTTTTTGAGAAACATATGGGCATAAGTGACAAACATTTTCAAACGGGTCCCTTGTTATCTGAATGAAATTAAGCCCTTCAGAATCGCAAGTGGCTGCTTTACACAGCCTGTCTGATGTGATGATGACGATAGCTTAACATGCGTGCATGGCATCACTTATGTCTTGCTGTGATGTTAGTTCAGTATCTCAATAAACGTTCTTACAGGCTTGTTATTTCCCTCTAAGGCAGGGATGTCAGAGATACGGCCGCGGGCCGGATCCGGCCCACGGGCAGGTTTCATCCGGCCCGCGAGATGTTTTGGAATATTAAAAAATATATATATATATATTATTATTATTATTAAATTTGCACCCCATTATCATGAACTACGTGTGGCTAATAAGCAAGCTAAGAGTTCATTCATAAGTTAATTAGCCTGCACTACAAGGAAGTATGTCAGTAGGTCATCAGGTGTAAACAAAGCCGCCATGATGCCACGCTGGAATTGAATCGCGCATTCAGCTACCTACCAAAAAACAAAAGAATCAACAAGATCAGGCGCGGACTGCATAATCGGGCACGTCGGGCAAATGCCCGGTGGCCTGGCCTGGCCTGGCCTGGCCTGGCCTGGCCTGGCCTGCAAAAGAAAAGAAAAAAAAATTGTGCCCGCAGTCAGGCCACTCACTGAACAGCAGGCCAGGCGCCGCCTACTGGTTTACTAGTGGTTTTATTACTTTATTCAGGATTAAAGTGGGTGCATCTCATTGTAAAATTGGACTTGGCCCAAATTGGGCTTCAAACGGCCCAAATTGGGCTTCAAACGGCCCAAATCGGGCTTCAAACGGCCCAAATCTGGCTTTAAACGACCCAAATTGGGCTTCAAACGGCCCACATCTGGCTTCAAACGGCCCAAATTGAGCTTTAAACGGCCCACATTTTTCTGACGCCTGCACGCGCGTCGGCCCGTATCGGCCTGGCCTGCTTGGTATCTAATGCCCGGCCTGAATTATGATCCCAGTCCGCCCCTGAACAAGATGCTGTCGAAAAAGAGAAAGGTTGACACGGAATGCAGGCAGTTTCAAGAGAAATGGAAAGAGCAGTATTTCTTTTGTGAAGTAAATGGGTAAATGAGTCGAATTGATTTTAGTAAAAAAAAAATCCGGCCCCCATGAGGTCTCAGTTGAACAAATCCGGCCCTCTACCTAATATGAGTCTGACACCCCTGCTCTAAGGGAGTGCAAGGCAGATATTTAAACAGCCTTGTTTGTGTACAGTACCAGTGGCATGGGAGTAATAAAAAGGGATTAAGGACCAGGACCCCTGGTGGTCAGTAAGATGGGCTGGTTGAGCCAATGTTAAAATGATCTTTATTTATTATTTATTTTTGCTTTAAAACTATTTTTTAATTTTCTGCTTAAAGTTCATGAAAAAAGTGGCATTCTTGTTTTTTCACACAATAATTTCATAATACCATTTGTAATGCCACCGTTGTAGTGCTGTTGTTCAAAATTAAAGTACATTTTCTCAGATTTATTGGTGTCTTTCTAGTCACACAATTTAATAGTCAGTGTTTCCCATACACTGATCTATTTGTGGTGGTACACCCTACATAGATTTTGACCCCCACAAATACTGCCACATATTAATTTCAACTAGTTGACTGCAAACTCCTGCTTTAGTGCTTACAGTATATTATTATCTTGTCGGAATATTATTCCAGCCAATAAGTTAGGAAGTTCCCTTTTGATTTAATTTTACTTTTGTTTTGCCTACAAAGCAAAATGTTACTTTACTTGAAACTCCCCTGAAGTGATTTTGGTATTATTTATGCAAGCATAATTCTACCATATAGTAACCTGTATGCAGAATATATATAGTATATATAGGGAAACAATTATTTTTTCATTGCTGTAAAACCACAGAACGGTAAAGAAGATATTGATGTGTGTAGTTCTTCATAGATCTAGTCTCTTCATTTTGATCTCAAAGTGCGCCAGTTTGATCCATTTTTACTTGAAACTGTACAAAATTTTCTTCCGGGGGGGCATGCCCCCGGACCCCCCTAGGGGTTCAGTGGTCCATGACCTTTGGGTGGGCTGAGCCCACCCAAAGCTCTGATGCTAAAACCGCCCCTGCTCGGCAGCTCACAACGCCCGAATCTCCTCTGCAGGGCCCCCACCAGTGCTCCATAGTCACCTCTTTCCCCTGGGCTTAGCATTAGCAAGCATGATGAGGCGTCATTCGCTAGGCACCTAGCTAGCTTCATTCCTTTCTCTTGCATTGTCCAGCCCTCATCAGCTGCTATCAGTTCGAATTGGGCCTGAAACGCCTCCCAACTATGTTCACCGGTGTACCTCTGTGTCTTGGCGGGGGCCCACCCGCTGGTCCTCGCTGGCGCCGGCTGTCTATGATCTCCTCCGGCCTCCGCTGCTCCACGCACGGGCCCCCATCCGCCCGCGGGGTCCTGCTCGGCGTTGAGTGCTGCCCGCTCGGCCTCCCTCATCCGTCTGTATTCCCTCTTTATACTCTCCACCGCCTCGTTCCTCCCGGGCACCGGGTTTGCAGCCTCTTCCCTCTCTTTCTTAATCTTCGGTTTATCTCCGTTCCCCTCCATCTCTCTCTCCTTTTTTTTTTTTTTTTCGTTACCGCCAAGCCAGAGGCAAAGTTCGTAATCCCACTTCTGGACACCAATGAAGCGATCCGCTCCCGGGACCGTTACGGGATGAAGAGAGGAGACGATACTCGGTGGTACAGGTTCTTTATTCACAGTTAGGTAACTTTACAACTCTTTCGGTTGTCCCGCTCTCTGGTTAGCTACCGGCTTCCTAGCTCATAACACAGTCTCAGGCATGCGCAGTAAGAACGACACCAGTTCCGGAGTTCCGCACTTATTATCGTTCCCCCCAGAAACCACCCCCCACATCAGTTCCTATCTAAAACCCAGGGTCGCCACATTATATAACCCCCCCACTAAAAACATGCAGAAGATCAGATCGTCATCGTCATCCGACCAGTGACGACAACATCCGAAGTTGGTCCCCGGGCGCTGTACGAGAAAGCGACCACTGCTCCTGGCCTGCCCCCCGGAGGAAAGGACATGCCTGGATGGGTTAAATGCAGAGGACACTTTTCACCGGCCACCGTCAGCATGAGTGTGTTGTTGCCGCATGCGTGTGTTGTGGTGTTTGTGTGACAATAAAAGACGGGGCTTGTCCCGTTACGAGAGAGAGTCCGTGGTCCTGGAAGAGAAATGGAGATGCAGTATACTGTAGGTTGTAGGACATGCACGCACGCACGCACGCGCACGCACGCATGCACACACACACACAGACACACACACACAGACACACACACAGACACGCACGCACGCACGCACGCATGCACACACACACACACAGACACACACGCACGCACGCACACACACACACACGCACGCACACACACACACACACACACACACACACACAAAAGGCCTAACCATGTGAAAATGCACATCCCAATCAAAAATACAATTACCCCCCTTCCCCGCCTTCTCTCTCTCTCTTGAGTGTCGGGCTACCATTGTTTGTAGCACTTCTCATCATTTAACACATTGACTGCCAGCCGTTTTTTTTTTGCTGTAGGTAGCTTTTGCCAAGCCGTTTTTTTTGAGGATTCTGGCTCATTTTACAAGAGCCGAGGATTCTTTTCTGCTTGGAGTTTGTCAACACAAAGTTCACAAAAGTACTAATAGAATGTGTGCTTTCTCTGTCTAAAAGAGTTAGTTTGTAGAGTTAGTAGTTATGTAGATATTAGCCGTTGAGTACAGCATGGTTTTAGCGTCTGAGACAGGAAGCTGAGATAATCGCAGTTTTGTGAAATTCAATCAAACAGGCAGAACAGTCACTTTAACCATTTATTTTTGGCATCAGTGAGAGATCAGACATCCAAACAATATAGTTCCGAACGCCCTCTCCTTCAACTCCTCCCTCCGTGGGCGTGTCTAGTGGCTTTCAGCCTGCGTTTGTCACAAGCAAGTGCTCTGCTGCTGGGAGTTTGAGCAGCGTCCCTCCCTGGCAGCGAGTTTGAGCAGCCTCCCTCCCTGGCAGCGAGTGTGGATAGGTCTCACTCGTCTCTTGGGTTTGAGAGCCCCGATGAAGCCCCGTGCGACACTAGGCTTTATGCTGCCCACACAGTCCATTTCTGGAACCCCCCACCGCAGCAGCGCGAAAGCGTCCCCGCCTACAGTATGAGAATGAGGCTCGTTCGTTTCTGACTGTAAAATCGCCAAGCCATTTCCTTGAATGGAGGAAGCAGCCGCGGGAGGCGGCTGCTTTTGGTTGACTTTATCTCTGTCGGGAGAGGACCGTCGCCACCTAGCTGGTCGGTAAAATAGATTATACACATTCAATACTTCCAATATCTCCATAGGAGACGCGGGGGGCATTGATCCACGTAGCACCGTCAAAATTTTTTTTTTTTTTTTGACGTATATATACGTCAGTGGCAGTCAACGTGTTAAGTGGATTCTTCCATTTCAATAGTTTGTGGTTAATTTGTGGAGCAATGTTTGAATCATGTTTGAGTTCCACTGGTCCTTATAGCCTATGCAGGGAAGATTTTATGACATCACTGATGATGTCACAATGTATGTCATGAGTGATGTGATGTGATCAGTGATGACGTTATCAGTGAAGGAAGTCAACGAGCGTCAATTGCTCTAGGAAGGATAGAGTTTTACAGAATGTAGGGAAACAGTGGATGCATAAATACAGGGGGCGCCGAGGCGGTAATGCAACATATAGGATGCCAACTGCCATAAAGCACCACAGAAGAAAAAGAAGCTGACTCATAAGAGGGAGTTAACTACTAGTGCCCTAGGTAGAAGGGCACTCCAGTAGGAGAGGGACAGAATGTTGGGAAACAGTGGATGGATAAATCCAGGAGGCAGTAATGCAACATAGATGAACTGTGATAAAACCCCACAGAAGTTATCAGTGAGTGATGTCAAGTAGAGGATTTATGACAGACACTGATTTGATTGACATTGTAAAATCATCAGTCATAAATCAAAGATCATTTCACTTATATATAGACATTGCGACATCAGTGATCAAACTGACATCATCAGTGGTGATTTGTGACATACATTGATGTGTCATAGATATTGTGACATCATCAGTGGTCATAGCCAAATCTTGATGGCGTTGGACTCCGTGGCTTGTTTTTGACATGACAGGTTTTATTTCTACAATACATAGAAAGGCTCTTTTGGAGTCCTATTGAATATTCCAGTCGCTTATGAGCAAGCTGCATCACTTTGTTTGGTGGGGTCTCTCAACCCTTGAGAGACTGTTGAAATAGAAACCGTAGTTCTCCGTTCTTTTGCTGCAGACCCTCCAGCTCAGTGATGAGCTCACATCTCTCTGTCAGGACATCATTGTATTTCTCTAATCCATTGTGCAGTGCGTTCCAGAGGTTGAGTTTTTCGTCTGGGATAACATTGGCCATACTCTCCCAGTAGGCCACATCCTTAGAGTCATCCTGGCCCTCCATATTCAGAAAACAGTGCTGATGGGGAGCCGAGCTCTGCCTGGATCTCCTGCACTGGGCGGTGAAGGCTTTCAGAGCAGCCAGGACATCATTCGGATCGATGAGATCAGAGTTTATGCGAGCGGCAGTGCTGGTCTCTCCTTCCTCTGCCATGTCATTGGATTCACTGCAGTCTGCAAAACCATCCGCACCCTGCTCTCTCTGCTGGTGTGTGTACTTTACGATGAAAGCAGTCAACTTGTGCATATCATCTTCGCTCTCAATGGACAAAGCAGAAAAGATGGATTTCAGCTTTTTGCCTTTACGGTCTATCAGGAAGCTCGCCTCATCACACAGCAGCTCCAGCACTTTCACCGTCTTCGTCGTCACCTTCCATTTCTCATCTGCTGCGCTCTCCTCCCTCTCCACCTCGCTCTGCCCCGCCGTCCCTTCCCTGTGCATCTCCACGGATGCACTCCCGGTTCCGATCTCAGTCTCCGACTCTGTCCCGACAGAGGCATCACCAATACCGGGGCTGGCTTGCGTGGCCTGAACATTTCGGCCGACAGAGGCATCACCAATACCGGGGCTGGCTTGCGTGGCCTGAACATTTCGGATCAGCTGAGAGGCAGCCTGGAGCGCGGTCCTCCGGGCCTGTTTCTTATGCTGGATGGGACTGGGGAGCTCCATGAAGGACATGCGCGGTCGCACCCAGTCTACGCCCAGCTGCTGCTCGTGTATCAAGCGTTCAATGTCCAGCACCCTCCCCACCAGCTGCTTCACCTCCGCCTCACTCATCATCCACACCTGCTCAAACTTCTTAGCATCAACGGCTGCACAGTGCCTCATCTTCTGCAGCACGTACTCACATTGCAACACGGCACGTTGGTACTCTTCAGAAGAATTGTGGCCTTGCTCCCTGGACTGCTTCTCCTGCTTGGCACGCCTGATCTTCAAGTTGTTCAGCAAATCCTGCAGTTTGGTGATCTTCCTCTTCTGCTGGGACTTGATGATGATGCTCTTTTCTTCTCTCTTCATCAGCATTTTGTGATCGTAGTCCAGTTTCTCCTTATTCATGGTTTGGGTGGCCTTAATCTGCTCTAGATATCGCTGCAGCATCTGAAACTCCATGTCCAGTTTGTACTTGGTGATGTTGTACTCCTCAGCACAATCCACGCACAACGTATGGAGAATTGTCTCGTACTCCTCCACTTTCTTCATCCTCTGTGTCAGGTTCTCCATTTCTTTAGCCTGGCGCTCCTGCATGTACTGCTCCCATTTCGTCCAGTTTCCCGTCAGTAAGACTTTATGTTCATTCTCATAAGCATTCTCAATCTGTCCCAGCTCTTCCCTGTAGGCATTCATCATGGTTTTGATCTGACTGTCCATCCTCTCAATCATCAGGTCCACCTCCTCCTCCTGCTTCTTAAAGTCTTTAATGTAGTGGTCATCTCTAGCTTTCAGCTCCTGCTGCAGGTGACTGATGAGTTTGTTCTTGTCCTCTTGGAGCAGAGCACACAACTGCTGCTGGCTGTTCATGATCTCGAGAAGCTCCTGAGGAATCACGTTTGGCTTATCCACCGTGAATCCGCTGGTGATCTCCTCAAACTTCTCCAGGTTGGACTTAGCCTCATTCTCTAGCCTCTCCACTCTGAGTCTCTGATCCTCCTCCAATTCTGTCCTTCGCATAGACTCTTTGGCATAAGCTGCAGTCTTGATGCTGGTTATTAACTCCATCCCATCACTCTGCAGATTGATCATTCTCATTTTACTTTGCGCGAGCTGAAGCTGGCTTTCTCTCACCTCCTCAACCTCCTCCTCACAGGACTCTTGTCTTTCCTTAGCTTCTTTTCGCGCAGCAATACGGAGGCGGCGAGCAGCAATTCTCTCCTCTGGATGTTCAGACTCCACAGAGGGTAGATGTGTTTGTCCTGGATCATCATTGTCTTCACTCATAATTAGTGAATGAGGTGTTAAAGGTTTATATTTAGAGAAGACCTACCGATCCTACTTATAACAGTCATCACTTATGCATAGAATTGGTGATGTCACCAGTGATGTCAGTCGAGCACTCGATGATGATGTCATCAGTGATGTCACTCAAGCATTGTGATGTTATCAGTGAGTGATAGTAGTCTATAGGTCTGTCTGTCTGTCTGTCCGTCCGTCCGTCCGTCCAGAGTTGCAAGGCCGTTGCTCTGATTGCCTCCAAAATTTGTTCGGGGGTCATGCAAGTTACAGGTGCATTCATAAATCCAATGTGACGCTCTACACTAAAATGAGAGAGCAGCTCTGTTCAAAGAAGCAGAGCGTGCACTTTCTGTATGAATTTACAAACGTGTCATGTTTTAGGAATGCAGGCTACTTAGCTAGCAGTTAGCTAACTGTTATACAAACATCTCACTCTGCTCTCAGCTCCTTTCCTCCCTTCTCTTCTCTTCCTGTGTTTTTAGTTGCGGCCAGCATAGCCAGCAGCTCTTGTAGTCACTCGTTTGGTTGGCTGGTTGACCGGTCCCCAAAAAATGTTGGCATAGCGTTGAATAGAAGTGACATAATTAGCAACAAGTATCTGATGAGGTGACATCATCAGAGATATTCAGAGATGGTTTGATGCCATTGATGATGTCATAAGTCCTGTCATACGTACAACAACATCATTACTGATTTAGCTGCAGCCAGCAATGGAGTGGTTGACATCACAATGGAGTGGATGATGTCACACTCTGACTGGCATTGCATATCTGGGTATTTATGAACACACCCTACCTAATAAATTTGAGTGGTTTAAAAAAAAATCTGAAATTTGGGTCGCGACTTCATGACAAGGAAAATAGTGGGTCCTGAGGCTACACCAGTTGAGAACCACTGCTATAAGCCCCTCCGAGTTTCTTTCCCTCACCTGCACAATTTTCTTTCTATTAAGATACTTGTACTATCTGTTATTAATTTTTCTTTGTGCAAATAAACAATAGACATATATATGTGTCAGATATCTGCAAATAAAAGTGACTTGCGGCAGCTGACAATCAACCTCTTGAATAGCCCGCAAAGAATGAGGAAGTACGTCACTTGCGTCTCCCAACTAAGCTGTCCGGGTTTGGTGAAATGTGCCTATTATATGTAAACCACACTGGATTGTAAATAAGGCTATGAGTCAGATATGTATCTATATAAGCAAAGCTTTGGGGCAGTAATTGCAGTTATTGATTTATTGAGACAGTTTACAGTTGAGTTAACACGTTTCACCTGTTACAATTGCCCCTGCTCGTGGGGGCAGATGTTGCTAACATGACTTCAATCAATACTGTGACTAACATTGCTTGTAAAAACATTTGATGACTGTTAGTAGAACGCATACTGTACATACAAGTTACCTACATTTTATCTACATTGAATAGTTCAAGAGGTTTTTGAGTAATGCCCACGGTCTCCCCTATGTAAGAGACAAATTAGGATATGTCCAAACTTATCATTTAATCCATTGGTGTGACATCAAAGACCTTTTCTCACTCATTTCTGAACGCTCACTACACGAAACAGAACCTTCCTGCGTCAGAGCAAAAATATACATGTAACCTGAAATTCATGTCAAGGAGGAAGAACCGACTTCAACACACGTGCGTTCATTCCTCATGGAGGTGCTTATCTCACATTTTCAGGAGGGGATTTCAACCTATTCCCATTATTAATTATATTACTGGATGTTTATCTCCAATTAAAAGATGAATTCTTGTAGAGACTCGGCGCATAATATCAAATAATTATTATATACCGGTATATTTTTTTCACCTAGAAATGGTCCTATGTATAGAACCAGGCCTCTTTATCCAGGTTCTCATCTAATTAGGGCAGAATAATTCGTTTGAAAAGTAATCAAGGTGTTGACACTGGATCCATCTACTCTGCTCAGGCTTGGTAAACAGGCTGTCTGCTTTGTGTGAGGAGAGAATGATAGCACAGTGTAATCAAAACAAAGACGGTCTAGAGACTTTAACTGCCTAAACTTTACTAGTGAGACACACTAGACACACACGCGCATAGCTTTTAATTGTCCTTCTGACCAGATGGGGACTTGGACTTGTAACTTGGACACAGTGACTTGAGACTTGACTTGAGACTCGTCCTCAAAAGACTTGAGACTCGACTTGGACTCAAGATTTGGGACTCACAAACAATCTTTTGTTGGTTTGTTGGTTTGTTGGTGCATTGGTTCGTGTGACAATGAAGACGGGCTTCCGTGCATTGATTGATTTTGATCACTCAATATAAACATATATATTAAGAAGAACAAGGATGACACAGAAAGTCACTTGACTTATTACCACTGTGGTCCTAAGGGAAATAAATCAATAGCACGAGAGCAAGAGAGAAATATACATACATTACAGTGTGACTAAAAAGTACAAGCTGAGTAAAAAGTACAACGCTAGTGTGGCGGGGTGGAAGTACAAGTAAAACCAGAATATAACTAACCCGACTAGCCACCTGGGGAATTTCACCCCAGGGACTATCCCTAGAAGAAGGAAATAGCCTAGAAACCTAGGCTTAATTAAACACCTTGGCTACACAAGTTCAACACCTTAAGCAAGACAGAGACGTGGTTCAAAAGCAAATGTAAATTTATTGAATAAATGATGACTGGAAGTGTCTGTGGAGGGAATAGGTTAAAGCAGAGAATCCAATGTTTATGAATTTGTATCAAAATATTTATTACAATGCACCCTGAGTCTATTAAGCCAACACACATTATGTCAAGGTAATGGTCACTTTAGTTAGGGGTACGGAGGGTACAATAAATACCTGAGGTAATTGTGACATATTGTAGACCTTTCTAATGATGTACTTTGTGTTTTTAGGTCTTTATCAGCTGCTGTTTTGCCTTGTTAGTTTTTACCTTAGCATAAATCCTTATTGTTGTGTAATATTCTTGGCTGCAGCAGGGTCTGTAAGCCTGTCCTGCCTGCTGTAATCAGGTTTTAGATTGAACCAACTGGTTTTGTATTTTGTACTTGGGCTTTTACATTTGCTTCTTTTAATCAACTCCCCCTTTAGTGGAGCGCTGGCTGGCTGCGGTGGAGGCTAGGCACTCTAGTGTGGTTCCCCTCACCGGTTGTAGTGTTAAGAGCACTGGGACACATTATTTACCTGTTTGCAGTGTGCTAACGATAAACAGCACCAAGTGGGCAGACAGGAACTAAAAGATGAAATTCATCAGTTACAGTAGCACTCTGCATATGTTTGGTCTACAGTTGGAAAACATACCTCAGTATACCTAAGTCACAATCAATGGCTACGTTCACACAGCAAACCTTAGTGATCTTTTTCCCCCTAAGTGACTCAAGTCAGTCTTTTTCATGACTGTGTGACCAGTACAAGTCTCATTGAAAGTGGCTTTTTTAAAGACGACCCGGGCTACTTTCAAATGTGGAAAAACATCAGATTCGAATCTGGTTTTGGAATGTGACTTTGGTGTGAACAGACATCTGGCCCATATCAGACTTCAATGTGACCCGCATGCGCAGAAGAACAACAATAACGTCACACGCAGCACACTGCTGTTCTACGTAAACACGGAAGAAGACAGCAGTAAACATGGCGGTAGCTGACGATCAGTGGCAAACCGTCAGGGCCTTCTAGGTATTCACTGAGAATACCCCAGAATTAAAAAAAAAAAAAAAAAAAATGGAAAGAAAAGAATTTCCCCCTAATAAATTATTTGTATTTGTTATTTATTAGTTTTTATTAACTGAAATAACAGTAATATTGTCACTAAATTGTTCAGATCTTGGACTCACTTTGTTTCAGCAAATATGGGGTTAAATATTTGGAACAGCCTCCATGGCAAATGGTATGATTGACAGCAACCCTTCACGAAGACCGACGCTATAGAGGGAATGCACCGACGCCACGCCCCCTCCCGAACACGCCCCCTCAGCCGGACTGAGCAGCACTGAGTGTCAAATTTCCAAAACAAACGTGGCTTCTGCCAGGGGTAGTAGCGAAACCACGGCTAATATAAACGATTATCTGCTTAAAATAAAGGCAGTTGGACTCGAATGTGACCCTTACAGCTTGCCAAAGAACCAGTGGTCCATGGACACAAACCAAAGCATGAAAGCATACAAGAGCCTGGACGCGTGGTCGTACTTCAAGGCTGGATTTGTTGGCGACATTAAAGTAACGAGGACAGCAATGGATATTCTGGTTGTATGTGGAGAGGTAGCTACATATTTATTTTATTACAACTTTTATTAAGAAAAATATAGCATACGCTGTCCCTAGCTTTGTTCATAGTGAACACTATCACTCATGTAACGTTATATCTGTGCAGGTAGAACACAGCCAGATAATGAATGAGCCCTCATTGAAACCCTGGATAGCTGCAGAGAAGACCGGGGCCGTTTCATTAGCTTTCGGCAGCCTGTAAAAAGATACCTCCGACGCCTTGTTGAATCTATTTTTACAGTCAATGGCACAACAGCACTTTACCATTTTCGTTGTTTTCTCGCGGAAGCTGAACGCTAAACACCGTGACCCGGCGGCGCCACCTGGCTTGTTTAGACGTTTTGACACTCACTGCAGCTGAGTGGGCGTACCCGCACTGACTGTCGCGTCCGTGACGTCACGTGCATTCCCTCTATAGTCATGACATGAGGATGACAATTTTTATGACAGGTGTCTTAACCAATCAGAATATCATTTAGTTGTGGCGTTAGCCAATCACAATTAGTTGAGTTGTGGGTGGGATATGTCGAGGGATTCGCGAATCCAAGCCAACCAGGAGACGAGACAGACGACAAGGAGGGAGGGGTTGTGATGGGGTTGTGATGAGGAAATGGACGCACACTTTTTAAAGGAATTTAATCTGGAGCTGTCAAGCTATATTTTCGCCATTTCCAGGCTAGCTTGGAGGGCTTGCTTGTTGCTTTTCAAGACAATGGGTTTTGTCATCAAGTGAATGTCATTGGTATTAAAACATTTTTTTTTATTGCTGGTGGCGCTGGGGGCTGGGGCAGCTGATGTCGGTGGGCAGGGGGGAGTTTTGGACCTGTCCGCGGGTTTTAGAGTTCGTTGTGCTTGTAATTTCAGAGTCTTTCCTGTGTATTGAGATAATTGTTAAACTGTGGTTGTGTTACTGAAAGAGTGCGCAGAGTGCGCACAGAGACCTCAGACTTGCATGTACAGTAGGCTATATATTGTGTGTGTGTGTGTGTGTGTGTGTGTGTGTGTGTGTGTGTGTGTGTGTGTAGTGGAGAGAACAAGGGACTATAGGTGCTAGTCAGGGTTTTGGTAACCAAGTTCACGCCGGGACACCACTTAAAGCCTCCGGGTATGATTAAGAAAGAGCTGAGAGAGAATGCTGTTTCAGTCCTTCTTTACTGGTAGAGTCAGGGATATCTTTGAACAGTTGTGAACAGTTGTGGTGAACAGTTGTGGTTTCTCTATAAAGAAAGAATAACAAAAAATACAATGAGTGATACCAAATATAAATAAATCCCATTAATATCCCCATCTGCATAAAATACTATTACTCCCCTTATTACTACAGAGCCAGAAGAAACAACATTGACTTATTAATAGTGATAGAGAATAAAATTCTACATTCCGCTAAATGTAATGATAACAGCTTATCTAAACCAAATAAATTGAAGCCATGAGTCTAGCAAGATGTCTTCATAAAAGTATATTTATTTACCATACATTCTCTGCAATATATGTATTGTCAGAGGGCCGAACCTCAATGTACACAATTCTGATCAATGTACAGAGTCAAATATTCAGCCAATGGCTGACAGTTCAACATATGCTTTATACTCTAAGGAGAGAGCAGAGAGGAGGGGGGTGAATGTGTGTGCGCTGCTCCAGTCTGACTGAGAGACTTATCAGTTGTTATGGCACTCGATGCACTGGACAAGGTCTCAGCAAGCAAAAGGAGAAGTCCTCTGTCATTCTATATGTGTGAAATGTCATGGGTGAATCTAGGTGTCAAATGGCATGGAACTTAGCATAATTATGTGTATGCAAATATAGCTTATTGATTAGGAAATGGCATGGAACTTATATTTTTCTCCAACAAATAGGTTTCCACAAACACATTAGCTACTGGTCCTTATATCTCCCATTTTACTGGTGAGACCTTTATTCTGAAAACCCACACTTCCTGTTGCAGTTAACTATTCGAGCTTAACCTCGATATAACGCAGGCATCAGTAATAACCAGTGTTGGGGGTAACTCATTACAAAAGTAACATATTACATGTAATATATTACTTTTAGCAGTAACTCAGTAATATAACTTATTACCTATAGGATTTCAGTAATATTATACCAGTTACTTTGTCAAGTAACTCAAGTTACAAATTGAGTTACATTTTATTAAATCAAAGCACATATTTAAAAAAGATACAATCATTTCCTAATCAAACTGTGTTTTTATGCAAATAACCACTATAGAAGACAATAACAAGACAAAAGAATAACATTTAGAATTTTGGATGGTTTACACTGACTTCAAGGCGGTTGAAATAATTTTTCGGGATGGTTCCGGGGCGGCGATGTCATTCTGCTGCTGCTGTTGTTTTGGTAAAAGTAATGAAAAAGTAGTGTAATAAGTAATGAGTTACTCTACACAGAAAGTAATATTGTAAGGTAACTTATTACTTTCAAATGAAAGTAACTAGTAAAATGTAGTATATTACATTTTGAAAGTAACTTGCCCAACACTGGTAATAACCTCGGGAGGCTCGCTCCATCACAGAACATCACTCCACACAATAGCAACAACAGGCAATGAACAATACAACATAAGAACATGCCGAGGACTCGACACGACACACTCAACCGACGTGCTGCGTCGGGGACTGTCAGGCGAGAGGACGGGAGGACCGCCAATTAGTGTGCACACACCAGCCATGATCAGCGCTGACCGGTGGTCCGACGACACGCACCAAAACTCCCACTTTCCCCTCATATCAAACACATAACAGCATCAACACAATGAAAAAGCAACACCACGGGCAAGTACTCACTTTTCATGCACGCACAACTTGACTTGTGATGAAAAGACCAACGAAATGACTGCCCAACTTTGACGATGACTGACACCCAAATTGACTGCGCTCGACTGACACGCTCACCCTACTGTAATTTGTACACGACTCGTGATGTCAATTAAGCAAGATCAAAAGCCCGTCACGTGGGTCGGCTCAGCCTATCAAATTATAAAAGCAATAACAGATTAGACATAATCAGACATACATACTGTAACGTGTCGGGTAATCCAAGTATTACCTGTAATGTGATGTGCAACATAAATGTCTCAACGGTAGCTAGGAACTAATGTGTGTGGGTGTGCTCCTAGGGGAAACGGGGTATATATGACCAGCGGCCGGGGTGCCGGATGTCAGTCAAGCTATGGAGTGAGCGAGACCGGGTGTTGTGTGTAGAGCTAGCTCTGTAAAGCTAGCTGCTAGGAGCTAAAGAAGCCTGTGAATAAAGAACCTGTACCAACTACAACTCTCCGTTCTTTGGCGTATCACCGATACGTTACATTGGTGTCAGACAGTAAAGCGGTAGCGCCTCTGATTCGGTCGAGAGGGGAGAGAGTGAGGAGGAACAGCGGAGAAAAGTTAGAGATCAAAGGCTCGAGCGACCTAGCGGTAGCGAGCTAGCTGTGTGAGCTAGCTGCTACGAGCGCCACGTGTGATGGTGCGCCTAGAAGAAAGCCTGTCGGCGAACGGGAGAAAAGAGGGGCTGACGACAGAGATCAGCTCGATGCTGGCGGGCATGGAAGCCCGTGTGTTGAAAGAAGTCAGACGGCTGGTGGAAGAAACTCCTGCCTGGGCAGTAGAGGTGATGCGGACGCTGCGAGAAGTCATGCAGCGGGTGGATTTGATGAGCGCAGAGGGAGCGCAGTGTGGAGAACGGCTGGAGGAACCACAAAATAGACTGTGTTGGAGCTGTGGAGAACCGGGCCATGTGGCGAGGTGGTGCCGAGGCGGACCCGGGAGACGGACCGGGTATGCGGGACAACGACATGGACAGCAGGGAGCCTGCTGGGCATGCGGCGCGATCGGACATTTAGCCAGAGAATGTCAAGAAGCTGTCGGGGATTGGAGGACAGCGAGAGAGGAGAGACAGGTGAGGCTTTGTTGGGCTTGCCAGTCGCCTGAACATTTAGCTAGAGACTGCACTAAGAGTGTGAACGCTGGAAGAGACACACAGCCGGGGGAGCAGCCCGAGCAACAAGCGGCGGAGCAGCGGAGCAGTACAGAGCCGATTGTTCTGGGCAGGAGAGTGACTGTTGAGCCGGCCCAGGCTAGCTGCTCTGCATGCCAGCCAGTGGTGGGGGAGATCGCCATCAGCGACGAGACCATCAGGATAATGGGAATCGTTTTGAACAGCCAGAGGGAGGTGAGCGACATCATCTGCAGAGCTGTTACAGTCGGGGGAGCGGCGCTCGTGTCCCCGGGGGAGCGAGAGGGGTCAACGCTGGAGGAGCCGGCCCAGCCAAGCCGCTGCACAGCCCCCACGGCTGCGCTGCAGAAAGTCGAGGTGGAGATCGACGCCGATGGTGTCCGCCCTGCTGTCCTCAACACGCCGCCCCCTGGGGGAGCGGGACGGGAGGACGAGCGAGTGCAAGAGGTGGAGCAGACAGACGAAGACAGGGCCATCTGGGAGGTCGACGGGCATGAGCGGAGACGCAGACAGATGGAGGATGCGGATATCGGTCCGGTGTATGCGTGGGTGGCGGCCGGACGCCGGCCCCCTGTGGAGGAGATTCACATGTTTTCCGGTGCCACGAAAGGATTGTGGAACATGTTTTCGGACCTGCAACTGGGTGGAGCTGGGGTTTTAGAGAGAAAGGGGCACGGGAAAAGCGGGACCCAGTGGGTGGTACCCGGTTGCCTGCGAGAATTGGCACTGAAGTGGATGCACAAGGGCCCATACGGTGATCGTGGGCCCGAAGAGACACTCAGCCTCATCCGTGGACATTTCTATTGGGGCAAACAAAAGGAGGACGTGCGGAGATACTGCAGGGAGTGTGAGGTCTGTGGGGCACAAAGGGGGGACCGAAAAGAGTTACACTGCAGAGGACTAACCCCACTGGGGGTTGAGCGGGACTAGCATGCTTTAGGTGGGACATAAGCTTTAAAAGGGGGGATGGAAATAGTGGTTGAAGTGAAGTGGGATAATGTGAATAAGAAAAAAAAGGTTTAAATGAAGGTAATGGGAAAAAAGAATGATGTCAATGTGATGGGTTGTAAAGAGAAAAGAGGGAATGAAAATGTTGGGGAAAAGGGTGCTAATGGGAAGTAACTAAATGATGGTGGGAGTGAATGCAAAATAAGTGGTGTTAAGGAGAAGGGCTATTGGAATGGGAATGTGAACAGAAATGTGGGTTGAATTTAAAGGAATGGGAAAAGAGGGAAGAAATGAAAAGAAATGCAAATAGTGGTGGTGGAATGAAAATTAAGAAGTGCGCTAAAAAGATAAGAGACTATGTGGGAAATTGGGGGAATACAAAATGTTGTGGGGTGGTGTGTTTTGGTACAGGGGGATATGTGTGGGTTGTGGGTGTTAACGTGGGCGTTAACAAATGTTGGGTGAGGAGTATGTAACGTGTCGGGTAATCCAAGTATTACCTGTAATGTGATGTGCAACATAAATGTCTCAACGGTAGCTAGGAACTAATGTGTGTGGGTGTGCTCCTAGGGGAAACGGGGTATATATGACCAGCGGCCGGGGTGCCGGATGTCAGTCAAGCTATGGAGTGAGCGAGACCGGGTGTTGTGTGTAGAGCTAGCTCTGTGAAGCTAGCTGCTAGGAGCTAAAGAAGCCTGTGAATAAAGAACCTGTACCAACTACAACTCTCCGTTCTTTAGCGTATCACCGATACGTTACAATACATATAAACCACCTGGCAATAATAGTTACACTCCCAACTTTTGAGCCTTTTCTACAGTGCGTGTGCGTGTGTGTGTGGTTACCGCATAGAAGGCCCGGATCTGATAGGCACGGTTTTTACAAGTTATTGTGCAGTGGAAGCCAGTGAATACGGGAGCAGATGATAGTGAGGAGGAGGAGAAAGCCAAGATTTTAATGATGGCTTTCTGTGGAGCAATAGCTGCTACTTCTTGCTAATACTTATAAGGTCTAAAACCTCACTGTCCCTCCACCGATGAGCAAAAAATCAGATTCGAGGGGGCGGTTTTAGCATCAGAGCTTTGGGTGGGCTCAGCCCACCCAAAGGTCATGGACCACTGAACCCCTAGGGGGGTCCGGTGGCATGCCCCCCCGGAAGAAAATTTTGTACAGTTTCAAGTAAAAAATTGATCAAACTGGCGCACTTTGAGATCAAAATGAAGAGACTAGATCTATGAAGAACTACACACATCAATATCTTCTTTACCGTTCTGTGGTTTTACAGCTATGAAAAAATAATTGTTTCCCTATATATAGGCTACTATATATATTCTGCATACAGGTTACTATATGGTAGAATTATGCTTGTGTGACCAGGTCAAGATACTCGACAACGCCACCTGGGGAGTTGCACCCCAGGAATACCACTGACTTGAAACCAAATAGCACAGATTCAGTTACCAGGGAAGACAGAGACGTGTTTCTCCATAAAACCAAGAATTTATTTGATCAGAAATAAAAGCAGCTGCGGAAAAAGAGTTATGCATGTAATAACAGTCATAAACTGATTATAGAACGTTATATTTATTACAGCACAAACTCTTTTTAATCATTTCCCAAAGTGGGATTAACAATGGACAATGGATAAAAACTAGCATAAGAAACGGAGCATAAATAAAATAGTGTAACGCTGCAGTGGGTGAGGGCCAATGTAGTTAAGAGGTAGATAAATAGGCAGAGCCCAGGGGGTGCAATTCTCACACTAGGGAACACAGCAAAAACACAGCAACCCACGGCAAACTTACTTCAACCACGGCAAAGAAAACTAGGGTGTTCAGCATGCAGTGAGGGGAAAGCTAACCCCTAACTTGTTGGCACTCACTCCACTGTAGGTCACTAGAGGAAGAGCTCCTAAAAGACAAACACCAGTTGGTTTACAACAAGGCCACAACAAGGAAATGCAATAATATAGTAACTGTGATCATTTCTAATATAGGCAAAACAGCAGCATGGCAGAACCTACAAAGTATAAGAGGACGATGTTAAGTTCCATGTTTGATCGAAAGTAGGAAACTTACTTCGAGATACTTAATCACCCTGCTTACCAGATATAACTGAGCTGACCACAGTCATATGCACAGGGAGTGGCAACCGCCAAACGAGCAGAGGGCCACCAGCCAAGGACTACAACAAATTAACAAAATACACACATTGTAGCATGACTAAGTCACAGTTGCATTACAGATTGATCTTGAGATTAAACAGTACCTCACTGCAACAGATGTACTACCAACGAAGGTAGGGGCATGGGCACAATCAGCAGGAGGCTGCAGAAACAACAAGCATTAGAACACCAATAAAACACCTGAAACATGAACTGTCAGTTGTAGCAGTCTACATACCAAGGGTAACGACCAAGTGCAGCCAGGAGAATGGGGGTTCTGTGAGAACTCCCATTTATAGCACCTGGTGCCCATCAAATTGGTTGATTGGTGTTACATGATTGGTGTTGCCATATATGGCACGCAGTGCAGAGAAGTGGAGGCTGCCTCTCCCTGTCACAATCTTCCCCAGCTTTTTCGTCGTCGGCCCGACGATGCACTTAAGTCCAAGGCCTAAAGACAACAGAAACAGCATTAGCAGACCCAGGTACCGGGGAATTCGTAGCCCCTCCTACCCTACTCCCCATTGACTCAGGCAGGTGGTGCACATTACGATGTCTTCCCGCAGTGGCCCGGGTGGTTCTTCCCATGGCCATGTCACTGGTACTTGGCTGGTCCTCCGCCACCGGGGTGGTGGTACTTGGCTGGTCCTCCGCCACTGGGGTGGTGGTACTTGGCTGGTCCTCCGCCACCGGGATGGTGGATAGGGGGCCCGCCTGTACTGGGGGACATGAGTGCACAGACTGTGATGGTGCCCTAGAGCTAGCTTCAGAAGTAACTTGTTCCTGCAAACGTTGATTGTCTGCTTTTAGCTGCTTAACCATCTCCCTCAACTCATCTAGCTCTTCGGCCATACTGACCAAGTTAACTGGGAAAAGAGACAAAATAGATGCGTGGTGATGTTCTCAGGTCCACAGCACCGTGGCTTGAAGGTTGAAGCTCTCCTGGGTCCTCCACACACCAGCTGCTGTGTTGCCTCTCCAAACACTAAAATACAACAGTCTAAGAACAGTGAAATGCTTACCATAGATACAAACAGCCTTACACCAACTGGTATCAAAAGAAAGAGGAAACACGTCTCTGCTTTTACAATCTGGATCCTGCCGACCAACGCCAGAATGTGACCAGGTCAAGATACTCGACAACGCCACCTGGGGAGTTGCACCCCAGGAATACCACTGACTTGAAACCAAATAGCACAGATTCAGTTACCAGGGAAGACAGAGACGTGTTTCTCCATAAAACCAAGAATTTATTTGATCAGAAATAAAAGCAGCTGCGGAAAAAGAGTTATGCATGTAATAACAGTCATAAACTGATTATAGAACGTTATATTTATTACAGCACAAACTCTTTTTAATCATTTCCCAAAGTGGGATTAACAATGGACAATGGATAAAAACTAGCATAAGAAACGGAGCATAAATAAAATAGTGTAACGCTGCAGTGGGTGAGGGCCAATGTAGTTAAGAGGTAGATAAATAGGCAGAGCCCAGGGGGTGCAATTCTCACACTAGGGAACACAGCAAAAACACAGCAACCCACGGCAAACTTACTTCAACCACGGCAGAGAAAACTAGGGTGTTCAGCATGCAGTGAGGGGAAAGCTAACCCCTAACTTGTTGGCACTCACTCCACTGTAGGTCACTAGAGGAAGAGCTCCTAAAAGACAAACACCAGTTGGTTTACAACAAGGCCACAACAAGGAAATGCAATAATATAGTAACTGTGATAATTTCTAATATAGGCAAAACAGCAGCATGGCAGAACCTACAAAGTATAAGAGGACGATGTTAAGTTCCATGTTTGATCGAAAGTAGGAAACTTACTTCGAGATACTTAATCACCCTGCTTACCAGATATAACTGAGCTGACCACAGTCATATGCACAGGGAGTGGCAACCGCCAAACGAGCAGAGGGCCACCAGCCAAGGACTACAACAAATTAACAAA
Source organism: Poromitra crassiceps (assembly GCF_964638095.1). NCBI lineage: Eukaryota > Metazoa > Chordata > Actinopteri > Beryciformes > Melamphaidae > Poromitra > Poromitra crassiceps. The sequence continues at coordinate 23,629,083 of NC_139627.1, read as the reverse complement.
ATACACACATTGTAGCATGACTAAGTCACAGTCACAGTTGCATTACAGATTGATCTTGAGATTAAACAGTACCTCACTGCAACGGATGTACTACCAACGAAGGTAGGGGCATGGGCACAATCAGCAGGAGGCTGCAGAAACAACAAGCATTAGAACACCAATAAAACACCTGAAACATGAACTGTCAGTTGTAGCAGTCTACATACCAAGGGTAACGACCAAGTGCAGCCAGGAGAATGGGGGTTCTGTGAGAACTCCCATTTATAGCACCTGGTGCCCATCAAATTGGTTGATTGGTGTTACATGATTGGTGTTGCCATATATGGCACGCAGTGCAGAGAAGTGGAGGCTGCCTCTCCCTGTCACACTTGCATAAATAATACCAAAATCACTTCAGGGGAGTTTCAAGTAAAGTAACATTTTGCTTTGTAGGCAAAACAAAAGTAAAATTAAATCAAAAGGGAACTTCCTAACTTATTGGCTGGAATAATATTCCAACAAGATAATAATATACTGTAAGCACTAAAGCAGGAGTTTGCAGTCAACTAGTTGAAATTAATATGGGTTAGGGTTTGTTTAGCCTACGAAACAACGTTACGTGCTAATTTGCATATCAATATGCGCTAATTAAGTAACTACTAACGACTCTGACTGCTCAATGCTCACCTCACAGTTTCATTGATCATGAGTGGGGAGAACGATTGTGTGGACTGTGGAGGACCACTTCGCTGCTGTACTGTGTGTGTGACCTGTGTGAAGTGATGTGGGATTAGGCAGATAGATGGAGGAGGGTGCGCCTGCGCAGCCGCGGTTCTAGAAACTTTTCGGGTCGGCTGAACCCCCCTACATTTTTGTCTCAGCCCACCCTAAGAATATAGAGGGAGGGGGGAAACACGCACACAGCGCATTGAGGGTAGTCAGAAACTGCTACTAATGACCACCATGGATTTGGAGAGGGGGGGGAAAAAAAGAAAAAGGGGGGGGGGCGGTTCTAGGCCAAAAAAGGCCTAGAACCGCCCCTGTCGAGCACTAAGGTTAAGTGTGACCGTAGCATAGAGTCACAAATCTTGGCCAGCAGCCACCAGTACGGTAGGAATCTATCACACAAGGCCGGCGAAGGGGCGTGACAGTGGTTGGCAACACCAAGTATGAAAAATCTTCAGTCAGTACGCTGTCATGTGGGGATATATCCAGTAGGCACCCCCCCTAAAAGTGGCTATGCTAATATCAATAAACTAAGGTTTACTTTAAAACCTTCGTTCCTACCACACTAAAAAGTACATGGTGAGTAAAGAGCATAGATGGCATAGAAAGTCTTTAGCATTAACATTAATGAAATGTCTAATAATGTCAACTTATCAATGCTGATACTGTATACTAATAAAGGGAGTGAGGAGTACATGCTTTGAATGCCTTTGTTTTTTTACGCAGTGTTCTAACATGCAGCTCATTTGTCTATTTGTATATTTAGCTACTTTTCAGACCCACCCTATCAGAATCAGAATCAGCTTTATTGGCCAAGTATGCAAACACATACAAGGAATTGGGCTCCGGTTAGCTTTGCTCTCAAGTACACAAGTACACAAGTACACACATATAGAGAAAAAAAAGGAGAAAGAAGGTTACACATAGTCAAGGCGATCAAGGCAAGAATACTTTGTTGGACATAAGCAAAAAAATGTACAGTGACTGCTATATAGGCTACAATGTGGTGACTGTGCTATATAAAATGTAATAGTGGCTATTTTTAAATATGAGTATATTAGGGGATGTACAGTAGTGCAACAACGCTACATAGGTTTGTAAACAAGGCTTATACAGGGATTGCATTCTAGCAACTTTATTTCCAAAATGCGCCTAGCGACAAATCTGCCGACTTTTTCTGTGTTGAATTGAACAGATTTTGCCTTTAAATGTGCGGCTGCTGCTGGGTTTTCTCTCTCTCTCCTCATCTCTGCCTGTCTGACACACACAGCGCTTCAGTGGAGCCCCTCCTCCACTGAGAGAGCAGCAGGATAGGGTTTACTTGCAGAAGTGGTTACACCCTGCCTTTTCGAAACCCCCCCACTCCGAAGATCGACCTCCATTCTTCGTAATGGAGGGGTTTTCCCATTTTTTTAAAGGCACCGCTATTCCGAATGGGGACATCTCCTCCATTTCGAAACCCCCCCACTCCGAAATTGATTTTCAAGTCCATATTTCTCCGAGTTTCCTGCATCAAACACTGCAAATCATTGTTTTTTTATTGAAAATATGCATAGGCGGCGCTAGACCATCGGGAATGGGGAAGCTAAATTTCCTCAGATTTTTATAAAACAAAATCAGTTCAACCCGACTGGCATTCACAAATAAGAACGTCCTCATCTTGCTAATATGACTCAATGAACCTTATTCAACTGTGAGCATTTGACTCAAAGTTACAATTAATTTTTTTCAAACACTTGTCGGTATGAATGTGGGCGTGTGTAACAGCTCACCTTTAGATGTGTAGAAAATATCATTTATGATTAGATCCTGTCGCGTAAAAATAATCAGTTGAATATGCTGCTGTGGAACAGATCCTTGCGCTCTCGGATTACGCATTTGACACATTTAACAAACTGTATGGCAAGATCACATAAATGAACAATGTTTAGTGATTGTAGAGAGATATCTCTGTGCACCTGCAGAAAACTGCGAGCCAGGAATGCGCAAGACCACACCTGGTAGGCTATTTAGACCAGCAGAGTGGAAAGTCTGTGTGCCAAAAAATAAAAATAAAAACACTGCTCCGGGCCCGATACGCGCTTAACTAGAGTGTGCGTTGTCAAGGTGTAGCCTATTTCTTTGCGGAGTGGGGGAGAAAGCAAGCGGGACAGCTGTGCCCAGTCCCTGAGCAGCGGCTCGCGCGATTCTGAACAACACAGAGTGCAAACATGTCTGTGATCCACAGCTGATTTTAGGATGTATCCAACGTTCACATTCCTGTATCTATCTGAATGCAGCAGGCGTGTTTACTGCTATAGCGAAATTATATGAAGACAGTGACATATAATAAAAAAAACAATGAGTTGAAACGTTAATTTCAAGCTGCAGGAATGCAGGAAACTCGGAGAAATATGGACTTGAAAATCAATTTCGGAGTGGGGGGGTTAAATCAATTTCAATTTCGGAGTGGGGGGGTTTCGGAATGGGGGGGTTTCTGGGGAGGTGTCGGAACGGTGGTGTTTCGGAATGGAAGGCGGTCCCGGCTGAATCTGGCCCAGGCGGCTGGAGTCAGCACTTAATAAGTATTATAACCATACAGTCAATGATTACAACGGCTACACCGAGGCATGTTTTTTGTAACCATAATTTGATATGCAAATTAGCATGTATCAGCATGCATCATTTAGTGACTTCTGCTTGGAAAAGAGTTGGCAACACTGCTAATAGCACCTTTCAAACTTCTGATAAATAAAAGGCAGTAAGATACATCAGAACGCAAAACGTGATTATCCGTGATTATGACCATCACCACCACCATCATCATTAATATACCCCATATCAGAATTGTCATTAAAACACAAAAACGCTCCCCTCTTTCTAAATGAGTGTTGAATGTAGCTGTTAACTCTCCGCCTTGCTGAAAAGAAATCCATTCTGGGTCTTAGTGGCACATTTAGCCTGAGGGAAGGTCTGAATCAATTAAGCCACAAGGCTAGCCTATCTATTCCCCGTTTTCAGTTTTCAATCTAAAAATTTAACTTGTGAAGCGTTCTCTGCACTGTCCTTCATTGACTTTGATTAGTTGTGAATGATGTCGAGTGGGAGACAGATTTCCCCACTGAGTGTGTGCGTGTGTGCGTGCGTGCGTGTGCCATTGCAGAGAACATGACTCAAACAAAATGGTGAATGTGCCTCACAATGTTTTCACTTGCTGCGTTCAATTGAGCTCATGTTTACCGTGAATATGACATAAATATGCCCCCTCATGTGGTGTTCACGACTTGGTATGTGGAATCTTTCTGAAAGCTTCGAAGCTCACGGCTTGTGGCGCGTCTGTGACGTTTTCACAAAATGGCGGATGCCATGGAGTTGATGGAAAGTAAATATATTGACATTTTAGCTGTATAGAGCTTTTCATATTCATTGTATAATATGTCTGAGGAACATGTTGATATTCTCAACAGTCTCATCTTGTTTCCTCTGTCATTCCCATTTCGAAACCTGGACAAATGCTTTTACATTTAAGGTAAAAGCATTCAGCAAAAATACACTCACAGACACAAAACAATCGCTCAGTATACTTACTATATGGTGAACGGAGCATTTGTGTATGGTTTTCAAAGTGAGAATGTCTCAACGGAGCAGATGCTTGAGTTTTAAAATATACACCTTGCCATGTTTTATGTTTCATTTTGTTTGCTTTCATTTTTGTTTGTTCTCTTGTTTTTGTTTACATTGTAGCCTATATTTTGATATAATTGTTGTTAATATTGGTTTAATTTCTCAGGTAAGAGACCTCACATAAGCCCATTGGGCAGAGATGTAAAGTAACTAATTATATTTACTCTAGTTAGTTACTCTAATTGAGTAGCTTTTTTGTCTACTTTTTTGAGTAGTTTTTACTTTTACTTAAGTACATTTTGTTTGAAGTAATGTACCGTACATTGTTAAATTTTAAATAGCCTCAGAGTACAGAGCAAAATACACATCCAAAGTTTCCCCAAGTTTCCTGTGAATTTTTACTTTTACTCAAATAGATTTTTAAACCAGTAATTTTACTTTTACTTAAGTAAAATTTCATCAAAATAACTACTTCTACTTGAGTAGATTCTTAATACTCTTTCCACCCCTCCCATTAGGGTTTCTTGTCTCCGCAACTGCACAATCTTTTCATCCATTTGTATCCTTTCATTCCCCCCCCCCCCCCCCCCCCATTTTTTTAGAACAATATATGAACAAAACAAACTCTCAGGCTCAGACACAGGAAAAGAAAGTACATAAGATAGGGAAAAAACAAACAAAAACAAAACAAAAAAAACAAGAACAAAACATACATCATGAACATTTAACATGACAACGTTCTTCTTATTTTTTATTTTTTTTTACTTCCTTTCCTCATTTTTAGGGATGGAATGATTACCTTTTTTTTTTCTTCTTTTTTTTAGAACAATATACAAACAAAATAAACAGGCTCAGCTGTACAAAGTGTTCATGTGCTTGTAGGAAATAATGGACAAGGGATCCCACACAAGGGGTCCATAAGACACCAGCCGGGCGAGCCATCTGTCAGCCCCAACCTCAGTCACTGGTCATTCTTAACCTCGTCAAGTAGGCCAGAAACGGGTCAGACAGTTGAGAACCTTCCAAGGGTGTTGGTTCCTTTCATTTGTTCTTGATTTTACTGCTAAATAAATAAAGTAAACTAAAACTAAAATGGGCTTTGCACAGAAATGAAAAGGCTGTGTGGGGAGTCTCCATATCTTACTGTATATAAAACTTAATCACCTGTCTCGTTACCCTTACTGTCCTCATTAGAAGTTATGGGGCCAAACAGGCTATGCTGCTATGCCGACATTTTCCATCAACCGTGCGTGGTTCCATTGTGGGAGCCTTGTAAATGATCAATGAAGGTGACTTTCAAATCCCTCGGATTGATTATCTCCACTCTTTCTCTCGGGCCCCACAACGCTGAATTAATTGCTACGATAATATCTTGTCAAAAGGCTTTCACAAGACTATTACGCTGAAATCCTGACGTGATTGCAAAATGAGTTTGCTGAATCATGCCCTCCATTTATATTCACGTGCATTTTTCCATTCTTGATGTCTGCAAGAAACTCAGGTAAAGTGCGGTTTACTGGAACCTCTTTTTTCTGTGCCATAGTAGGGCTACGTCTTTCTGTGCAGCGGTCTGCTGTGGAACAGAGAGTGGCTACACTGAGATTTGATGGTCTATACTCGCCTCACAGAGCCAAACCCACTCAACTGTGAAAATGTGTGTCATCTCCCTGATTGCATCAATATCCATGACCTCTAAGAATAGAGGGCTGGGCAATAGTTTTCCTGCCCATCTTTTGCATAATAAAAGGTGTGGAGGCAGTCATATGATTGACAGTGGAAAATGCCTTTCAAGATGGCATTATTCTTCGACTGAACCGCTGCCTTTTTCACTTCTTCAAGACGATTTAATGTGAAAGGGGACCTATTATGCTAATTTTCAGTTCTATATTTTATTATTATTCTATTCTGGGACTCCACTAGAGTAGCTTTGCATGATTCACAGATCATGAAACCCCTTATTTATCTTGCACTGTCCCTTTATGCAGCCTCTCAGTTCAGCATGTCTGAAATGCTCCATTTTAGCTCCTGTCTGTCTCTTTAGCTAACACAAATACACAATACTTAAGAGTACATTTAATATCAGAAAATTACTTTGATACTTAAAGGTGATTTTTTTTCTTTTTACAACCTGGACCATATTTCCAGGTTTATTTATGCTTTAGTTTAGAACTCACCCTGAAAAGGATTTTTTTAAATCGAAAGCGGCCTGGAACAGAGGAAATAGGGGCATGTGCAATGCGTGCATTAACGTCCTGTAAATCACTTATTTTCTGCCACGCTGCAGCTCATATCCTTATTATATGATACTGTCATAAATTTGAGCCACTCTATTTACCTCTCTCAGCCAGCTGTCTGGTACATCCGGGAACTGCGTAACCATGGTCCCGCGAGAGTCTCACATCAGTGAGAGTTGAGTTGAGAGTTCAGCTGACATGACACTAAACACCGTAGGATGGCTGATATTTATCTGATTTACAGAATATGGACGAAGCATTTGAATTTGATGGCCGCCACTATTTATTTGAGTTGGACTAACGTAATATGGATTACAAACTGAGGAGCGTGGGGAACGGGAGCTTGTATCTCTCTCTACCAATGTGACAGACAGCAGACAGAGACAGGGTGAACACACTGGCTGCACTAAGGTAAATACAGCGTTCATTTTCTCATTGTCTCTATGATATAATAAGGATATGAGCTGCTGCGTGGCAGAAAATAGGCAATTTACAGGACATTAAAATAAATGCACACATTACATACTGTATGCCCCTATTTTCTCTGTTCCAGGCCGATGCTCAGCACGTAGCGGTGTAGTGGATACATTTCAAAAATCCTTTTCAGGGTTCTAAAACATGAACAAAGCTGGAAATAAGGTCCAGGTTGTAAAAACACTGAATTCTCCAGAAAATATCAGCTACTTTAAGACTTTTACTCAAGTAATTTTCTAATAGGTGACTTGACTTTTACAAAGTATTTTTCTGCGAAGATAACTGTACTCTTACTCAAGTATGACTTTCGAGTATACACCACTGATATTTTGACATTGTGAGTGAGAATATCTGAAGGGTTTGATAATACATAATATATATGTATGTAGTGTTAAAGTTGTGTGAACTGCCACAGTTTTAAAATGTGTAAATTTGGGCCACCTTTGTTCTCGTTCAACCCTCGTAACCTCTCTTGAAACAAAGTCAAAATCCCACGATTTTTACTAATGGTGATAACATTCACATACATTTACCTCCTTTTTTAACTTTGGCCACATTTAATTTGTAACAATATATACACATGACAAAACAGATTCAAGATTCAAGATTCAAGATTTTTATTGTCACTCCGTAGTACAAGTATCACGTGTGGAATTCTTGTGCTGTAGACTCCGTTACAACATATTGCAAAAAAAATAAAAACAAAAAAATAAAAACAAGAGGCAACAAGCAATAAAGCAGTAAGACACGCCACAGACAGTGGCGTATTCACTGCACATATGTGCAAATGGCATGAACATACTTTAAACATAATTAAACATACTAACATTCTGTTAGGTGCAAATAGCATATACCTAATTAAACATACTATTGAACATTAGTCATACGTGATGGTAGAAGCTGCAGTGCGGTACAGTACGGCTACTACACTATTTGTATATGTTAAGGAGTCTCGTGGCCTGCGAGAAGAAACTGTCCCTCAAGCGTTTGTGCGTGCTCTTGGGACCCTGTATCTCCTCCCTGAGGGTAGCAGGGAGAACAGAGGGGGGTGGTTTGTGTCTTTGATGATCTTCAGGGACCTCCTGAGGCACCGCTGGTTGTACAGATCTTGCAGTTCTGGCAGCTCACATCCTGTTACGTGCTGGGCCGCGTGCCTCACCCTTCTTAGCGCCCTGCGGTCCATGGTGGTGCAGTTCCCGTACCAGGTGGTGAAGCAGCCAGTCAGCAGGCTTTCAATGGTGCCTCTGTAGAAGTCCCTGAGGATTTTTGGCCTTAGCCCGAATTTCTTCAGGCGCCTGAGTCCGTGTAGTCGCTGTTGGGCCTTTTTGACAACAGTGGCGGTGTGGTTGGCCCATGTCAGGTCCTGGTGGATATTGACTCCCAGGTACTTGAAGCTGTCCACCCTTTCCACCAATGTGCGGTTGATGGTGATTGGGGGGTGTGCACCCCCCCCCCCCCCCTTCTGTAGTCTACAATGATCTCCTTTGTCTTGGAGACGTTCAGAGAGAGGTGGTTGTCCTGGCACCCTTGTTCCAGGGCCTCCACCTCCTTTCTGTAGGCTGTCTCGTCGCTCCTGGAGATCCGCCCCACGACCGCTGTGTCGTCTGCAAACTTCACGATGGTGTTCGAAGTTTGAGTCGCCATGCAGTCGTGGGTGTAGAGGTCATACCAGAAGGGGCTGGAGATGCACCCCTGTGGCGCTCCTATGCTGATGGTCAGTGGGGAGGAGGTGAGGTTGCCCACTTTCACCACCTGGCGGTGGTCTGTTAGAAAGTCCAGGATCCAGTCACACATTGCTGTGCTTAGTACCAGATCCTTGAGTTTGCTTACCAGCCTGGAGGGTACTATGGTGTTGAATGCTGAGCTGTAGTCCACGAACAGCATTCTCACATAGGTGTCCTTCCCCTCCAGGTGGGAGAGGGCGGTGTGGAGCACGTGTGCTACTGCATCCGCTGTGCTCCTGTTGGGGCGGTATGCGAATTGTAGCGGGTCGTGGTCCGGGGGGAGTGTGGGGTGGATCTGTGATATAACCAGCTTTTCGAAGCATTTGCTGGCTATGGGCGTGAGGGCTATTGGGTGCCAGTCGTTGAGGCTGGTCACTTTCTGCTGTTTGGGAATGGGGATGATTGTTGCTGTTTTGAAGCAGGTTGGTGGGGGGGCACTGAGGGGTGGGTGAGGGAGGAGGGCACTGGGTTAGATAGGAGTGGAGGGTAGGTTGTGGGGCAGTGGGGGCTGGGGGGAGGAGGGGTGGTGGGGGGGGCGAGAGGGGGAGAGAGGGAGGGGAGAGGAGGAGGGGTTGTGGGGCGATGGGGGGTGAGGGAGAGTGGAGGGGGAGGGGTGGTGGGGGGGTGGGCGCTCTGACAGAGGGGTCGAACCTAGCGTAGAACGCGTTGAGTTCGTCCGGCAGGGTGGGTGACGTTGAAGTTAACGGAGCTCTCAGCTGGTCGCCTTCTCCCGGCGCCTCTCTCTCTCTCAACATGGAAAAGCATTAGGTCCCCTTTAAGCTCACAACCTTCAGCCTCACCTTTTCTATCAAAGCATGACATGGGAAATGTAAGTTATAGGGACTGTTAATTCTTTGCTGTAACATGTTTTTATTTTGAACATTATGGGCTAATGACATGATTCATGACATGTTTGTGAATGCACAATAAACGTTAATTGCAGTTACATCCACCTCCACTGGCTCCCGGTCAAGTTCCGCATCCTGTACAAACTCCTCCTCCTCACTTACAAATCCCTTCACGCACTTGCCCCCCAATACCTGTCCGACCTCCTTCACCAACACACTCCATCCCGGAACCTGCGGTCTTCAGACGCGGGTCTACTATCCATCCCCCGTACCAGACTCAAAGCCTTTGGGGACAGAGCCTTCTGCGTGGCTGCCCCCACCCTCTGGAACTCTCTCCCCGACCCTGGACAGTTTCAAAACACATCTCAAGACACACCTCTTTTGCATGGCCTTTCCACATTAGTTAGTTCAGCTTAGTTCAAGCATCCCTGTTGTTTTGTTTGTTTTCCTCCCCCTCTCTCCCCTATCTGTATCCCACTCTTGTGAAGCGACCTTGGGTTTTATGAAAGGCGCTATATAAATTAAAGTTATTATTATTATTATTATTATTATTACAAATGTATCCCACATTTATGGGTTATGTAATATGATACAATGTAATAGCAGAGCGATAACTCTAATCCCAAAATTGAAAAAAGGTTCATTGAGCATAAATTGATGAATATGATTTTATTCGGGCTTCCCCCTCCCTCAACACACACACACACACACACACACACACACACACACACACACACACACACACACACACACACACACACACACACACACACACACAGACCATTCACCATCTCAGATTGGGGTAATGATTTGAAAAAGCGCTGTTGCTCAAACAGAAAAATTAATGTCTCTCGTGTTCTGGACCATATGGCAAAAGGACTGAGTTATGAAATCATAATTCTGAATGAACATTCGAAAACATGTATGTCATTATGTCACATAAATGTGAGTTCTGAATGAATTGTTAAGGATTGAACGATGAAAAATGGCACAAGCTTGATGAGTATATAAACTGCCACCTGAAATGTTTTCCCTCTACACCTTCCAAATATCAGTGTGTGATTTTCATTGAAAAATCGCTCACCGCCCAGAAATTGATGTTGAAAGTAATGCATTAAAAATGTCCCCGCGGTCAGTGGGGGACCAATTTTAATTACAAATGTGAAATTTGCTCAGGTCCTTTCACAACCTGCTCTGTAGCTACTGTAATAAATAGATAGCTCCTCTACTAATGTAAAATGTTTTTTTTTTATCACTATAAGGGAATTAAAATGTGGTATGAATGCAGCCCCTGACAGATGATTGTATAGGCTAGCCATGGTGTCTGAGGTCTCTCTATATTGTGAACTAATGAGAAATTCCAATTTGTGGCACAGAGGTGCAGTGCCTTTAAAAGCCATGTGGCACGTACCGCGGCATCACTGACTGGGGATTCTTGACATGTACGGAGGCAAATCTGTGCCTTCTCCCCTGGTAATCATCAGCAAACTGAGATCTACAACTCTACTTTAAATGTAAAGCTCCAAAGGAACTCTGCTACCCCTTTCGCATGCAAAAATGTCACTGTGTGGTATAATTATTACACTTTGGATCCAGGATGTTTCTCTTGTGGAAAAACAGAAATGCCACGCGCAGTCCCTAAAGACTGTGGGTGTGCCGGCGATGTCGAGGAGTACAGCTCGAAATCCTGCAATTAATCCCACTTCATTCCACTGTATAATCAATAATTTGCAAATGGATGATTCCACGCAAATTCTCTCCCCCTTTTTTGATAATCTTTTAATACGCTCTAAGCTTCTAGCTTCCTTCCCGCGTCGACTAGGTGGAAAGTTGGCTACTCAAGTAAAAGTACTCAAGTACATGTACTTGAGTAGTTTTTTTGAGGATTTACTTTTTAAGTATTTTTATAATGCTATACTTTTACTCATACTTGAGTAATTTTAATAATAGATATTCTACTTGAGTATTTTAAAATGTAAATTTAGTAAATGAGTAAATTTAGGTTTTTGTTTTGCACACTGCACTATGAAAACACCACAGTACTACCGTACTAGCATTGGGACTGTTCGCTAACAGGTCCAGAATCACTTCTGGTGGCTTGTGCCAATTGAAGTAGACAAAAAGACCAAGAGCATTTTCTCATTCCTCTCAATTGCTGCTCCTGAGAAATAGATAGACGTGATTCGGTGTACAGCTGATCCCTGTGTGAGTTCTCTAAATTTTCTTACAGTTGTCTTATTTCTATAGACGGTTTTAACTTGACAACAAAAACATTCTAAATTGAACCCCCGCTCACTTCCTGTTGCAGTGTTTGCTATGGACATAAAAGAAAAAAAAACATTCAAGTGCAGGACTGACCATTCCGTGAAAACCGTCTATACAGCTGAGCAGCGAAAACAAAAGTAACGATGTCGAGTGAATATTTCTGCAGTTTGCCGAATGCTGAGAAAAAGGAAGTGCTGTGGGGTTGCGCTCTGGTGAAAACCGTCTATTAGTCTCAGCTAAAAGAAATAATAATGTCTCAAAACATATCAACAACTGGCTCAATTAGATTTAACTCAAATGATGAGAGAGGTAGTCTAAAGTTGTATATATTTGTATATTATTGTGCCTTCAAAACACCATAATATTTATTTATTTATTAGTTATTCAAAGTTTTCTAGTTGAAACAATCTCTCTCTCTCTCTCTCTCTCTCTCTCTCTGTCTCTCTCTTTCTCTCTCTCTCTCTCTCTCTCTCTGTGTGCCCTGCAGTGGTTTGACTTTGGAAAACTCGAGCCAATCAAAAGGTGAGACATCGTCTGTGGGAAAAGGCATGAAAATGCTGTGCAGTCGCACATAAAGTGAGAGACCTAGTCACCTAGGTCATATTGACATTAGGTGCTGATTGATTCACAGCATGTCGAGGACAGTTGCCTTGCCGATGCGCACAGAGATCCATGATGCACAGAAGAAAATGCTCATTGTGTCGGGTGGGCAGATCAATGCACTTGGAATAAGCCTTGGAACAATTCTGTGACTTTGGGATCATTATAATTTGATCGTCTACACTGTAGATTATCAAATTATAATGATCCCCATTGTTACATTAGTTCAAAAATATCAGTTTCATTACACACTGCTGATAGACTGCACCTTTCACTGACAAGTGGTGCTATTTTCATTATTTATTCTATATTATTGCTATTTGACTTTACTGGTTGCCTTATTTGCCTTATTTACATACATGATATTACTGTTGTGACTAGTATGTACCTACTGTACTTGTACTATGGAGTTCCCTAGCATGAGACAAAAATAAATACACAATAAATATCTATCCAAAACTAAATGTAGATGTATCTCATTCTGATATTGCTGCTGCTAGCAGCTATAGTTCGTCTGGCAAAGGAGAGAATCACCAAAATTAGCATCTCTGGCAGCATAACGTAATGTGTTAGATGTGTGAAATGTATTGGGGCACATAATTCAAATATATATATTTTTTAAAGTAATGCAAATTAGATCTTAGATCTTAGAGCTTAGATCTTAGAGCTTAGAGCTTAGATATTAGAGCTTAGATCTGAGCCCAAAAGAACAAGCCCGACCCGAGTCCGTGCACGTTCTGTCTGAGCCCGGCCCGGCCCATCCCATTGGCTGCATTTATGGGCCCGAGCCTGGCCAGACCCTGAAACTCTCTTAGTAAGTTGGCTGTTTATCTAAACTAAATCTGTTGTCTGTTCAGTCTCGTGAATAATACAGTGACTGATAAGGTTCTATGCTTACAATGTACATAATAGCATTCTGATTAGCACACAAAATATTACCCCAATTATAAAAAATAAAAAGAAAGGGCATATCTGACCACGACCCCGGCCTGGGTCCGAGGAATAGAGGGGAAAATCAAACCAGACTCATGGGTCAGGTTCAGGCAGAGAATCTAACCTCTAACCAACGCAAATGTACTTTTACTTTAATACTTTGAGTACTTTTAAATAGGCTACTTTTTTTACTCATACTTGAGTAATTTCCTGGACTAGTACTTTTACTTGTACCTGAGTTAATTTTCACTAAAGTAACAATACTTGTATACTTGAGTAGGATTTGTCAGTACTCTTTCCACCTCTGCGACTAAGTGAGCCATACACTCTTTGATTTGCAAATCGGCGGTGGCTCACCTATATATACACTGCTTTTGCAGGTGATCATTAAGAGCGGTCAAAATAGCGCTGAAGCTGATCCTAATCTCAAAAAAATGAAAGAATGGAGCATTTCCCCCCACTCTTTTTTTGCCATAGGATTCAAATCCCACAGTAAACACAGAGAAGAGAGAAGGAAGCCCAGAGAAACCTTAAAGAAAGTAAGATTAATTCAGAGCAGTGCTGTGATGAATAGGCTAACACTATGAGCCAACTCAAGCAGCTCTCTAAGGAGATAACGGTCTCCCCTGGGAACAGACAAAACTATTACAAAACCGGTCTAGATCAGTCATTCAGTCACCCAGTGCCTTACTTCCTCTGCCCATTGTGCACTTGTTCACATCCTTTCATGGGCTGCCATAGGAAGACAAGGCACGACAATTTGAAGTGCTTTACCTAAAATAGATATTAATAATAATAATAATAATATATTTCATTTATATAGCACTCAACTCATCCACCACCGATGTGGTGCGCCCACCTGGGTAATGCACGGCAGCCAGTTTGCACCAAGGACGCTCACCACACATCAGCTAGAACCACACATCAGTGAGGAGTAGAGGATTGAATGTGCCAATTAAAGGATGGCTTTACCGGTAATCAACCCACTTTGTATCATTACTAATCTCTGTAATATAAGCACACGGGCAGTGTTTATCTTTCTCTCTGTTTTCCTCATGGAGATCTCCCATTTCCTCCTCTGGAAAAGCGCTCTGTTCTGACGTGTTTTATGTCACAACGCGTCACAACGGAGCTGCAGAAGTTCTGCTGTAGAGGCAGAAACTGCTGTTGTTGTTGTTGTTGTTGTTGATCCACACAGGGCGGCTGTTATAGTTTATTTTTATTTTTTAAGTATGCGCATGTAACCGAGGTGAATCACTACAGATTCCTCGTGAGTCCCGAGTGGTAGCGAGTGGATTGGTTAAACTCACTCCCCAGTATAAAGGCATGTTGGACTCCCAAGCCGAAGGTCGGCGGTTCGTATCCCACCCCTGGGCAAGCCCTTAAAGGTCCCATTCTGTGCAAAAGCTGTTTTTACTTGTAAATGCATATATACTGCTGTCAGCCCTCCCTGTAATGAGTGGTCACAAGCTCAGAACTGCCACAGTTGGATTTGTCCCTATCCAGCTTCCCCCTGCAGTCTCCTCCAAGCCACACCCCCAAACGCTTCGTTTGCCCAGAGGGGAATTGGGACGTCACTAGCTTCCTCCTGCATACTGCGCGGGTCTCTCTCACACAAGCTACCTGCACCATTTAGTCTATAGCCACAAAATTAACACTTCTAGCTGGAGCGACGCCAACTGTACGTGATCCAGCAACTGCAGAGGTGCATTCAGTAAGTCTAGGCATTTTGAGATGTCCTCTTTAGCGTAGTACCGTTAAGTTAACGATAACTCGCAACCTAGCATGCTGGTCCACAGACGCTAATCTGATTGGCCGCTGGGAGCCTGGGGCGGGCTCTCCCTCAGCGGCCAATGGGAACTGTTAGTTCTGAATATATTATAGAAACAGGCCATTCTTGGGAAGCGACGAGATGAGGAAGTGAGAACTCCGAGGCCCCGTTCCAATACCCATACTTCCATACTATTTAGTAGGCAAAAAAATATTTAGTATGTCCCAATACATAGTATGTCAGATGCAGTATGCCAAGAGTACCAGGATGTTGTACTACATCAGCTCCTATTTCGGAGTATGCATCGATGCATGCTGCTTCAGCCAAACTTCCCCACAATCCTTTGCGCAGCAGGAAGTTATGTCTTCTTCTTCTTCTTCTAATGTTTTATGGCGGTTGGCAAACAACTTTTTGTGCATTACCGCCACCTACTGGAGTTACGTCGCACTGACTGAGCTGCGTGTTCATGAATGAGATAATTAACTTTAAGAAAGCCTTGAAATATGTTAAAACCAAACAAGCATGGTGTGTACCAAAACATGCATATCTTGATTCCTGTTTAGATCTCTGACTTAATGTTTTTGCTTTATTTATTTGATTTTGTTTATTTGATTGTCTGTTCCAATTTTGTAAATGTTTAGTCTGAATTTTTTGTATAATGTACTGTTTGTTACTGCCAGACTTTGTTTATTGAATAAAAAAATAAATAAAAAAAACACTCAAATGTGGCGCTGCGGACGTCGGCGGAAGTGAGCAAGAGGTCGGAGTTCAGGAAGCTCACGTGACGACAGATGTAGTGTGTCCCAATAGTATGCATTTTGCATGCATGCTGCACACTACAATCCATACTTTGTGAGGGCAGCGGCAGTACATACTACAAGAAAGAAGTACAAGTATGGGTATTGGAACGGGGCCCGTCACAACAAACGGGGTTGCTATATTTTCGACAGATTAATCCAGAATCATGTTTTATGGACCAGAGACACACGTTTTTAAGAGGTTACAGCTGCACGAATTGGGACCTTTAACATGGGTTGCTGCAAGTACCACCTACACAACGCCGTTACATTGGTGCCGTGACCCGGATGCTCAGTGGGTGTGGGGTGAGTGTAACCAAGGTGAATCACGAGTGGTAGCGAGTGGATTGGTTAAACTCACTCCCCAGTATAAAGGCATGTTAATCAGCTCCACCAAGGGAGCTAGCTCTCTTGGTGTTGCGGTTAACATGTCGGACTCCCAAGCCGAAGGTCGGTGGTTCGTATCCCACCCCTGGGCAAGCCCCTAACATGGGTTGCTGCAAGTACCACCTACACAACGCCTTACACGGAGAGTCACATGGAGAGCCTTAACAAGCCTTAATGACTTGCAGCTGGTCCGGGCGGAGTTTCTGCAGGCAGCAACAGGAGCATTTTTCTCTGTGAGGTAAACGGAGAGAGAAGGTAAAACACTGCCCATGTGCTTATATTACCGAGATTATATATGAAGTGGGTGGATTACCGGTAAAGCCATCCTTTAAGTAACAATGGATTACTAGGTGGCCATGATGGAAGGAAAGCCTGTTTGGGAATTTAGCCAGGGCACCAGGGTTATACCCCTACTCTTGCGATAAGTGCCGGGATATTTAATGACCACAGAGGGCCAGGACCTCGGTTTAACCAACGTCTCATCCGAAGGACGGTGCTCACTCACAGGACAGTCCCTCTCTCTGCCCTGGGACATTGGGGAGATTATTCTATGAGACCAAAGGGGAGGGCACCTCCTACTGGTCCTCAAACACCACTTCCAGCACCATGGCCAGCGATGTAGTGCAGGACCCACGGTGCAGGCATAAAAGATAAGATAAATAAAATAGATAAAAGAAAAGAGCATGCAGAAATAAAAAGATTACAAAGTGGAAAATACAAGGTTGATGTAAAAGAACAAGCAAAATGCATTACATTAAAATAATCAAATCAATAAAATAGAGAGATATTTTTAGCCCCCGTAAAGGAAGCATAAAATCAAGCCATGACTTCTTGGTACGCACCGGCCTCACCAGACATAAATATGCATAGCACTGACTTTACAGAGAGTGAACTCCCTCAAATATTCTTAGTATTGAGTAGTCAGTCTCCTACTGGTGACACTGTCAACCAATACAAAATTAGGTGTGCATTACCTCTACAATGAGGTAATGCACACCTAACAGAGCACAGCACGAGCATACTGCATGCTAACAAAGAAGTGTGCAGTGACTCGGTGTTGCAGGTTTGTTCTGATCCCTGCGTTTACTCTGCCTCCTCATTCTCATTCCCGGTGGGCACACGCCTCGCACTGAGCAGCTCGCATGCTGAGCCCAAGGTCAGGTATTGTCTTGCTCAAACACATCCCCAAGTTCCCGGGTCTGACCCCCTCGCACCTCACACCTGACTGCCCCCGCCGCTTACGCCTTTGAACGCCACCGGTGCATCTGCCACCACAGATCAAGAAGTCTTGGGCGGGACTCCAAAAGCCTTATCCGCCCGCTGTGGAAATACACATTTCAGCGTCATTTACCTCAGCCTGCTTGCAGCACAGTCTCTTGCTGCTGAATACTAACAAATTACAGGAGAGAGGATATATCTGCAGTGCACTGCAATACGAGACTACTGCACTCCTGCCCCACCATCAAACCCCACCCCCACCCCATCAACAACTGCATGGAGACTGCTGTTCTGTTCTGGCAGCCCTGTTTTAAGATCTGTAGTTTTACAAATGAAGCCATCAATTGCCAGGCTGTAGCAATCAGTCTCTCTTCTGTCTTTGTGAGCCGCTGATCAAATATTAAAACAGTTTTGCCAAAAATGGCACCGTACCATGCTGAGGAATGTTTTTCTGATGTCTCCAGTCAACACTTTAACAAAGTAACGGCTTTCAAAGTTTCTAATGGTGTCAGGGAAACTTCCGAATGACCTTTGCACAAAGCTTTACAAGGCATATATTGTCAGGTAAGCTTGCCATGGCATATAAATGGCACATTTAGAATGAATTAACGTCTTGAGCTGTTTTTAATGTCACATTTGCTTCGCTGTGACCTTGCATGAAACATTTCCTCCTCATCCCACTTTGATGATAGACTGCCGCATTTTGGTTTATGAGGATTTCATGCTCATCTCTTGCCTCGTATGTTATATCAGGTGGCAATCTGACAACTCAATGGTTTTATCCTCATTTCTCAGGCACGCCATCGCCAGATTCATTGGAGCTTTCAGTGAATACCTGCCAACATCTTTCCCCCTTTCTTCTATCAAATCCCCAACACGTCCTTACCCCGATACGACAGAATAAGTCGATTTCCAATGACTCCCAAAACGACATACTGTATGAGCGAAACGGTGCCTGCAGGTGATATGCCTCGCGTCAGTTAATTTGAAAACATCACGTTGGTTATGTTTTATGTTGCTTATGTTTAGGTAACTAACACAACTTGGTAGGTTAGGCAACTAAAACAACTTGGTTAAGGTTAGGGTTATGGACGGTTAAAAAGAGAACACGTCTGGGGGTCTCTCACAACACGGACGTTGAAAGGCGAGGAAGTTACCGATCTGACAATCCCACCCATTACCTGTCAGCGACCTATTTCAATTCAATATCAGACTGTTGGTAGTCTAAAGACCGCCAGAGGTCGTCGCAACTTCCTGGTTACAGCTCCCGACTCTGGCGTATGCACTGCACACATGCACTTACACGACCGCTAGAGGTTGCATTCATGAATCGGTCATTTTACCAACCATGAAAATAAACCAATGTTGTTGTTTTCCTTGAAAATTCCAATTGTTTTACTTTTCATTTCTCTGGCCTGCAACAATGAGGCCATTTACACCTGGCACTAACATGCGTTTTCTGTGATCAGATTGCAATCGGATAGTGCTTGACCACTTGAAAGTGCAGGTGCAAACGCCCCCAAGACACATTGAAGACGGATTGCGATCTGATCAGCCAAACCACCTCAGGAGGTGGTCAGGGACGCATTGTGTCCACATTGAACACAAGTGTAAATGCAATGTGTCCTCTCAATCCGCATTAAGCAAGGGCAACTGTATGTGGATTGAGAGGACACCCATTTTGGGTGATCAGATTGCAACCAGATTGCAATCTGATCACCCAAAACGCATGCTAACGCCAGGTGTTTGTAGCACTTCTTTATCCCCTAGTGGCTATAACGGGTAGTGCTCCTGAGTTCTTTATACTATCGTATAATTAATCCCTTTAGGTTTTTGTTTGTTTTATGTATTGCATTCTTCAGTTTAAATCTATAACTTATAACCCCAGCAGTGGACCTTTGGATACAGGTAAATGCTCTTTAATTATTCTATAGAGCAGTACTCCCAAAATTATAATGTATTAATTAATTGATAACCCTTTATTTTACAGGTACTCTAGTTACATATGCTCTATTTGTAATTACACATGAACACCAAATGTAATTACACAATAATTGCCAATAGTTATAAATTAAGTTCATATGTAGTTACATTGTAACAGACCTGTAAAATGGAGTGAGTCTGTTCAACTGTAGTTCATATGTAGTTACATTGTAATGGACCTGTAAAATGGAGTGAGTCTATTGTAGTTCATATGTAGTTACATGGTACCGGACCTGTAAAGTGGAGTGAGTCTATTCAACTGTAGGTCATATGTAGTTACATGGTACCGGACCTGTAAAGTGGAGTGAGTCCCCCAGAGGCTAACGCTAACTCCACCATAAGCGAACTAGCCAGCTACATCTCATCTGTTGAAAACTCACATCCTGATGCAGCAGCAATTGTGTTAGGCGACTTCAATACTGCAATAAGGAAAGCCAAATCCAACTATGCCGCTGAATTAGAACAACAAATCACAACCAACGATACAAAAAAAATCTGGAAAAAACTTCAGGACATTACCAATGTACCAAAACCCACCCCCATACGTGACAGTGACAATCAGCTCCCGGACAAAGCCAACACCTTCTATACAAGATTTGAACAGTCACCACCACCCCGTGCACAGATCAACCAAACAGTTATCTGGTGCACAGACAATAACTACTCAACTCATCCAAAACCCAAGAACTAATCATTGACTTCAGACACCAGCCACACCCCAAAACCCCCACACTCATCTCCAGCGAACCCATAACCACCACGGACTCATTTAACTTTCTTGGCACCCACATAAGCAACAACCTCAAATGGTAAACCAACACAGATCTAATCTCACTAAAGTCAGAAAACATCTCCTGCTCCGGTTCTACCTGGCCATCATACAAAGCATCCTCACCTTCTCCATAACAGTTTGGTACAGCAGTGTGGACACTCACTCCAAAAGCAAACTATAGAGAATAATCAATAAAACCTCCAAAATAGTCCACAGGACAATAAATAGAGCTAGAAAAATCATCTCTGACCCCACTCACCCAGCACACCACGTCTTCCAGCTGTTGCCCTCCGGGAGGCGCTACAGGTATCTCTGCTCTCTGCTGGACACTAACCGCCGTCTCAGGTAGACACAGCGGCACGACCAGCTAATAACACGTGGTTTAACGGTCTGTCAAAGAAAGAAATCAGCCGTCATTCTCCAGCATAGTTCATCAACAGTCTTCCGATGCCCGATGTGGTAGCTCTAGCGTGCTTCTGAGCAGTCCTCTGCTTGACTCTATTAGCATGAGCTAACACCAGCTAATATACACTTTGAACTAACTAGCAAATCAGTGACATGGTCTTCTGTAACTTAAGGTGTCCTCTTTCAGCCCCAGGATCCATCTGACGAACTTCTCCTCGCTCCCAGCCAAGGTGTGTCGCTCCACCTCTCTCTCTCGCCAACCAGCCAACCACACGACGCCCTTTCCCCTGCCGTATCTGTGGACCTCCCCTTTGCGGCCAAATCCCTTCAATCAGCGTCATAGTCTGTATCAGGCGATCACATCATCACAGCGGGGGGAAAAAGAAAAGAAATAGTCCCGAACCAATACAAAGTAGGCATGCCCAGGCATATTCCCTGAGGGTGTCCTTTTACCACTGCCACTGCAGGTGCAAAATAAATGTCCACACAGGTACAAATGATAACAAATGAAGGTGTTATAAAGGCTTTGTGCCAATGTCAATTCGCTAGCCGCTCTCTGGAGCATATACGCTGGGCCTCCCAGCTAGGTCCCTAGGGGCCGTTTCTGGATGACATTTCGGTGATGATATCATCACTGCATTGATGACCTCACAATGCTGCCTGTGACATCATGTGAGATGTGATGTTCTTGTCTGATGACATCATCACCGATGCCATCACAGTGGAAATGTCACCATCTCCGATGACATCACAATTGGATCTGTGACATTATCGGCAGGGTGCGTGCAAGGGCTATAAGTAGCACACGCTCCAAGTCGACAGAGTTCGACTTCCATGACACCCAGGAGAGCATGCAGGGACAGAAACAGCTACAGGGTCAGACACCATTCCCAGAGATGTGATGGGGATGAGGATGAGCAACATGGCTCTCTCCCCAGGGCGGGATACCAATATGGTGTGGATGAGACCGACATCGCTCCATCTATATGCTGGAGTGATGAAGAAGGCCAGTGGGTCCCCAATCGGGATGTACCCTTAAACCTCACCACAAGGTCCATCAAGGTTCGCACAAGAACATGGTTCTCCAGGAACAGTGTTCAAGGCTTCTAGACTTAGCACAGTACAGAGTTCGAGATCCAATGGTCAAGCTTCAGTTCCAAGATGAGATAGCCAGGGGTGCCCTTGTTGGTCCCTGGGCCAAGATGAGGTGTTGGCCAACATCCAGTTGGCCAACACCTCATCTTGTATGTACTTTGTATTACGCTTTTTGCAACCCAAATTGCCCTTTTTGGACACTTAATAAATCTTGAATGTTGAATCTTCAATGTGTCTTGGGGGCGTTTACGTACACCTGTACTTTTAAGTGGTCAAGCACTATCCGATTGCAATCTGATCACAGAAAATGCAGATCTTAGTGCCACGTGTAAATTACCTCAAAAACTTTGACCAGTGATTGAAGTCGCAGCATGTGACACGATGTGTAGATAGATGATGCATACATTATAATGGCTTTTTTGTGCTCACATAATGCCTCAGATGGTAAATGAAATGAGCGAGCCACATGATTTACAAAGTAAAATGGGGCGGAGGATGGTCAAAGGCTGAAATACATATCATTCTGTATGTATTATGCCTCTCGCTCGCCTGTTATGCCATCTGTAATTGTTTCGGGGAAAAGGCCCATATTACCATGTGAAAATGAAAAGTTTGTTTTGCTCCCTCCACATCTTTTCCACTTGTTGTTTTTGTTGCGGTTTTGGAATAGAGAAAATATGTACATCCATGTAGCCGCTAAGGTGACATTGTTCGTGCATTATTCATTTTAATTTGGGCACATTTAACATTAAGAAAAGTCCCCCTCCACTCTTTTTCTTCCTGTTCCTTCAGTTGGATGTTTGAGCTTCACTGTGCATAATGATGTATGTGCAGAGTTTGACACTAGCAGACTGTTTTCACATCCGTCTGCTGAAAGTGGAAATTAATTGAAAATACAACTTTAAGTGTGGTGGGCCTGTGAGCATGATTTGTGATCACAAATAGTTTGGACCCCAATCCTTGGACTTTGCAGTGAAGTATAAACATCTTTTGTGTCCAGCAGGAAAACATTTCAGATCAAATATATTTGCATATTAATAGACTCTGACATTTGTAATGAGGGAAAACGAGGAGATGTAATTTTAAGGATTTTAACAAGATAATTGAATTTTTTATGGGGAAAACCATATCAGACACAATTCATTATTCAAAGTAGGGTATTTTACATACATCTTAAAACATGACTTTAGGGGGTCTTTAAAAAGTAGAAGTAAGGCACCTGCATAAAGAAGACAATTTGCTGCAAATTCATGAGCACAGTCATATGAAATGTGATTAATTTGCAGCATCTAATATACTGTAACCACCACTCATACACATACACACGCAGACACAGACACTCATTACAATAGACCACATGTCACATCACAAACTTTTTAATACCTCTTTCCAATTACCTGCAACCTCTACTCTAGGTCAAAAACTACTTATATATATATATATATATACATATATACGTATATATATATATATATATATATATATATATATATAATAAAGATTAATTATATTATATATACAGTTTACTCTATATATATATGTATATGTGGGTGTGTGTGTGTGTGTGTGTGTGTGTACTGTGTCTATATATATATATATATATACAGTATACTGTATATAGATAGATGTGTGTGTGTGTGTGTGTGTGTGTGTGTGTGTGTGTGTGTGTGTGTGTGTGTGTGTGTGTGTGTGTGCGTGTGCGTGTGCGTGTATGTGTGTTTTATATAATTATATATATATATAGGGAGAGAGAGAGAGAGAGAGAGAGAGTATAATAATGATCCGATGTTTGCATTGAAATGTTTCAAAATTCATTGCAGTCATAATAAGGTATGAGTCCAACATGGTTGCACACATGTGGCTTTATAATGATCTGTACACAGTAGTGTATTCTTCACAACATTGTGCAGTATCATGCATTCACAATCGCATTCGTAACTCAGTAGTCCGCTTGGCTACAATTTGTTGCATTATTCAGCTATGCCCTTGGCCTGCAGAATTAAGAGTCTCTGGAGCGACGGGGAGCGCCGCCACGTGAAGAATGGCATACTTTGTGTCCGCTGAAACACTCGTCCTACGTGTACGCACACACATGTGGATGCACAAGCGTGTTGTAGCGAAAAAGCTCATGAACACATTTGTAAACAGAATTCCCTCCCGCATCTATGTGACTGAATTCTACAGGCAAGTTGCTTACAAGTGTGGTGCATTACATGGAGTCAAAATAGGTAATTTGCTTAAGTGGGAACTAATCATATGCAGCAGCACTCACTCACAAGCCACATGGTAGTTTCATCCCAGATTTACTTCTTCCACTGGCATTTCACTTCTCCGTACCAAGGCTGCTGATGTCACGGTGGCATGGAAAAGTGGACGCGACTGACAGCGGAATCCATAAAAAGTAATTACTGTACGCTGTCTGTTCTCAGAAATAATGCGCACTTGACCTTTCCCACCGGCACATCCTATTCACGCCTATGCCACATTCACGCCGGGGCTCGGTGAGATAATCCCTTCTTTTGAATCAAGTCATCAACACGTCGTAGACTTTCCCTCCACTTGAGAATATCCAGCTCAGAGGGGTCCGGTGCAGAAAGCCATGCCGTCATCTGAATTCAGCACCACGGGGCCTGGACAGCGTAGTGTGGGCCAGGCTTTAATTAAGAGCTGATTCCTGTTCGTCTCCAGGGCTTTTCATGTTGCCCCTCTTTAAGAGCACGGAAGGAAATATGACCGTCTGAGTAATGAAAGCTTTTTGCTCCTACATGGCTTGGGGCTTTTTATTGAAAGGCGCTGCAGTACACCTCTGGAGGGCTTATTGTGATCAGCGGGTTGCATTATTTATATATTCGCCGGGGCACAAAACAGGCTAATTGTGGTGATGTGGCACTCGTCGAGACGTCGCCCACATCAGAGAGCCTAACATCGACTGGCCTCGTTCACACTTTTGGATGCCACTTTGTTCTTGTCCTGATCGTTGTTTCATGCCTAGAGCAAATGGACACATCACCCAGCCCTAAACTGTCATTAAAGGTTATGATATCAAGCTAGTGGTTCAATACCTTGGTACAGGATTTTTGAACTTAATGTATGGATTGTCTTGACGATCCTCTATACAGGATTCCTAACGGCACGTTCACACCATATGCCGAAGCGAGGCGCTGAGGGAAAGAGAGTGCTTCTGGTGTGACCGCTTAAGCGTGAGCTCAACTTCAGCGTGAGCTCAACTTCAGCGTGAGCTCAACTTCAGCATGAGCTCAACTTCAGCGTGAGCTCAACTTCAATTCTGCTTATGCTAAGCGCCAGGTGTGAACAAAGGCTAACCCTCTCCAAGAGTTTGTGCTCCTGCCCTGAAACAATTGGCTTTGTACACACTGCAGTTAATCAGATTTGTTTCTCAAATCCAATTTTTTATTCTGACTGGCCACACTTAAGGCCCAATTATACTCGACGTTAAAGACGGAGGCGGAGACGGACAGAGCCTTCTGTCCGTACTCTGCCTTCATTTAGTGTGTTTTCTGTCCGTCATCTGAAAGCTTACAGACACGCATGAAATGGAGCAAAACCACATACACACTCATACTGTACATTTTACTCTCTACTGCCCACTGGTGAATGTATTGCTTAACATGATACCAACGTGAAAGACGCATGGAAGTTTGTGGGCAGTGACGATAATAACGTTTGAAATGGACACATCTATTTATGTATGAAAATGGAGTATAAATGAGCCATTATTTGTAAGTGAGCAGGTGGGATTTGTGTGTTCAGGCACGGTTAAGCTATCTGCATTGGTTGCCGTGGCGACGTTGGCGTGTGCATGTACAGCACAGTAATTGACAGCATGTTTTTCAGCCACGGAAGCAAAACAGAAATGCAGAATGCTTATCATCTTTCCCTCCGCACCGTACAATGTCGTATTTGCGGTACAGAATTCCTTGTTGCAGCAGAACATCCCAGACAGTAAAGGCTGTTGTTTATGTTCTCCACTTTTGTTTCTGGCAAGCTGGATTTGATGCCGACGGGCCGGCACGTGTTGTGCAAAGTTACATTAACGTTTGAAAACCAATTTGAGGCACTGAGTGGTCAGACTGAGATGCAGAATACGATTTGAATTGCATTACGAACCACATACAAATGTAGTTTCCAGACTTGATCAAATCAATCTCAGTCCAATCTGGATATGCCAAAAATCGAACTTGGGCTGGCAGTCTGAACAGAACAGTTCTGAACGGTCTGAAGTTTTCCTCTCAACTTCTCCCTCTATTGCGGGAGGCTTACGGGCGGTTAAAAGCATATAAAAGCATCACATGTCTATGTAGACTGTTGATCCAGACATCCAACAAGCGCACATGCTGCTTCCTGCTGGTCCAGGAAATCTTGAACAATGAAAAAGCACTCAGGACGACACCGAAAATACCTTTTGAGATCTGAGGCTTTTCATAAAACATTCGGCACTGTAGGTTCGGACAGTCACAGCCAGGCCTCATGCTGCTGGAGAACACTTTGGGGGGGGGGGGGGGGGGGGGGGCACCAACCAGGGGCCTCAACCAGGGGCCTCTTCGTGAAGCCGACACGGGAATCATCCCCCTTTTCTATTTCATGGGTAATAACACTGGATATTTCAATGATATATTGATTGCCGGACTGTCCCCGATTTTCATTTGAGAAATCTGGTCACTCTCACTGGCACAATATTCAAAAACAGAACGTCTTCTTCATCACTGCCAGTGGCTCCCTCTGGCTCTGCCATCTTTCAAAGTTCGTTGCTGATGTGACTTCGCTAGCACATGACATATTTTGCCCTACCCTTAACCAATCATCAGTCTTCATGCCTAAACCCAACCCAATCAGAGGCAGAGTAGTGCCGGGTCTTGCTGCAAGAGAGGCACGGGTGAGACAACAACACTTGTTGTCCGTCATAATGGAACTGGAAGTGCTTTATTGGCTACACAGGCACACTTGACATATGCAATGTCTCCTCCTGTTTAATCCAAACCACAGACATCTCCACTGCATGCTCTCTGGCGAGTAGCTTGTAGCTTTTGCGGGAAGCTACAAGCTACTTGGGTCTATAAATAGCTTAGCTACTGAAAAAGCTCCTTGGTTCAAAAGTAGTGAAGCTACCACCAAGCTACTGAGAAATGTAGTTAAGCTATGTAGCTTCGCTACTTGTAGCAAGCTACTGCCCAACACTGGAAGTAAATGGCTGCGTATCTGACTTGACACAACTGGACAGAACAGAAATGCATCTGGTGTCATCAAGTCATTAGGGACTGCAGATACCGACTTGATGTGTTCATATTTTTATGTGGCTGCAAACCAAATTCCCCCTGTTGGATAATACAGCTTTGATTTGATTTGATTGATTTGATTGGAATTGAATTGAATTGAATGAAAGGCCACAGGGTCGATCAGCAATGTTGTTTTATGTACAGTCAACACTGACATATTTGGAGGGGGAATGACTTGAATTGAATCCATCCAGAGTAAGAAGTCACAATCCATGGGTGACGCTGTGCTGTCTCACAGCAGAAGCTGCTGTGCTGTCTCACAGCAGAAGCTGCTGGCAGCGAGTGTCAGAGGGGCTCTGCTTTCATCAGCACGTTGTGCCACTAAATGAACCTGAACAGTAGATGAGAATGATCCCGGCAGATCAAAAGCTACACTGAGCTCTATAGGAAGTTTCCTGCATCCCTTCCTGCAGTAGCTCACCTTTACTGTCCTGCAGCCGAAGGCAGAGGGGGATATCATCCCTAATTAACATCTCAGAGCAGACTGCTGCCATCTGAGCACAGAGGCAGTGATTGACTCGAGGCCTTGGGCGTCATTCATGAAGTATTCAAAATGCACTCCCACACTTTCTTCAGTTAGAGAGACAACAATGCCAGGGGGGGTGGGGCTTTGTACTATTTATACTACTTATGCTACCTTTGTGTCATTGCTGACTCTGTCCTGTTTGATGTGACGCAGGGGATAAACGGGCCGTGCAGGGCACAATGGCGGAATGGTCATCAGACCTGACAAAAAAGACAGAACTCTTCAGCGGTGCAGAATGAGTCACAAGGTGATCCCAATGGAAATATGGCTCATGTGCATCCAATCCTTCACCTGCAGATTTGCTAGCGCTGCTGCGTCCCCAGGTCATTTCCATTTAGATAGGCAGGGTGGGTGTCGTGGCCAACTTTCTCAGACAGAACACATGAGTGGCTAAGCTCCACACATGGATTCTTTTACTCTCATTGAAGTGTGGCCGCATGAAGGACGGACCTGATTAGTCTCTTCAGACACCCTTTGACCAGAACACACGTCTCCACATGCTTAAGCCTTCATTAGCCTCGCATGTCATGATTTCAAGCCATCAGCACTTGTGAAGTTGCAGTGGTTTATAGCCTTTCCATCCTGTTCATGAAAGTCGCAGAATACCTCTAATGCATGTTCCCAATCCCTTTCATTGAACTCTTGGCTATGCAAACTGAAGACAACACCAATCTTGTGCTAGTGATTAGCAATTACTGTTTATTGTCGGCTACTAAATTATTGTACAAGAAATCTCACACACTACATGCGCTCGATCCCTAGGCTCGCCTGCTGCGCGGACTCGCATGCAGCTCGGCAATTGCGTGGCGTCGCCCGCAGCTGCTGCGTAGCCTCTCTCTATTGGCATGCGCAGGGCACAATTGCGCAACTTCACATCACTGATGACATCACTCACTGACGACATCACAATTGCTCAAGTGACAATCACTGATCACATGACGTCAGCATAGGTGATGTGACCATCACTGATGACATCATCGAGTGCTCTAGTGACATCACTGATGATGTCATAGACATGTGACATCACAATTGCTTGAATAGACCAAATCAGCGGGGATGTTTACATTTACTTCCGGGTACCCCTGGGTCCACACATTATAATGGCGGTGGACGGCACAAACTGACGTGTTGAAGACAAAAACAGACAAAGACAAAAATGGTTTGTCCGTGTTGTGTTGTTTAATATCATTCATAACAACACTTTAACCTTAATTTATCTGTTGGACCAGGCCAGAGTAGACTTGAAGCTAAATTAAATTAACATGGCGTCAGTAGCTCTGTCTGTAACGTTAACGAGTCTGCAAAAAAACAGCGAGTTTGACAGACAAACAAACGTTATTAGCTAGCTAACACTACATAAAACAATCGTGGATTCCGTCTTCATGGTGGAGTGTCCCCGTTTGTGCGCAGCGTGCGGCTTTTGCTTTCATTTTAGTCACAACACCTTCGTCCTGTACCCTGTACTACGAAGCTGTCTTAACAGATCTGTCACTTTGATCTGGTTTGACTGAACAGGATCAAAGCTATCTAGTTTAACGATACTACGACGCTGGTTTTCTACTCGATAACTGAAGCTGGGTTTATCTGGGATCTGCCTGTGCACGCGCACGTTTTTCGCTCGTGCACAGGCGCGCGTCCACGCGAAAGAGATGCGCTAGCCAATCACATTATGAACAGCTGAGTTGATCCACGCCCACACCCATTTCCACACCCATTTCCTCATTCAATGAAAGCCAGTGGGATCAGAGATTTTTGCGGATATTTAATGTAGCCTATGGCAGAATGAAAATCCACGTTGGATATAGTCTGCGGAAGGACTGTCTAAAGCTGCCGCTTGTATTCACATCAGTCATTTGATTTACTTTGATCAGCGATTTCTGTCTCCTACAACAGCTTTGTGCGAGTGTAAATGTACATTAAATGTGTAATCTCAGTCTATAAATTTCCACAATCTGTAAGCCTATTTAGACCATAGATTTAGAAAGCATGTGTGTGTGGTTGCACTGATCGAATAATTCATAGGCTATAATAATGATATCCTAATATAAAAGATAAAACTGCTGGACTGAATTGAGACGATGCAGGCATACTTTTCATTGATAAAAACTAGCCTATTTTTGCTATTGGCATACAGCCTACAGGACACAGTTCCAGCTGAAACATGCAAGAAGCCTGCATATTTAGTATTGGGGCTATCCCATATTTATCCCATATCTATATTATATGTATAGGCTTTTCTGGCATGTAGGAGAATATCACCCTCACTCCATTTGAGGCTCCGTTTAGCCTATGATATGCGCTGCGGTGGTTAATAGTGATCATATTTCTCCACGCATCGTTGAGCTGTTAAGACATAAAGTGGTAGTAGGCTTAATTTAATTATGTAGCCTACAGAGCCACAAATGTTTTTCTTGTTCTATTCTCAGTTGACTGCAATCTATTTTTCATATGGCGATCTTATATGAATGGTGAGTGACTCCAGAGACCCGATTATATGGGTCTGTCATGGATTTTGATCTTATCCTCTGAAGCTAACCTGGTCGGGACCAGGTTAGCTTTGCAGCATGAGTTGCCATGGTGATTAGAAGTTAACTTGCTTTGTAGTACGGCTAAACCAGTGTTAAACCTGAAGTTACCTCGCTAAACCACTAATCTTGCTTTGTAGTACAGGCTACTGTAGTCTGTAATAGGGCAGCATTTCGATGCTTTCTCCTATCTAAGCTGCCAAGCATTTAATTCTTTCATCACCGAAAGACAAAACTCGGCAAAACTCCATTTCCTCATCGCTCCAGAAGTGAGACTTGGCTAAAGCCGCGCCTGCGCAGGTAGTCTGCTGCGGTCAGAAAGCAGGATAAGGTGTATACATGTAGCAGTATCCCGGGTTCTTTCGGAGTAGGTACTCCAGCTAGCATAACCGGCTTTCTCAAAACCGGGATAAGGGCTTATCCAGGTTTCTGAAACCGGGATATGATGTTTACATGCGCAAACACAAAAACGGGATACTCCAAAACCCCGACAGTAACCGGGATCCTCAAGTCCATGTAAACGCAGAGAGTGTGACGAAAAACGTGACACAAAAATCGCAGAGAGACAGACAAATAGACAAACAGACAGAACACACTCAATTGTATACAGTATATAACTACCTTGACTCTAAATCAGCAGGGGGCAGCCAGATAAACATAACAGGCAAAGCTGATATGATTTAACTAAAGAACTTACCACCTCTGAGGCTCTGACATATAGCAGATATAAAGCCATAGAGTTAAATGACAGGCCTGCATCAGATGGTGTAGGGCGAAACTACATATCACTGGGCAAAGGAAGTTTTTCAATGTGTCCTCTTCCATCTGATGTAGTTGGCCGCAGACGAACCCCTGAGGAAACAGTGTAATTATGAAGGTCACCGTGAGCCTCTCTTCCACATATTAACGAGCCGCGGTCTCCGCTAATGGAGCTACAGTAATAAATATTGACACTATTGTATCGTTGTAATGGATCCCGAGTCTGGCGGCGGCTGTGTACTCGCTCAGGTTCATTTTTCCTCATCTGATACTTTTCATCCTCTCCACTTTCACACTCGATTACAGCAGCCAGCGCTACTCAGGCCACTGCGGATCAATGGGGATAGTATACTGTATCTGACTGTGCCCCATCACCCCCCCCCTCCTCCTTCCGCCTCCCTGCTGAGGCCTTCGACATCATTAAACATATTCACTGGGGTGTTGAAGCTGTTGCTAATGGGGTTCTGGGTGTTGGGTTCTTGGGATGTTCGGGGTTTTGTGGCGCTTGCTCTGAGTGCAGTTGGCTTGTGGGGCGCTTCTCACAGGCCTTGCAGTCGGGCTGTTCCTGTGGGTGCTCGATGGGGCTTGAATCGGCCGGTTGCCTGGTGGATGGCTGCTCCTGTGTCAGGTGCTGCAGAGGAGTTGGGGCGGGGCTTCCCCTGGACGTCTCTGAGGCTTGGCGGCTGGAGTGTCTGGGGTCTATGCGGAGTGGACTAGTTGTTTGGAGTGGATGGATGTTTGGAGTGGAGGCAGGGGTTTGTGGGGGGGAATCCTATTCACCTGTAGTGTCAAAATGGCATGGTCATTTTGGGTTTTTTAGCCCCAGATAGAGATTTGTTTGGGATTTGGGGTCATATTAGCCTATAACAGTTGATATTTTCTCTCCTAAATGAAGCGCATACAGTCTAGCCAGGTCCTAGACTATATCCCACAGTCACTGGTGCAACCGCACACTGCTTACACTGTCTATATTTAAGCACCTGGAGCCAGAAGTAATAAAGGCAGAATCCCCCTTTGTGCTATTATTTAAAAAAAAAACAGACAAAGCAAATACACAAAGAGCTCATATTTCCTACCCTTTAAAGCTACACAGCGGAACTTTGGACAAATCCAAACGCACAGCATCTCAATTTGTGAATTACAAAGAATCTTGCCTACTGCAGCGTTAATCAATTGCCCGACCACTCGAGCACAATGATTGTTGGTGACTTGGCTTGCACTGCTTCTCGCACCAGGGGAGCCACCTGACGCCCTCGGCAGTGAGCCCATCTCTATTCAGCGTGTGAGCAGGAAGTGAGATAGAGCCAGGAAGTAGTGGCGCTGTATGGAAGTCAAGGCTTAGCATAAGTCCACTCTAATCCCTTTGTCTCTGGCGTTGGCAGGGCGGCGATACCCACCATGCTGCAGTGTGTACATCAACAGATGAGAAACGTCTGCTCCTGCAAGTCCAATAATTACCGGCGAGGGTCCTGCGCACATGCTCGAAGTGTGTGTACCCGTGTGTGTGTGTGTGTGTGTGTGTGTGTGTGTGTGTGTGTGTGTGTGTGTGTGTGTGTGTGTGTGCATGCGTGTGTACAGTATGTGCATGCATATCCATGTCAACAACAGACATCACTGACAGCCTGAGCACATTACACATTAAGGTAGACTTCAGTTCAATCAGGAGAGACTCATTCTTAGTGAACATGTATTTATTTACATGTGGGAAAAAAGGCTTTGGCGATTAGACTCCATTGTGATGTCATCATGATTATAAAGGGGGTAGTGAAGAGCAGAATAGGATATCCCCCGGCCTAGATACTGGTGGTGGTGAGGATGAGAGGACTCTGGGATCTTGATGGATGAGAAGAGGAGGGGGGCTTCTGGAAATCTCAGACCTGGTTGTCAAAGTGATGAACTGGAGGTGCACGGAGTGGAGGAGGTCAAAGAAAAATTTCCAGTGGACAGACACTCTTTAATTAGTTACATTAACAAAGAAAACATTCATCAGATTCGCCATGTGGAGTGGAGGAGGGTTGCTACAATTCGCACTGAAATGACTACAGACAGCAGATGAGAGGAGAACAGCTTTTAAGGTTGATGACATGATTGGCTGAATGAAATTGATTGGTTTAACAAGAAGAGCTAACAGCCCTAAATCAGCTGATAGGAGCAGGAGAGCAGGGAAGAGAGAGAGGAGTAGAGACTTGTCTTCATGTCTGAACGTAGGCCTACGCTAAGCTTCATTTGTCAAGTGTTCAGTTCTTAGTCATTTTAAAATCACCAAAAGGCACAAATTGTTATTTCGGACAGCCTCATAGTCTGGAATCCATTGGACTCTCTTGGCCGTCCAGCTCCCTCAAATATCGGCACTCCTGACGAACAGGTGATGAAAAAGCTTATAAAAGATCAACTTCAAATCTAATCTACCCTCATTAAATTCTGCAGGATTATACTGGTTTCCTAAAGGCATCTGAAAAAAAAGTTTGAAATCTCTTACAGATGTTAACCTCAAAGAGTGGGCACGCAATTACTAGCTCCCTTTCTTGCATGCGGCTAATTTACATCAACAAGGACTTTTAAAATTTTCCAAAACTTTGTTACTTCCTACTCGTTATGTATTGTATAGACAATGTGAGTTGAAGTTATGAGAGAGCAAAAATAACCCAAAGCTGACACACTGTTTCCACTGTGAATAAATATTCAAACCGAAGGCATTCTGGAAGGAGGTGCCAGCAAATCTTCCCTGGAGGTCAATAGGAAAATAGACAGAAGGATCTCATATCAACTTTACAGAGTTTTAGAGTCTCAGCTTTCCTGTTGCAGGATCGCTCTTTGACTTGGCCCACCCAAGGTTTCTTCAATTTGGTTCAAGGTTTTTCCTTGTCTTCACTGAGGGTGTAAGGCTGGTGCTCCGAGGCTTGGCTCAGCTAAGCAGGTCCTGTCATGTCTTCCAGCATGCTATTTTGTATGCTGGGCTTGTTTTGTTTCCTTGTGTTTTACGTTGTTGCTTATTGGATAGATCATTACCTCCGCCAACGGAGTTGGCCAGGATGTCATGTTTTCGTCCGTTTGTCTGTTGGCCTGTCTGTCTGTCTGTTGGCCTGTCTGTCTGTCTGTCTGTATGTCTGTCTGTCTGTTGGCTTGTCTGTCTGTCTGTCTGTTAGCGTGTCTGTATGCCTGTCTGTTGGCCTGTCTGTCTGTTGGCCTGTCTGTTCCGCAGGATATCTCAAAAAGTTATGTTATGTTATGTTAACAGATTTGAACAAAACTTTGTAGACAAGTACATCATGGGCCAACTTAGAACTGATTAATTTTCCATGCCCACTGGCAAAAAGGCCCCTTAGAAAAGTTGATGGAG
Source organism: Poromitra crassiceps (assembly GCF_964638095.1). Lineage (NCBI taxonomy): Eukaryota > Metazoa > Chordata > Actinopteri > Beryciformes > Melamphaidae > Poromitra > Poromitra crassiceps. Next base: position 23,594,825 of record NC_139627.1, on the reverse strand, counting down.
GGATGCCCTATATAGTTTTGTTCTGTGACTGATTGTTAAGTAGTTATACGTGTCTGTCCGTCTGCATTCATTTCTCTGTTCACTTCCATTCATTTTCTTTTTTTTTGTCATTTACTTTTTATTGTTATTATTATTTTCAATGACAAACAAAACAATACAATACACACAAAAGCAAAGCAAACATAAATAAACGAAAAAGACAGGGGAGGATCTTTAACATTCAATCTTGCACTCATCTACATCCACATAGTCATTCATTCATTCGCACCCACATACAATTCTCATTTATATACACACACCACCATGTTTCTTCTCAGCTATACAAAGTCAGGTCTTATATCCGATACATAGGCAAGCCACTTCGACCACTTATTTTCAAAGGAATCAGCTTGAGCTCTTAGTCTAAATGTTACTCTCTCCATTACATATATCAAGTGGATTAGATCTATCCATTCATTTACAGTTGGTACATCTTGTTTTAGCCATTTTCTAGTCACTGCCTTTTTGCTGGCCACTAACATCACTCTCAACATATATTCATCCCGCTTCACACAATGCAACTCTTCTATATCTCCCAAGTACAGTGTTTTAAAATCAAAATTAATTTTCATCATAAAAACCGGCTCCAGGACCTCGTGTACTTCCTTCCAAAATGGAGCCACAGAGGGACAACTCCAGAAGCTGTGAAAGTGGTTTGCCATTGCATTTCCACATGATCTCCAACATACAGATTGGTGAGAGAAGTTAGATTTTTGCGCTGGAGTACATAAGTATCTAGACACATTTTTCCAACTGAATTCCCTCCAGGATGGTGAACTCGTCATTTTCCATTGCTGACCACATATTCTGATCCATTCTTCTGGTACTTCCATTCATTTTCAAAGACAGCTGTCCGCCTGTCTGTGGAGCACTGATGAAGCGTACATCTCCAGCAAATTTGCATACATTTTGATGGACAGAAAGTTCAAGTGGGCTGAACTTTTTCTGGATGGATGGATTGGTTGGACGGTCTGTTCTCAGAGCGGAAATGGAGGAGTGGAAGTCGGTGCCAAGACAGTCTCACCGCATTGATAAAAACGTTATTTTAGAGCCACAATATTATTATAAATATCAACGACTAGCCAACAGCTATCAAAGCTGGTGGGCTTTATGGAAAGAGCATAATTCGAACTGGGTGACCGTTATATCAAACTGGTCATATTCAGTGGTGTTTTATTGCCACACAACTAATATAGCTCGTAGTTAACAGCTATGGCTAACCGCTACTATGTTCCAGCTCTGAGCCCACGTCCTACAGTTCCGCGTGCTGCGCTTCCCCAGGTCATCTAAAAAACAATGCAACGGACATACATCTATCTTTATTATCTGGTCTTTCTATCTATATTTTATAATTCCATCCATTTTCTGACGGATGAGTGTGGCCACCACCTAAATCGGGTATTTACATCTGGGTATATATATACTGTATATGGGCGTTCCCGTTGTATGGAGGGAAGCAGGATGATGGGAAAGCTTCTCATTGGACTTGGAAGTGTTCAGGTGTTGCATTCATAGGAAAGGTCAAGATCATGGCGATTGTGTGCTCAGTGGTTGTTATGCTCCTTCTCTTTACTCTTAGGTACTTTACAATGAACTGATACTAATGTAGTTCTCAACGTAAGTTCAAGCAGGAAGACTATAATATCTTTTACACTTCTTTAATGCACTTTATATCTCCACTCTTCAATCTACTCACAAGATCATAATAAGCTGTCAATTTCCGGGTTTCAATGAACAATCAGCTGGTTGCCGCCCAGTCTCTGTTAACCAATTGCATAGTGTCACATCACTGCTCTGATCACCTCTCACCCTACGCACCTCCAGTGTAAGCCTATCACGTTGCTCCACAACCCAATCGTAAGCCAATTGCTTGGAGGCGGGTTCCTTAAATATGCTTGTTTCTGTCTCATTCAGCCTCTCAATCATCGCTGCTGTCAGGCTCGCACCCTCCTCCTCCCCTTCTCCTCCCGGTCATCGCAGTCCTATCCCATTCTTCAGTCGGAAGAGTCATCATGAGTCTCAGAAGGAGATCACCAGCACCACCAGTATCTAGACACTGCAGGGGGATATATCTGGATGCTGATCTGGGCTGGTGCAGCTCTCAACATCTCCCTGCGGTGTCTAACCGCCAAAGACTAATAACAATACTTTATTCTCAACATTCTTTCTGTAGTAAATTATTCACTTTATTGTAATAAATATCACTTTATTCATCCTTTGGTCTCTAGTCTCTCCTGATTGAACTGCCTTCTTCGGAATGACTTGGAGGAGCAAAGGAAATTAACAGTATTTCTTAAGTTTAAACTGAAATGATATATTTTTGTTATTGTAGCTGTTGACGCCATTTTGCATATTTCTCTTATTGATTCATAATTCATGTTGTGTTGAGACATCATGCATTTTCTGTTTATTATGCCAATCATGTTTGGACTGTCTCGTGCTTGTTGTTTGGTTGATTGTTGCTATTATTGTGATGATTATGATGATTTGATGCTGAATAGGAGCGTCACCTATTAGGGGGTGGATGCAACCTGTGCGCACTGATTAGAGCAAGCGGACAGGTGCTGCTCACTAGAGTGGAAGGGCAAACAATTTTCAACCGCATTTGTTTATAGCCTACGAGATCCTTATGTTTTAAGTTGGATAACTGTGATGTTTTGCTGTCCAAATAAAAGGACGTATTGTGACATTGAGAACAAGTGAATGCGCGTTGATTTTACGGACCGCTCTAACAGTAGCCTAAGCCTACCAACACCATCAGGCCTGAGATACCAGAGACTTCAGAAAGTTCCCATATTTCCTCCCACTCCCTTTAATTTCCCACTCGGTGATGATTATGATTGTTGATTATGATTATATACCCATATTGACAACAATACTCCCCATTGGGTAAGGCATTCAGAGAAACCATAAAAAACAGGCATTATTGTTGAATCAGACTCTCAACATCTTAAATATCTCCCTGCTTGATATAGTATTTAAGAGTATATTAGTAAGTAAGACAGTTTATAAAGCACTTCACAACAAGAGGATAAAATAAAACGACATGAAAGATATAATAACTTTAAGCTAAGACGAGCCCATAAAAGCCATCATAAAATAGTGCAATTATACACACATAAAACACATAAAAACCTATACAATACACACATCACAAATACATAAGCACAAATCATAACCAAGTAAAAAGAAGAGACCCATAAAAATAGAGATCACAAAACTTGTACTCAACCTCAGGGAGGCTCATCCAGTGAGTTCTATGAGCTACATAGAGAGTGAAAAAAATCACATCATATATCATATCATAATAGATTATATTTATATTATCATATAATGCTTATCATATAATGCTATATACAGTATTATCTTTTTCAATACTGTATTTTATTTTCAATTTTTTTTAACAATACACGAACAAAACAAACAAACAAGCTCATTCACTGTTTTCAACAGTAGGGAATTACGATCAGGAGATGATGCTACCTAGGCTACTGAAATTATGCATTGAAAATTGTTGAAACTTTAGGAGGGCAGCACTCAAGTCAATTCAAGTCAAGTTTATTTGTATAGGCCTAATTCACAAGCATGTCTCAGAGGGCTTCACAATATGTCTAGCTGAACACAACAATAACAATTATTATTATTACTTTTTTGCATGCTTTTTAGCGGGGCGTTCCTATGTGGAGGAACCCCCAGGGGAGCACGGGGAGAACATGCAAAGTCCGCACAGAAAGGCACTGAGCACATGGGGATGGGGACAAACTAACACTGTAGTTGTGGATGCTGTAACACTGTAGCTGTGGATGCTGTAACACTGTAGTTGTGGAGGCTATAACACTGTAGTTGTGGAGGCTATAATACTGTAGTTGTGGAGGCTATAACACTGTAGTTGTGGAGGCTATAACACTGTAGTTGTGGAGGCTATAACACTGTAGTTGTGGAGGCTATAACACTGTAGTTGTGGAGGCTATAATACTGTACTTGTGGAGCCTATAACACTGTAGTTGTGGAGGCTATAACACTGTAGTTGTAGAGGCTATAACACTGTAGTTGTGGAGGCTATAACACTGTAGTTGTGGAGGCTGTAACACTGTAGTTGTAGAGGCTATAACACTGTAGTTGTGGAGGCTATAACACTGTAGTTGTAGAGGCTATAACACTGTAGTTGTAGAGGCTGTATGTAACACTGTAGCTGTGTGGAGGCTGTAACAAGTTGGACCGTGAGTGTTTGTATGAAATAAGTCATTAAACAGTCAGCAGCACCATTGGGCATTCATTTCTTTTGACTGTCAGATGCTAGCCCAATTTATGCGTCCAAAACTATTCCACCGTGATGAAAGTTTGAGATTCCTGCCCAAAGTCTTTCATTGATCTTCCAGACATTACGGTCTAAACAGGGCAAAACCACAGGAAACTTCAGCGAGTTAGTGAACCTATAAATGTTAAGCAGCAGGAACTGCTCTGGTCTCTGATGGCGCCCGTAGATTTCTCCCACCAAGCCTCCCCATTAAAATCAATAACCTGGACGGTCTGTCTGCCGGATTCATCGTGATAGACGACTTCACACACCTCAGAGAGCCAGCGCAAAGTATGCAGAAGTGCTCGGCGCGCGCTGTAGGATATATTGCTTGCATGCAATTTGTCCCTGCAATATGTTAGGAGTTGAATGCCATGAATAATGAATGCTCTTCATTCTTCTTCAGGCATGCTGGCGATGACTGACTGGCGAGGAATAATCACCTGGCCTTGGACAATGCTCATTTTCACCTTCTGCACTGAGCTACTGCTGCTGCATGTCTCGGAGGGCCCAACAGCTTGAAGGAATACAGAGCCTCCTGTTGAGTTGAGTGGAGTTGAACAAGTTTTGCTTCGTCACATGAACCCTATTTTAGAAAAATACAAATAATGGCTGTACAGTATACTCAGTGACAGAAGGCAATTGCTCTGAAACACTGCATATTCCAGTGTTTCAGATCAAAGGACTATGCTGTTAATTAACAGAAGCATTAGTCTATATAGTGGTTATGTTGAAACAAATATTCATTTGAAATGTAAACCTGTTGGTCTGCAGTAGAAAATAATTTCACACAATGGAAAACAGGGTTTTTTCCTGGCTCAGAATGGGCCTTGTGGTCTCGACTGGTCTTGAAGGAAAATCCAGAGACCGGCTTGTCAAGACCGAGGGAGGGCGAGCCTGAAACAAGACCAAGACCATCAAAATGTGGTCTTGGTCTGTCTCGAGTACTCCAGCACTAGCAGAAACACAGGTCAATTAATCGTATTTCTTGATTGCAAGATATGAAAAAACTACAGACACACTTCAACAGACTGGCCTTTATGTAATGTTCATGAACAAGTCATGGTTACTATGGCGGCATCTATCAAGGACGTTCTGCATCATGCACCTACAGTACTCTGCATATCCTCAGTGGCCACAGCAGCCAATTTCTTCTCAAATGTTGAGCAGTGGCAATATCTAACAGTACAAACAGTATGTACAATACATAGCCTATATAGAACATTATTTAATTAACTTTCATTACATTCATTAATTTCCAAAGTGTTCTTCTCGGGCTTCTCACTCAATCACCATTAGGCCATATGTGATCCATGCAGTAAAAAGTAGGATTTCTGCCATGGCAACATCTACACATAGTGTATTCTTTTTCTGAAAGGTCCATATTCTACACTTTCAGTTGCTGCGCAGCAATGGGTCATGGCCGGGCACTGATAGAGTCCAAGTCAAGTCTCAAGACTTTTAGCCATAGTCCAAGTCAAGTCTCAAGTCTATGGTCACAAGTCCAAGTCAAGTCTCAAGTCTCTTATGGATGATTCTATCATCTGCTGCATGCCATCCAGTCTGCTTAGAACATTGCATAGCTAAAACTAAGGGATTCAAAGCATGTAGGCTACTGTATTATCCACACTATCTATTAGCATACAGCATCAGCATTGATTAGTTGACATTATTATTAATATACCTTTCCTTAATGTTAATACACACAAAAATAAAGATTGTTCACATGTCCCAAATCTCAAGTCCAAGTTAAGTCTCAAGTCTTTGAGGACAAGTCTCAAGTCAAGTCTCAACTCACTGTGTGTGTGTGTGTGTGTGTGTGTGTGTGTGTGTGTGTGTGTGTGTGTGTGTGTGTGTGTGTGTGTGTGTGTGTGTGTGTGTGTGTGTGTGTGTGTGTGAGACTTAAGTGCGACTCAAGTCCATGTGTGAGACTTAAGTGCGACTCAAGTCCAGTCTCCAGCGGCCTCGCCTGGCTACTCCTTGATGGCATATGGCACGTGTCCTGGAGCTGGCAACATACAGCTGTCCATGGCTGAAGATGGGGGTCTGAAGCCAGACTCCCACTTTGTGACATCACTGATCACTGATGATGTCACAGTGGGATTTATGACATCACTGATGATGTCACAGTGGGGATTTATGACATCACAGTGAGACAGACAGAGAAACAGATGATGATGATGATAAGATAGATAGATAGAAAGATAGATAGATAGATAGATAGATAGATAGATAGATAGATAGATAGATAGAGACCCAACACTGGAATTTAATTTGGGCAAATCAGAGCGAATCTACAGCATCTTAATTAAGGGGGATGAGATGCTCTTGTGTTGTAGGTTGATAAGACGGGGTATATTTTACAGAGGAATCTTGCATGGCACAGCGTTAATGCAGCTTGAAAAGCCAATGATGGCAGGGAGACTTACTTGAAGATGGTGATTATAGGAAAAAGCCAGCTCAAATCTTCTCCTCTGTTCATTTTGAAAATCATCTAAAATTGTATTCCTTGCACTTTGATCTCTCCTACCCTCCAGACTATGTGCATGTTATTTTGAAATGAGGCTCTATCTATATTGCTATAAGTTAAATTTCAATTTTAAAATAAGATATATTTCATATTACTAGTTTCCTCTATCATCATAATTTCTAATTTCAATAATCAAACAATAGTTTGTAATGGATCATTCTGTTTCGATTTCATTTGCATTAGTGATTCAACATGTAGACATATAAATAATAATAATAATTCATTTATTTTATATAGCGCTTTTTCCAGACCCAAAGACGCTTACATATATTACAAGTAAACCTCATATACCTCGTGTATTTCTGTCCAGCACCAAAAAATGTATTATAAACTCCACACCATCCTAGATAAATTATAATAATTTTAATGATTTCAGCTCCCTAGTTTTACAAAATTGTATTCCTTGCACTTTGATTATACCCTCCCTTCATGTTATTTTGAAATTAGGCTGTATCTAAATTGTTAGTTAAATTTAAATTTTTAAACGGATATTTCATATTAACTAGTTTACTCTGAATCGTCATAATTTGATGTTGATAATAACCTTCCAATATACAGTCGTTTGTAAAGGGTCATTCTGTTTCAATTTCACTTGCATTAGTGATTCAACATGTAGACATACAGTATAAGCAAAGCATTAAACGTGAAATTGAAAAAGCAAGTGAATCTATATTGTCCAGTCCACACATTATGCCAATATAACCTCATGTACAGTACCTCATGTATTTTTGTCCAGCTCCAAAATTTATTATAAACTCCATACCATCCTAGATTAATTATAATCATTTGAATGATTTCAGCTCCCTTGTTTGCAATTGTCCAAAGGTTACAGGCAGACCAGATGCATTTGTGTACAGAATAGTCACAAAGATGGCATAATTTTAAAGGTTAGAAAATATACAAGTAAGGCATTAAGTAAGTGGCCTGGGGCTTTTCACCATCCACCATCCAGCTCTGCTAGCTGTGGCCTGGGGCTTTTCACCATCCACCATTCAGCTCTGCTAGCTGTGGCCTGGGGCTTTCACCATCCACTAACCCTGCTCTGCTAGCTGTGGCTTGGGGCCTCCACCATCCACCATCCACCATCCAGCTCTGCTAGCTGTGGCCTGGGGCCTTCACCACCCACCATCCAGCTTTGCTAGCTGTTGGCCTGGGGCTTCCACCATCCAGCTCTGCTAGCTGTTGGCCTGGGGCCTTCACCATCCAGCTCTGCTAGCTGTTGGCCTGGGGCTTCCACCATCCAGCTCTGCTAGCTGTTGGCCTGGGGCTTCCACCATCCAGCTTTGCTAGCTGTTGGCCTGGGGCTTCCACCATCCAGCTCTGCTAGCTGTCGCCTGGGGCTTCCACCATCCTGCTCTGCTAGCTGTTGCCTGGGGCTTTCACCATCCTGCTCTGCTAGCTGTCGCCTGGGGCTTTCACCATCCTGCTCTGCTAGCTGTGGCCTGGGGCTGGGGCCCACTCCATCCACCCTGCTCTGCAGCCTGAGGCCCACTCCATCCACCCTGCTCTATATAACTCTATATGACTATAACTATAACTCCAATGACTCTTGGGCCCACATACATGGACATGCACGCACAGTCCTACCCTCTCCCCCCACCCCATCCCCCCGCCTCCACACATCCCTCAGCCTTCACCCCCCCCCTTTCTTTTTGTTGTTTGTCTGTGTTTTATGTCTGTCTCTGTTATGTTTTATGTTCAGAGGTTGGCCCTGCTCCGGTTGAGTGAACGCTGGCGCGTTTAGCTGCCGCTGCTCTCTGGTTGCTAAGGCCAACCCCCCCCCCCCCCTTCCTTTCCTTTTGTTGTTTGTCTGAGTTTTATGTCTGTCTCTGTTATGTTTTTTGTTCAGAGGCTGGCCCTGCTCCAGTTGAGTGAACGCTGGCGTGTTTAGCTGCCGCTGCTCTCTGGTTGCTATGGCCAACGCCCCCCTCAACCCCCTCCCCCCCCCTTCCTTTTTGTTGCCTGTCCGTGTTTTATGTCTGTCTCTGTTATGTTTTATGTTCAGAGGTTGGCCCTGCTCTGGTTGAGTGAACGCTGGCGCGTTTAGCTGCCGCTGCTCTCTGGTTGCTATGGCCAACCCCCCCCCCCCCCCCCCCCCCGCAACCCCCCCCCCTTCCTTTCCTTTTGTTGTTTGTCTGTGTTTTATGTCTGTCTCTGTTATGTTTTATGTTTGACCCATGTATTCTGTAAAGTGACTTTGAGTACTTGAAAAGCGCTATATAAAATAAATGTATTATTATTATTATTATTATTATTATTATTATTATTATTATTATTATTATTATTATTATTATTATTAACCTCCTGGACCTGTGCAAATAAAAGCTCTGCCTCAGAGTGACTTCTCTGTCGACTGCAGGGAGAACAATTTGATCTGAATCATTAAAACAAAATACGGCGCTTGCATACAGATTGTGATGAGTGCCTCGACAGACAACCCATTGTTTGGTTTGCACAGAAAGGAAAGGGTATTAGTGCCCTTCCATTACTATTATGGAGTAATAGTAATGTGCAATAAATTGGTGCTTAATTTGAAAAAATGTAATGGAATTGGTGGCTGTTTGAGAGTATATTGATTTATACTTCATGGTAACTGCTTGGTGACAAATTGTAATGGTAGCACTGACAAGTTGTCTCACTTGACTACACATGGGCTTCATCTGTGTATAGTGTACCAGTCCTGTTAAGTGCCCCTTTTTGAACCCACTTCCTATTAATGGAATGCTGACATCTGCAAAAAATCATGCGAGCGCCATTTAAAAGAGGGTGGGAGCTGCGTGATTAGTCAACTATAAGAGCCTGAAGTCTAATTAAAGTCATCAGGCAATTAGGAGCCAGTACGATAGTGCTTTACAGTGCATTTCTGCCTTGTACATTACCCAGACTTAATCAAAGAAGTCCCTTCGCTGATGTTATGAGCTATAAATGTTACTACAGTATATGGGTCAGCCACGTGGAGACGGCTGTTGAAATAGAGAGTATTTGTCAATTAATTATACGTTGTCTGTTATCTCTGATGCTGAGGATGTTGTAGCTCATATGCGACTGCACAGAGATATAATGATAAGGTGGAAAGTGCTGCCAGCTATTTAGCGTAATAAACCCTGTGGTTAAGATGTGAATTATGTAAGGGATAATGTATAGTGAGCCGGTGATTACTGGGGAAAGAATGACCGACAGGTGAATGATTGAGCCCGACGTGCAGCGGAGGGCTTAATGATTCACCTGAAGGTCATTATTTCCCCAGTAATCACTGGCTCACTATACATTATCCCGCTTAGAACACGGCCTACAACTAGATCATTCAATAATCTGACAAAAATAAGTATTCAAATAGATTTTTTAATAGCGTTTTCAACGACAAAGCGGTTTCATTCGTAATTGGCACACAAGACACCACAGCTGCAACTGGTTGGCCTAATTAGTAGTGGTTGCTGACAAAAGGCTCTTATCAACTGATTAATCCAGGTGTGGCAGAGCAGCGGTCGGTTGTCGAGAAATAATGACCGGTGAATCTTGTTGATTGACCAATCAGAATCGAGTATTCAAGAGAGCCGTGTTCTAAAGTAGAATTATCACCTCACTTGACAATTTATCACTCCCCCCCCCCCAATCCACATGCATTTTCATCACTCTTGTTTTCAATTCACACACATTTTCCTCACATCTACTTTGATCTCTTTTTTATGTATTTGTTCCTTCCACCTCCTCGTTAACCTTGCGAGGCAGCTGGATTCACGTGAGATCATGATCACACAATACAATCCACCTTGCCACGCTCCAATTTATTGGTTTGAATCTGAACCACCAGTGGTTCACACCAATCAGCATCCTATGGGGCAGCTACGGCGGGCTTTAGGTGTGATGCAGCGAGAGCGAGCCTGTGATAGACGGCGATAGACTGATGGTTCATCCAATCACCTGCCGGGTATTTTTTTAACATCCCCACCCTTTGAAACGGTTTCCTCAGTGACTCGTTCCCAGATAGTTAGGCTATGTGAAAACAAACCATTTGGCAGCATCAGGTTACTCCCTCGTAGAATAGCGGATAACTCACTAGTAAACCCAGCAGGTGGGCTTGATATCATTGGCTGCCACTGTAAACATTTGAATGTTTTGCTGCACACCTCCTCCTTGGCTGGGTGCCAAAATGTGCACGGAGAGAGTGACAGTCTGGAAATACAAACAGGATGCACGGAGAGAGTGACAGTCTGGAAAGACAAACAAGATGCCTGGCAGATTTAATCGATCTCTTATAATGCAGGGGGAACACTTCCTATCGGGGATAAGTATCTTGGCACAACACCTGCGCCACTGACTGTATGTACTGTACTGTACTGTATGACATGTATGAATCAGAATCAGAATCACTTTTATTGCCACAGTATGCAAGTTACATAGTTAACATAGTTAACTATCTGGGAACTTGCTTGCCTGGGTAAATAAAGGTTAAATAAAAAAATTAAATAAAAAACATAGGAATTTGTCTGTGTAAGAGACATATAGACGGTTTCAATTCGACAACATAAACATTATAAATTGCCCCCAGCTTACTTCCTGTTGCAGTGTTTGCTAGGACAATAACTGACAGGAAATGCGTTAGGTTTCACACCGTTCCCTAGCAACACAATTCCGTGAAAACCATCTTTATAGATCCAAAATCGCCAAATGTGTCCTTTAAAAGTAAAACCCATAGCGCCTCACATCATACCTCTTTTCAACCCAGGCTAGGATGCTGATTTGTATCCAGGACATTAACATTGTTGTTTCAGCTGAAGTCTGGCGGCCAATGGTCAAGTCCCCAAGCTCATCATTTGAACTAAAGAAGCTCTCTTCACCGTGTTACATACACGGGGACCCGCATGCAAAAATAAACTTAAATGGGCCTGATGTATCCATCTATGCCACCTGCACTTTGGAAAGGGGATGTTTGATTCAAAGAGCTCTCTATAGTCACGGAAGCTCTTACAGTGGCTCTGGTTGATGCGTGCATGCACTATATCTTTTATATCACATCCCTCTCGCTCTTCATCTTTAGGTGCGATATTTTCTCTTCTATCTATTTTGTCCGGCGGCCAGCCACGCTCTCAGGAAAAGAAGACAAATTATTTTTCCCAGCCCTGCTGATGACATCATTATAACCCAGACCTTCACATGGTGTGCTTTGATAATGGCCTTGCACATACATTTGCTGGAAACTTCACTTTCGAACTAACTGGAGTGAGATTTTTTTAAATCTCTGTGCTTGGCAGTGTCAGTGGCCTGATGAATGCAGATGTTAGGAAATGAATTTCTATCTTAGCAACCAAGGCAACGTAACGTAATGAAATAGCTTATATATCTGGAGTCCTCAGCTTGAGTAGAACTGACGGTGGAGAACGGTCATCAAATTTCAAACAGCCTTTGAATTAAATGTCCTCATCAGCATCGTAGTTTTTACAGAGCACACACAGCTCAACTCAAACATAGCAAATTTATAACTGCCGGGATCTGGTGCGATTATTTCGGAGAAGCATAACTCTGAGAAACAATTGCACGATTTCAAACATTTTATGCTAAAACGCCTACTGTTCTGCAGATTCCATCCCTCGCCAAGAATTAATTACTTTTTGTGTGTGTGTTTGCGCGTGCACGTCCGAGCTCCACGTGTGTGTGTGTGTGTGTGTGTGTGTGTGTGTGTGTGTTGCAGTGCCGCCATTGCTTTTTTTGTGTGGTTAATGAAGTCACAGTGCAGCTGTTTTAATACACACTGTCGGCATAACTTAGTCCTGCTGTCTCCAGTCAGCCAGCGGAGATAAATCAGAGCTTGTTGGGCGCTCGCTGAGGCACCGACAGCGCCGTTATTCTGATGCTCAACACATTTACCCAGTTTACAAGCTGCAACACTGATTCTCATTCAAATCCCTCACCCTCTATGGTTGAAGAGACGACAAGCTTTAGACATCTTTGTTTGGCTGACTCAGGCCCTCTCTGGCACAGCTGATATGGAAAAGAGGGTCCTCTGTTTGGGTAAAATACTCCAATGAACAAATATGGTTTTGGCAAAAATCATAGCTTACTGTTTCATGCTTCATGTTTTTCGATAAAGGGACCAATGAAAAACAAAGGTTGTCAGACTGAACAGTCCAGTCACCAGATTAAAAAGTCGGCATACGTTTCTATCCAGAGAAATGTAAAATATTAACATTTGTGAACGAAAATATGTGTTTCACGTTTCTAGATATGTGAATAATTAACGTTATACACAGCATAAAGCATAGTGACAGTCTGAGGTTTAAGTAAGGTGACCAGATTTCTCAAATGAAAATCGGGGACATTTCCAGTCCGGCAATCAATATATCATAAAAATATCCAATGTTATTACCTATGAAATGATAAAGGGGGATGATTCCGGTTATATTTATTTTGTCCATGGCTGTTGTACTGTAATAAAAAGTGTCGGCTTCACGAAGAGGCCCCTGGTGACCCCCCCCCCCCCCCCCCAACCACACACACACACACACACACACACACACACGTCATTCACTGTGCCCCTTTACAAAATGTCAATGTGTTCCAACTTCTCCAGCAGCATTGGCCTGGCCTTCCGAACCTACAGCCCCGAATGTTTTATGAATAGCCTCAGATCTCAAAAAGTATGTTCGGTGGAGTGCTAAGTGCTTTTTCAATGTTTTCCTGGAAGAGCAGGAAGCAGCAAAACATGTAAAGACTTGTTGGATGCCTGGATTTTGCTTGAATGGTTGGCCAGTGAGCACGTCTGTAAAGGGGAGACTCGTGGGCACTCATAGAATCCATTCTCATTCAGATACCTATATTGAGGTGAGAGGTCAAGGGTCCCCTTTGAAATTTACCATATATGCCGGTTTTTCAAAATGTATTATTTAGCACCCTTCCTTCCCGACAAGGTAGCATGGCATTGTTGGTCCCAATGGATGCTGTAGGTCTTACAGTCATACCCTGTAAGTATCTTCACTCCAGATTTAAGAGTGAGCCTGCTAGAACTAGAGTCATATCGGCTGCAGACGCCAGTAGAAAATTGGGGACATTTTCAGGGACAGCTCCAGCCGGGGACAGGTCACCAAAAACAGGGACTGTCCCCGAAAATCGGGGACGTCTGGTCACCTTAGGTTTAAGCAGCGTTCCCGACTTGTAACTTTCTTGTCATGAGAGATCTGTCCAAATCCAACCCAAACCATAACCCTAACCCCAACCAAGTTACTTTTGTTGCCTAAACCCAACCATTGTTTTACTTGCGAACCAAATCTTAACCAAGTTGCTTTTGGTATTCACACAAAGAAAAGACTGGACTTTGTTATTGAGGCTACTTTTTTGCTGTGCCAGGAAAAAGTGGTTCTGCTTTTGTTTCTGTTTGAGACGAGTTGGACAGTCATAGCCTAGGTCACTTCCATTAGCTTAAGTGCTTAGTTTAGCTTAGCCTTCATTGCCCATGGTAGACTATGTTCAAGATCCTTGAACACTTTTTCATCTAACACACACATGGGCAAAATGCGACCCCATCTCAATCCGGCCCTCAACGCCCTCAAAGAAAAACAAAACAACCCCCAAAAACTCAATAAAAGGCAGAGTTATGTTATTAAATCTCATCTGCTAGAGCCATTGGATTTGTATCACTATTATATCGGGAGATTAACGAGAAATTATCAATCACAATGGGAGAGAGGGTTAAAAATAGGGAGACTCAGGCAGGTATGATCTCCAATGTGTGGCCCTTCGGTTACTTTATGTAAGTCAGTATGGCCCTCTGAAAAAAGGATTTGCCCACCCCTGATCTAACATATAACACCTTTTAATATTTTTTCTATTCTCACTGGTTGGCTTAGCTACTGTATGTAGGCTAACATTTGTTTGTCTTTTACTAACAGTGCTTACTGTGCTCACTTTGATCTAGCTATATATTCATATGACTGCAACAGCCTGACTGTTTCCAAAGGTAGTCAATAAATTCAACATTGACTGTAAATGTGAACAGGCATTGAAAGTATATTGCTTCTGAATGATATAGGCTACTGATAAAACTGAATTACATTTAGGTGAACCATGCAGGTTTGAACTCTCCACACACAGAATATGTGCACACAATGTCTGCTTTTACCAAGATGTAAAATAGCGCTTTCAGAAGCTCTTGATGTCGATGTTGCTCTTTTAGAATTGTGTACGCTGCAACACCATTTCCGGAGAAGTGTGTAAAGCATCAGTTGACTTAATGTAAAAACAAAACTCCAGGCTCCAGTTTGGCCTGATTGATTTTGAATTAGGCAGACCATACCCAGATGAGGCCCCGGCGACCATGCTTTATGAATGTTAAGACCGAATGATCAGCCGCCATTCCCACTCTGTCTGTTCCATTATTCAATAAAAGTGCGTAGCCTACTCTCAAATTTAGGACACCCTCCACCATCAGCATGGGGCTGCACACAACCTTAGATCGAATTGGATCCTATATTTTTGAATAAAGGATATGAATTTACCCCTATATTACAGGTCTTTTTGAAAGCTGTGGACCCCGAATAGCTAAAAGAATTAATCTGAGGACCACCTTAGCTATATAATTGTAACAATAATGTGCTGACTTTAACATAACACCAGGGGAGACCTGGGAAGATATCCTCTACAGCAGTGGTTCTCAAACTTGTTCACGTCAAGGACCCCTAAACTGACACAGATTAGACCACAGACCGCCATCTGATAAGAGCTTTGCTTTTAGATGTTTTATTACAGAAAGTGTATGAAACCCATGACCAAACATTGTCATTGTGTTACTTATGGATGGAATTATAGTGAAAATAAATTATTCGCCCCTTTTGGAACACCTCAAGGACCCCTGGGGGTCCCTGGACCCCACTTTGAGAACCACTGATCTACAGAGTTCACCACTCCGCCTTATGTGCCAGACATGGGGTGTTACATTGTAAGGTGGTTAATAGGGTACATTGATCTAAGTGTAAGCTGATATAGTTCCCACCTGTGATCAATGTCGGCAAGCCCCTGCAGATCTTTCTCATGTGTTGGTTATGTCCCTCTCTCTCTTCATGTGTTGGTTATGTCCCTCTCTCTCTTCCTTTTGGGAATCTGTTTTTGATACTCGGTCTAAGGTCACCTCTGTGCCCATTGAACCCTCCCCAATTGCTGCATTGTTTGGAGTCCTGCCAACCGAGTCTCCTCTGCCCAAATATTTTTTGGGCAGCTTTGCCTTCTGGCTCAGCTCTCTTTTTGTCACAACGGTGCAGGGAAAAGCCTCATTCCCTACCTGGAGAAGTCAATCCACCGGTTTCCTGCTGAGAACCATGGCCTCAGATTTAGAGGTGCTGATCCTCATCCCAGCCGCTTCACACTCGGCTGCGAACCGATCCAGTGAGTGCTGAAGGTCCCAGGCCGATGATGCCATCAGAACCACATCGTCCGCATAAAGCAGAGATGCAATCCTCAGTCCTTCGAACTGCAGCGACCTCCCCCCCACGACTACGCCTCGAAATCCTGTCCATGAATATCACAAACAGAATAGGTGACAAGGCGCAGCCCTAGCGGATGCCCTGGCGGGGGCCCTGGGATGAATGGTACACCCTGAATTCATTTTAGTGAAGATAAATGACTTGGATAAGGAAGTTACCTAGTTCATGCAAATATCAACACTAAGGCGCACCAATAGGTTACGACCTAGAGTCTGAAAACTATTCCCCGATGACTCTATACAACTTTACACCTTGGCAAAGTAAAGCTAACACTGTATTCCATAACACTTTAGAGCTATTTCCCCACTATGTAATTACTTCTTGGCTACATATCACCTCAGACTAGACCAGACGGCAGCATGAAGTAGCTTTAATTGGAAGTGCTTTGACCTGTTTGCCCATGGTGTGCACTGATGCTTAGATAAGAGGGAACATGCACACGTGTACTGCGGCAAACAGCTTGTACAAACATGCCACATCCTCATAATGTCATAGGCTGATAGATGTTACAATGTTCTTTGAAGCAGGTAATGATGCCAATACCTCACAAGCTTCCCTGAAACGATAGAAATACACAATACATGCAGTCCAGTTATGAAAGCTGATACAAGCGCATATTTTTATCCCCTGTATAGAATCCATTCGGGAGCCTGTGACTGGAAAACTAAAAATGTATGTGCTTATGTTTGTGTGCTGTGTGAAACCTAAGCCATTAAAATACAGTATTATCAGACCATATTATCAGACCCCCCCCCCCCCCCCGAGGAAGAGGGGGAGGGTAGATTGATCAGGGAAAGTGTCTTTACTGACCATCCGTATGCCATGTGTTTGTTGAGGTAGAGGGTGAAGATAAGACAAGATAAGTATCTGACATAAAAGAAAGAGACATCCGACATAAAAGAACATAATGTGTGTACAGTAGACTATGTCAGACTACTGTACATAATAATAATACCCAACACACATCCCATGATCACAGTCCTTGTGTGTGTGGGTGGCTGGCTGCACAGTCCATGTGGGAGTGGGTATGATAAGATGGCGGCTAAGATAGTCTCTCATAAAAATGTATCAAAGCATCTCAGTACGGGTCGGGAGTAGCCTGGGTAAACCCAGCCTCCACGTGACCTGCTCTCAGTCACAGAGCAGAGCCCTATACTACGAAGCTATCTTAACTCATTGAGTGCCAATGACGACTTTAGTCGTCAATTGCTTTAGTAACGTTGAGTGCCAAAGACGACTAAAGTCGTCAATTGCGTTTTTTGACGGTGGGACGTGCATCAAAGCCAGATCCATCTCCTGTGAAAGTATGGTGGCTGTTGAATGTGTAAAAGCTATTTTAGGGACCCATTAGGTGGCGACAGTGCTCTCCAGATTAGAGAAAGGCCAGGAGAAAAGAGAGAAGAAGTAATGGGGAAACGGAAATCGCATCGATATGCATGAAGCATAACGTTAGCTGTGCCTGTGAACAGCAGTCAATCTGCTGCCACAGCCCCTCCGTCTCCGCTGCAATAGCCCCTCCATATGATTTAGTTGGCGACACCAGCGTCTTTCTAAAAAGTTACATTATTCTCAGATGGGAGCCGGCGACACGATGTGAAAAAGCGGGGGGATGCAGCGTGCAGTGCAGAGTCAGAGCAAAAGCAGAGCGAGAGCAAACGCAGCACAGCCCCAGAGACACTCCCAAGGAGGAGGAGGAGGGGGGTGGGGCACGCAGGGCAGCAGAAAGCCCAGAATCGGACGCAGCTTCACAGCTCACAACTGAAACCCCAGAAACGAGCGAGCCCGATCCACACTGCCCCGACGAGCGGCCGCCATCCAGGCAGCAGACTCGCCTGACACAAGCAGCACTCAGAGCGAGCAGCAACATCATGACACACCCACGGAGGAGGAGTTTGCAGTAGAGGGGGGGTGGGGGTGCTGTTATATTGAAGGAAATTACTGTTCAGATGTTTCAGGTCAGAAAATATTAGTTTCAGAGTCAGTGATTTGCTTGAAATGCTATATTTCACAAAAGGCTCAATATCTCAGCTTCTAGATGGAAACGCCAATTTTTTCTGTTTTTGACCTATCTTCTCCGGCTGATAAGTAAATGTAGTGAGAACACTTGTGTTCATATTGGGAGACATTCCCTCAGTCTTGAACGCACCCCTGCAGGACTTAGGTTGACTCCTCCCTAGCCCAACCCCCTAATTAGTGACAGTATTTAAGAAACCTGTGGCATCATGGCCGTCTCTCTGCCTGGTTGCCATGCTGTGTGGGTTTCACTGCTCTTACTCTGAGGTAGGTGATGAAATCCCAAGGTTTTCAATCCTTTGTTGTTTATCCAGTGACTGACTCTATTTGTGTCACAGTCCCCTGTGTTCATCTACCTGGCCGTACTGGTGTCTGCTAGGCCTGACTTGATGTATCTTCCTTGAGGTATGTTTGCCAACTGTCACCATACATGTGAAGTGTATTGGCACTGCAACTGACCCTTGTATTTTGTCTTTTAGTTCCTGTCTACCCGTTTGTGTTGTGGATTGTAACCTGAGTCCTAAGACGATACACTTTGTGTCCAGGTAATGGTCACTGAGGTATAATGTATATACCTGAGGTAATGGTGACGTGGCAGACCTGGCTAATGTGTGGTTTTGTATTTTAGGTCTTAATCAGCTGCTGTTTTGCCTTATTATTACTGTTTTAGCTTTGTTCAGTTTTACCATCACCTGAGTCCCATTTGTATTGGGAAATTGGTTTTAGATTGAACCAACTGGCTTTAACTTTTGTACTTTGATTTTTATTGCTTCTTTTAATTGATTATCCCCCCCCCTTAGTGGAGCATTGGCTGGCGGCGGTGGAGGCTAGGCACTCTAGTGTGGTCCCCTTCACCGGATTGTAGTGTTAAGCGCACTGGGACACCATATATTTCACCTGTTTGCAGTGATTGCCGTTTGCTGTGAGTACACGAGTGGTGGGTAAGTTGTGGCACTCCTGGAACACACCCTTATGTAGGCTGCCTCCCCACTGCTGGTCTTCGCCCACATTCCCCCTCCCTCCTTTTGTAGTTTGGTTTTTAAGTATTGGAAGTGTTACTAAAAAGAAGTAATCTACTGTTATCTAAACTATTGTAATAAACCTATTGCTAAACATTTATAAACATTGAGATTTTCTCTACTAACCTATTTCCTCCACAGACACTT
This sequence comes from Poromitra crassiceps, assembly GCF_964638095.1. Lineage (NCBI taxonomy): Eukaryota > Metazoa > Chordata > Actinopteri > Beryciformes > Melamphaidae > Poromitra > Poromitra crassiceps. The sequence continues at coordinate 23,575,310 of NC_139627.1, read as the reverse complement.
CCAGTCATCATTCATTCAATAAATTTACATTTACTTTTGGAACCACGTCTCTGTCTTGCTTTAAGGTGTTGAACTTGTGTAGCCTATGAGACTTGTATTTCATTTAGCCTAGGTTTTCATCTTATAGTTCCTGGGGTGAAATTCCCCAGGTGGCGTTGTCGGGTCATTTATATCTTCTGGTTTATTTACACCACCACCTTGCCACATAAAGAACGGAAAATGATATCAATAAACTTTTTTTTGCTGCTGATACAATAGAGTCTCATCGTTCTTTGTGCGTGTTCGGTGTTTACATAGTAATATCACACAATATTCTGTGGGCCTCGAGAAATCACTGAAAACGCTCTGAAACTCTGGCACTGGGAGCGTCCGTTCTCCAAAAGTGGCTGGCACTCAATGAGTTAACAGATCCGCGATCTGTCACTTTGATCTGGTTTGACTGAACAGGATCAAAGCTATCTAGTTTAACGATACTACGACGCTGGTTTTCTACTCGATAACTGAAGCTGGATTTATCTGGGATCTGCCTGTGCACGCGCACATTTTTCGCTCGTGCACAGGCGCGCGTCCACGCGAAAGAGGTGCGCTAGCCAATCAGCTGAGTTGATCCACGCCCACACCCATTTCTACACCCATTTCCTCATTCAATGAAAGCGCAGTGTGATCAGAGTTTTTAGCGGATATTTAATGTAGCCTTTCAGAATGAAAATCCGCGTTGGATATAGTCTGCTGGAGGACTGTCTAAAGCTGCCGCTTGTATTCACATCAGTCATTTGATTTACTTTTGTAACCCAGGTGTTTAAGTGGGGTTTAATATTTTCGTTTTTAGGCTCTTTAAGTTGTGTGTGTGTGTCTGGGAGTGTGTGTCATACTTACCTGTGTTATATACTTACCTGTGTCATACTTACCTGTGTTATATACTTACCTGTGTCATACTTTACCTGTGAAGATGCAGTAATCTGTAAATGTTTAGGAAAGTGGAAATGTGCCTTTAATTGACTTCAGTGGGAGTGCCCGTGGGGTCCTTCCTTGTTTGGTTTCCTGGGACGGGGATTGGACAGTTCATTTCCTGGTCTAGGGGGCGTGATAGCGACCGCATGGTTTTGGCGTCGAGTGATTGGCTGGGAGGATCACATGAGCAGAGCGCGGAGCAGGATTGGACGGTGAACGGGCGAGAGCTGGAGTGGTGTGGAGAACGAGCAAGGAGCCACAGAGAGAGTGGTGTGGAGAACGAGCAAGGAGCCACAGAGAGAGTGGTGTGGAGAACGAGCAAGGAGACGGGCAGAGAGAGACGGCAGCGGAGAGCGAGCCACACAGAGAGAGATCTGTTTGATTTTGATAACCAGTATAGACTTAGCCGACGTTCCGGTGAAAGCTACGGGAATCCCAGGGCGGACAGCCTGTGAGAGCTGTATTGAGAACGCCTGGAGTCTGCTGGACAATTTGATGCTACGGGCGCATGACATTAGCTTCTCGGCTAGTGAAGCTAGTTATCGCGTGTTGTAGGGCCACTGTATTAGCTCAGTCAGTGGTTAGCTTCGTGTTAACTGGTGCCTGCCAGATAAGTGAGTACCGCACGTTGACCGAAGTCTGTTTAGCCGACGTTTGCACGGTGTTCGGCTTGAACGCAGAGTAAAGGTGACGTCGGGGGATTTGTTCCTGTGCCTCTCCACGCCAAGGCTGCCATCAACGTTAGCCGACCAGGAGGGAGGACCGCTCTGCTCAATCTACGGCCTGCCTGCCAGTCACTCGCACGCCATTGCCCTGTGTTCGTTCGTTTCACATCAAGGACTACAGGTACCTTTCTTTCTTTTAGCTCACTTCAGGAGCGAAGCGGCTATAAAGTTTGTAAGCCTCAACGTACCCGAGCAACGACTCAGATCTGCAACGAGGGTGGGATTTGTTTTGGGAAACTGTGGATGCTAACGATGTAGTTTCGGTGTAGCATTGCTGACATTAGAGACACACAGGACTGTATTGGTTTATTTGTTTAATTGTTGATGCATGCTAGTCTGCTATCTTCTATCAGAGTGTTGAGTGTGTTCCACAGGTTGCATTGAGGATGGAGAGTATCTGAAAGCACCAACAGAGATACTGTGTTATTATTTGAATTTCTGAAAAGAACTGAAAGAGTTTGTTTATTATTTTGATTTCCTGAAATACTGCTCCAGTGTATTGCCATTTCATTTAAGATACTAAATACTATATTTTTCTATAAACTTACCTTGTATGAGTGACATCATTTCCTGTTAAGAGGTACTTACCCTAAGGTCCTGGGTCATACACTAGAAGGGAGAAGGGAAAAAACAAATGATTAGTACATAGGATTAGTATATTAGACAGATATAATATTATATTTGTACATTTATTTATATAGATAATTGATTAACATTTAGATAATATAGTGTACTAGTGGGACTAAATTTTAAAGGGCACTTACCAGAGCTGATGGTGAAGGTTCACTGCAAGGGTGAATTGTGGGTCAATAACTAGACATTACTGACATTCAAAACTAAACCAAACCTCAAGGGTTATAATTATATACTTATAACGTAGCGATACAAGAGGGAATTCAGGTGGCACTACCCTGTAAAAACAAAAGGGGGTTAAAGAAGTGCTACATAAATGGAGGCACTACTGAGATACTTTGGATTTGAATAGTAATAACCTAGTAATTTGGTAGACCTAACAAACACACTATAGTATAGTATAGGGAAACCACTCTCATTATGGAGGGTAAGGCAGGATTAATATGCCAGTTGCAAGAATGGTGCAGCAAGGAAACGGTAGATGTGACTCACGCCTTAATGGTAGTGATACCGGAGGACAAGGAGATAGACACTATACAAGATACTTTGGAAGCCATTAAGTGTTTAGGGCGAGTACGGGTTAGAGGTAAGGTCCCACACGAGCAGACAGGGAAGTACTCTGTCTTATGTGAGTGTAAGGAGGCCACCAATCCGGCATTGGTTCCCACGGAAGTGTTTCCATCCGACGGTTCTGCATCATGGCCTATTATAATAGTAGGTCCTTCTGCAGAGGAACCTGAATTGGGTTTTAAGGAGAAACTAGAGTCTCTCCTAAGAGGTGAAGGTAAGTCTATCGATGACGTGAGAGAAATGTATGGGGTACCCGACGTTCCTTCTCCTTCCACAGATCCAGTCCTACGTGCGTTGGGGGAGCTGTTGGATCGGGCTAGGCCGCCCAATGAACATAACAACTATCGACGTTTACGTCAATTCTCTGGTAACTCACCTGTCACCGTGGGGGAAGAATCTTTTGAGCCATGGTTGGAGCAAGCCAAACTTATGGTTGAAGAAAGCGAGTGTTCCTGGAAGGAGAAGCGTCGTCGAGTAGTTGAGAGTTTGAAGGGGCCTGCCCTGGCCATAGTGAAAGCCGCGCGCGCCAGTGACCCTAATGTGGGCCCTGTTATATGTTTAGAGGCATTAGAGCAGGTATTCGGGACAGTGGAATCGGGTGAGGACCTGTACTTTGCGTTTAGGTTGATGCGCCAGCGAGACAATGAGAAGCTGTCAGACTTCTTAAGGCGCCTGGATCGGGCCCTCTCCAAAGTAGTGGAGCGAGGGGGACTTTTGCCAGGTAGCGCCGATAAGGCGCGACTGGAACAGCTCTTGAGAGGCTCAGTCGCCTCAGACATCATGCTGGTGAATCTCCGGTTGAGAGAAAGACGAGTCGCTCCACCCACTTTCTTGCAGTTGTTACAAGAGGTGCGCTCAGAGGAAGAGTATGAGGCCTCTCGTACCAAATTGAATCCGTCCGTCTTAACTAGGCATGTGCAAGCAGACACTGAAAGTAAGCGAGATGAGTTGCGGCTGCTTAAGGCTGAAATGAAAGAAATCAAGGAGTTGTGCGTCGCTATGGTGAGCTCAAACCTCGAGCCTAAGGAGGAGCGGGATAAACCGGCCCAGGTTGCCCCTGCCCCTAGTCTTGACGCCAGTAAAGATGACGAAGTAGTAGCGTTAAAAAAACAGTTAAAGCGTTTGAAACAGAAGGTAGAAAATAAACAACTGCAGTCGGTAGAGGTGCCCGTGGCCGCATTGGCAGTGGAGGCGTCGCGTACCAACATTTCCCATCCGCCACCACGGAGGGGCCCCGCTGACCCTGATGAATACTTCTGTTACCGTTGTGGTGAAAACGGACACTACGCAGGTAAGTGTAAGAACCCTGAAAACCAGGCCCAAGTCATTCAGAAGCTTATCCGGTCTCTTAAAAAGGCGCGAGGTCCCTATGAGAGGCCTAACTCATCTGCTGACACTAGAAACGTAGCGTGTCACTCGAAGAAGAGCGCGGTGGACGTTCTTAGTAGTCGAGGGATCCCCAAAGGCTTAGTGGGTCCCCCTTCCATCGAGGCTGTAAGGATAAATGGACATCTTTGTGACGCGGTGTTAGACAGTGGTTCACAGGTAACCATAATCTTTGAAAAATGGTACAACACTTACCTGGCGGATGTTCCGATTCACCCTGTGGCTGGTCTGGACATCTGGGGTCTTAGTGATTCGAGTTACCCATACCGAGGCTATGTGGTGGTGGAGATGGAATTCCCACAAAAGACCAAGGACGCTCCCACTTCCGTTTCCGTGATGGCTTTGATCTGCCCCTCATCACAGGGGCCAGAGCAAACGCCTGTTCTTATTGGCACCAATGCCAAGGCAAGCCTGCCTCAGCGTTTAGCCAGAATTTATGGACAGGAAGTTGGAGTCAAAATAGCCCGTGCACCGAGCGGGGAAGTCGGAGAGGTCAAGGTACCCGAGGGCCCCAAGGCATGGCCGCAGGAGACTGAGGATGAGGAGGTAGGATATGTGCAGTGGGCTGGGCCCGGGAGTTTGAAACTGCCACCGGGAGTTAGCTGCCCAGTGCTGTGCCACGTAGAGTTTGAGCGGACAGGCGAGAAGGACATCCTTCTGGTAGACGTCGCGCCCAACGACCCTCTCCCGGGTGGAGTGTTGTTAACACCCATGGTAGTTCCTCGTTACGCTATTGACACACAGAAGCTTACGGTATTGCTACAGAATGAGTCCCAGAGGGAGGTAGCGATAGCTGAAGGCACCATTATCGGATATCTCTATCCGACAGACATTGTGAAATCCGTTCCGAAGCCAGAGCCAGAGCCGAGGGAAGGGTTCGAGGCGTCCGATATTGACTTTGGTGACTCTAATATCTCAGAGGAATGGAAAGAAAGGCTTCGGCGTAAACTGACCCAGCGAGCAGATGTTTTCTCTTTAAGCGAGTGGGACGTTGGGCTTGCTAAGGGAGTGGAACATAGCATCCGACTTTCTGATGATCGACCGTTCCGAGAGAGATCGAGGCGTCTAGCACCAGCGGATATAGACGATGTGAGGCGACACATACAGGAGTTGTTAGCCACTGGAATTATCAAGGAGTCTAGGAGCCCGTACGCATCGCCGATAGTGATCGTTCGGAAAAAGAGTGGTAAAGTGCGTATGTGCATCGACTACCGCACTTTGAACAATAGAACGATACCCGATCAGTACACTACTCCACGTATCGATGACGCCCTTGATTGTCTGTCAGGCAGTAAATGGTTCTCGGTTTTGGATTTAAGAAGCGGGTATTATCAGATCGCCATGAAAGAGGAGGACAAAGAGAAAACCGCGTTCATTTGTCCCCTGGGGTTCTATCAGTTCGAGCGGATGCCGCAAGGCGTCGCTGGGGCTCCAGCGACGTTTCAGCGTTTAATGGAAAAAGCTGTGGGGGACATGAACCTTTTACAGGTATTAGTCTACCTCGATGACCTGATCATTTTCGGACGGACTTTGGAAGAACATGAAGAGAGACTAATGAAAGTCTTGGATCGCCTGCAGGAAGTAGGGCTCAAGATTTCTTTGGACAAGTGCCAATTCTGCCAGCCCAAAGTGAAATACGTTGGACACATCGTGTCGGCAGAGGGCGTGGCCACCGATCCGGCCAAGATCGAGGCCGTCACCGCTTGGCCCCAGCCTACTGACCTTAGGGGTCTGAGGTCTTTCTTAGGTTTCTGTGGCTATTACCGACGCTTTATCGCCAATTATTCTTCCGTTGTCCGCCCGCTCACGGAGTTGACCAGAGGATACCCACCCACTCAGCGTGGGCGGAAACCTAAGACGCGTTCGCGAGGGGAGAGAACACAACCCGATCCACCGTACTTTGACGAGGCGGAACCCTTTGGGGATAGATGGGACTTGGCATGCACTCAGGCTTTTCAGAGCATCATACACCGGCTTACCAATGCTCCGGTATTGGCCTTCGCTGATCCGAACAAGCCCTACATACTGCATGTAGACGCTAGCCTTTCCGGGTTGGGAGCGGTACTTTACCAAGAATATGCTGAGGGTTTGAGGCCTGTAGCTTTTGCGAGCCGGAAACTGAGTGCGTCCGAGAAAAATTACCCCATACACCAGCTAGAGTTCCTTGCCTTAAAGTGGGCGGTAGTGGATAAACTCCATGATTACCTGTATGGAGCTCGTTTCACGGTGCGTACTGATAACAACCCGTTGACGTACGTTCTTACTACTGCCAAGCTCAATGCCACGGGACACCGTTGGTTGGCCGCCCTGTCAGCGTACGAATTTGACATTTCTTACCGACCAGGGAAGAATAACATAGACGCTGATTTGTTGTCTAGACAGGAGAGTAGAGAGGAAGGCGCCGAGTGGGAGACCATTCCCAAAGCGGGGGTTACATCGATCTGCCGGTGCATCTGTGCACAGAGCTCTTGGGCTTGCCCGCCCCGATACATAGAGCAACTAGGTGCTTCCCCTGAATCTATTCCAGCCGTCTATGCCTATCCCACGAGAGTAGACGTGAGTGCTCCTGGTCAGCTATCTCGTATTGAGTTGAAGACAGCCCAACAGAGCGACGAAGTCATTGGACCGGTCATACAGGCATTGCAGCAGGGTAGGTGGCCGGAAAGCATAGACATGAGTACTCCATTGAAGTTGATGAAGAAGGAGCTAGGAAGGCTAGTACTTAGAGACGGGCTACTCCATAGGCAGAGCAAGAGGTCTACTGGGGAGGTTTTCCAGCTTGTGTTGCCAGCTGAGTACAGGGCCAATGTCTTGAAGGCTATGCATGACGATTTGGGACACTTAGGCGTAGAGCGGACGACTGACTTAGTGAGGACCAGATTTTATTGGCCGCGCCTGGCCTGGGACGTTGAACAACACATCAAGAATTGTGGAGAGTGCGTCACTCGAAAGAGCCCCTGCCAGCGAGCCGCGCCTTTACAGCAGATAGTCAGCGGAGGTCCTATGGATTTAGTCTGCATTGATTTCCTGTCCATGGAACCAGATTCTAAGGGTATCTGCAACGTGTTAGTCGTGACCGATCACTTCACGCGGTACGCTCAAGCTTTTCCGGCCAGGGATCAAAAGGCCCTCACTGTGGCAAAGATCCTGGTGGACAAATATTTCATTCATTACGGGCTACCAGCACGGATTCACTCTGACCAGGGCAGAGATTTCGAGAGTAAGTTGATTAAGGAGATGTTGAAGACGCTTGGCATACGCAAGTCGCGTACCACCCCTTACCATCCACAGGGAGACCCGCAGCCAGAACGTTTCAACCGGACCCTTCTGTCCATGCTAGGGACCATGAGTCAGGAAAAGAGAAGAAGGTGGAGTCAGCACGTCACTTATCTGGTTCATGCTTACAACAGCACCAAGTGTGATGCCACGGGGTATTCCCCGTACTACTTGATGTTCGGGAGAGAAGCCAGGTTGCCGGTTGACATCTGCTTTGGGACTTCCCCTGATGGGAAGGAGGGTGGTCACCACGGTAAGTATGTGTCCAAGCTCAAAGAGGATTTGAAACAGGCGTTCCAACTGGCATCTGATGAAGCCACAAAGAACCATCAGAGAAACAAACAGGCCTATGATAGGAGGGTAGGTTTCCATAAGTTAGAACCAGGGGACCGCGTCCTTCTCAAGAACTTAGGTCTGAAGGGGAAACATAAGTTACAGAGCCGATGGAGTTTGTTGCCTTATGTAGTGGAAGGTAAGCTTCCTAACTTACCAGTGTATCGTATAAAGCCGGAGGATGGGCATGGAGTGGTGAAGACCATACATCGGGATCATCTTTTGCCCATAGGGCAGTTAGTGCGGCTATCCCGGCCCGAAAGGGAGCCGAGCCCAGTTAGGGTGGTAACCAGAGCCAGGCAAAGGAGGGACCCGCCTATACCAGTTTCCCCGCCTGTCAGTGAACAGGAGGGGTGCTTGTCTGATTCTTCTTCAGACGATGAAGAGAATTTAGCCAGGGCGCCTTACGAAGATTTCTATGACCGGAGGCAAAGGCCAGAAGTCAGGGTTAGGCGTGACTCAGTTGTAAACATTCCTTCCCCAGGGGAACCACCACTCGTAGTCGAGGAGGACCCGAGTGAGGGAGAGCCAGGTGAACTAGAAGAGGGTTCAGACATCAATCCAGAAGGAGCTCCTGAGGTAGAAGTAAGGGTGATGCCAGAGGAGGAAGTAGGTAGGGAGGAAATAGTTAGGAACGAAGAGGTTAGGGATGTAGAGGAAATCGCACCGACCATCACACATGCATCGACACCCGAACAGACAGGTGCACCCGCTCAGGCAGCAACGCCAGGGAAAAGGACCATTAAACCAGTGGTTAAACTTACCTATGACGAGCCAGGCAGATCCCGGGATCAGCCTATTACCATCATACATCGGGGGGTGGGTGTTACCATTCAAGCAAACGGCAGTGGACCGGATGTAGCTCATGCCCTGTTGAAACATTTGTTTTCCCAACCTGCCCGAGTAGCTAGGTGAATGAGGGCATTCACATTTAAGGGGGGGGAGGGTGTAACCCAGGTGTTTAAGTGGGGTTTAATATTTTCGTTTTTAGGCTCTTTAAGTTGTGTGTGTGTGTCTGGGAGTGTGTGTCATACTTACCTGTGTTATATACTTACCTGTGTCATACTTACCTGTGTTATATACTTACCTGTGTCATACTTTACCTGTGAAGATGCAGTAATCTGTAAATGTTTAGGAAAGTGGAAATGTGCCTTTAATTGACTTCAGTGGGAGTGCCCGTGGGGTCCTTCCTTGTTTGGTTTCCTGGGACGGGGATTGGACAGTTCATTTCCTGGTCTAGGGGGCGTGATAGCGACCGCATGGTTTTGGCGTCGAGTGATTGGCTGGGAGGATCACATGAGCAGAGCGCGGAGCAGGATTGGACGGTGAACGGGCGAGAGCTGGAGTGGTGTGGAGAACGAGCAAGGAGCCACAGAGAGAGTGGTGTGGAGAACGAGCAAGGAGCCACAGAGAGAGTGGTGTGGAGAACGAGCAAGGAGACGGGCAGAGAGAGACGGCAGCGGAGAGCGAGCCACACAGAGAGAGATCTGTTTGATTTTGATAACCAGTATAGACTTAGCCGACGTTCCGGTGAAAGCTACGGGAATCCCAGGGCGGACAGCCTGTGAGAGCTGTATTGAGAACGCCTGGAGTCTGCTGGACAATTTGATGCTACGGGCGCATGACATTAGCTTCTCGGCTAGTGAAGCTAGTTATCGCGTGTTGTAGGGCCACTGTATTAGCTCAGTCAGTGGTTAGCTTCGTGTTAACTGGTGCCTGCCAGATAAGTGAGTACCGCACGTTGACCGAAGTCTGTTTAGCCGACGTTTGCACGGTGTTCGGCTTGAACGCAGAGTAAAGGTGACGTCGGGGGATTTGTTCCTGTGCCTCTCCACGCCAAGGCTGCCATCAACGTTAGCCGACCAGGAGGGAGGACCGCTCTGCTCAATCTACGGCCTGCCTGCCAGTCACTCGCACGCCATTGCCCTGTGTTCGTTCGTTTCACATCAAGGACTACAGGTACCTTTCTTTCTTTTAGCTCACTTCAGGAGCGAAGCGGCTATAAAGTTTGTAAGCCTCAACGTACCCGAGCAACGACTCAGATCTGCAACGAGGGTGGGATTTGTTTTGGGAAACTGTGGATGCTAACGATGTAGTTTCGGTGTAGCATTGCTGACATTAGAGACACACAGGACTGTATTGGTTTATTTGTTTAATTGTTGATGCATGCTAGTCTGCTATCTTCTATCAGAGTGTTGAGTGTGTTCCACAGGTTGCATTGAGGATGGAGAGTATCTGAAAGCACCAACAGAGATACTGTGTTATTATTTGAATTTCTGAAAAGAACTGAAAGAGTTTGTTTATTATTTTGATTTCCTGAAATACTGCTCCAGTGTATTGCCATTTCATTTAAGATACTAAATACTATATTTTTCTATAAACTTACCTTGTATGAGTGACATCATTTCCTGTTAAGAGGTACTTACCCTAAGGTCCTGGGTCATACACTAGAAGGGAGAAGGGAAAAAACAAATGATTAGTACATAGGATTAGTATATTAGACAGATATAATATTATATTTGTACATTTATTTATATAGATAATTGATTAACATTTAGATAATATAGTGTACTAGTGGGACTAAATTTTAAAGGGCACTTACCAGAGCTGATGGTGAAGGTTCACTGCAAGGGTGAATTGTGGGTCAATAACTAGACATTACTGACATTCAAAACTAAACCAAACCTCAAGGGTTATAATTATATACTTATAACGTAGCGATACAAGAGGGAATTCAGGTGGCACTACCCTGTAAAAACAAAGGGGGTTAAAGAAGTGCTACACTTTGATCAGCGATTTCTGTCTCCTACAGCAGCTTTTTGCAAGTGTAAATGTAAATGTGTAATCTCAGTCTATAAATTTCCACAATCTGTAAGCCTATTTAGACCATAGATTTAGAAACGCATGCTCAATGAATAATGATCTCTATCACTCATTATGTGTGTGGTTGCACTGATCGAATAATTCATATATAAAATAATGATAGCCTAATATAAAAGAGAAAACTGCTGAACTGAATTGAGACGATGCGGGCATAGTTTTCATTGATAAAAACTAGCCTATTTTTGCTCATATAGCCTATTGGCATACAGCCTACAGGACACAGTTCCAGCTGAAACGTGCAAGAGTAGCCTGCATATTTAGTATTGGGGCTATCCCATATTTATCCCATATCTATATTATATGTATAGGCTTTTCTGGGATGTAGGAGAATATCACCCTCACTCCATTTGAGGCTCCGTTTATGATATGCGCTGCGGTGATTAATAGTGATCATATTTCTTCACGCATCGTTCAGCTGTTAAGACATAAAGTGGTAAGTAGGCTTAATTTAATTATGTAGCCTACAGAGCCACGAATGTTTTTCTTGTTCTATTCTCAGTTGACTGCAATCTATTTTTCATATGGCGATCTTATATGAATGGTGAGTGACTCCAGAGAGCCGATTATATGGGTCTGTCATGGATTTTGATCTTATCCTCTGACCATTTAGGCTCAATGAATAATAATGATCTCATGATGTGTTTAGTCGCACTGATTGAATAATTCCTATAGACCAATTATACGCCTACGTCACAATGACAACAAACAGCGTCAGATGCGCAAGACGGAGGCAGAAAGACAGACTCCGCGCAGCCCTGTCAAGTAGTTTTCCAGTGGTCCGAAAACTATTCGAGCAAGACATGTCTTCGTGTTGTACAGTGGGATGCCAGAATCGGAAAGCTATTGTAGCAGAGTATTCGGGTCCGCCTATTCACACTTGGTTAATAAAATAATAAACGATAGAGCCAGGCTGTAACGTTATAACCAGCTTCACCTTTATTCTCCCCACATATCCTGTTCTACGGCAACCGGAGGGAACATACACAGCCTCGCACACACGCAATAGAACACAACACTGAACAGTCTGTTACACTATCAACAAAGCAAGGACTAAAGTTTTACCGAATCCCGTCAACTCATACTGCTTTTAATGCTAACCGTAGGTGTCTTTGGTTGCAAGCCCAAAGAGGAAATCGTTAAAAATGCCCGACTTTGCAGTGCTCGCTCATTTCATATCAGGTATGCTGTAGTAGGCTGCTAGTGACAGCCACATCGCTCGGTTAGTTAACAACCAAGTAACGTTAAATCAAATGTCATTATTGAGTTGAACTGATTGGAACGAGGACATCATTAAAAATGCCCGAAATGTAGTGCTCTTCATAATCAGGTAAGCTGCCTGAAACTGTAGGCTGCTCAGCCACATCACTCGGTTAGAACGACCAAGTAACGTTACATAATGTCATTATTGAGTTGTGTGCATTATCAACATAACAATATATCTTTGCAAGTTACAGAATAATTATCTACGCTATCCCCAGTTATAAAGGAATGCACGATATATGTATTGCTGGCCACTCTAGGCTTGGCGAATTGACAGCGCCAGTGCGTATGGTATGGGTCTGTAAGACGTATCCCATTAACCAACGTTAATTTTGATGCATAACATTGCTTATCACTAGGCGATAAGCAGTGATAGTAAGCCAAGAACTGCATTTTAAAACTAAAATCTAACTGTGTGTCGCAGATGAGCACAGAGCAGTCCTGACAGCGGCGTCTTTCACACAGCTCTGTCTGTGTCAATGAGCGGCTCAGGGCTTTTTGCCTACACGATGCGTGCGCAGCTCCATGTTGACAAGCTGTATAAGGGGTCTATAGGCTAATCAATAAAAAAAAGAATGATAATAAAATAAAATAAATGCTTCTGAACTGAATCGACACGGCACGTGCGGGCATAGATTTCATTTATAAAAAATAGCCTATTTTGTGGTCACATAATAGGCTATTGTCAGCAGAGTCGTATATCTCCATATTTCATATGATGCTGGAAATATGAAGTTCAATCACATCATACAGGCCAAAAGCCAAAACACAGTTGTTGCAAAATGCAGGAGTAGCCTAGTTATGAATCATCTTAATATGGGATCGCCTGTGTGCAGGTGATCCCATATTAAATTGCTTAGATGTAGTAGGCTATTCTAGCATGTGTGACCATTTCAATTCCAACCCAACGTCAGTCTCAGCTCCATTGCGCACATGGCACCGTGGGCTTTGGAGACGTTTATGTAGCCTTTTTATGCCGGTTTAGTGAAATTTCTCCACTCACTATTCAGCTGCAATCGATCGGCGGGGTCAAACAACGTATAGGCTACTTGAGAGCACACAAATTAATATATAAAAACATATTCCAAAGTGGTAAGTAGGGCTTAATTTAAATGTAGCCTGCAACAAGTGCAAGGCTTTACAGTAGCCCTTGATTAATTCAACAGGAGCCTTTTTTTTCCTTTTTTCTTTTTCTGAATGATCAAATGGATCCTGCCGGTCGCGAAACACTCTTTCTCTCCTCAAAGCCCCCCTACAATTCGTGCTCTTTCCTCAATGGGAAACTCGTCCAGAAAGGGGTTAACCTCGCGTCACCAGGCTCTTCTCGGCGAGAAAGAGCCTGGCTCCCGCCCACAATTGATTTTGTCACCCTACTGGTTCCCGCCTAGAGCCCGCCCTAGACCGAATGGCAGCGTTTCTAGCTCGTCAACTTTCACGTTAACTTGACAATTTGACCCAAGTATCAGAATCCTCTTTCACCGTTTTGACCGGTGTGTCAGGCGGTGGGGGCGGCGATGCCATATTGCATAAACGTTTTGTTTTATGTAACGCTAGCTTTGTTTTGATCAGACTCTAGTTTAGGTAACATCACCGCGTCAAGCTAACGGCAACAAAGACGTTGTTAGGCGCATTGCCATCCGGTGTTAATTCTGGGTCCGGGGTTTACGCCCCCATGACAAAAAGCGGGGTGGAAGGTGCCCAGACTAGAAAGGGGTTGGCCATTTTTCCAAACTGCTGATTCGATTGGTTCGTGGGCGGTGCCTTTTAAGGTCTAATCTTATCCTTGCAACTTAACCTGCTGCGGACCAGGTTAAGTGTGAAGCATAAGTTGCTATGGAAATATATGTTGGTAAGAAGTTAACTAGCTTTGTAGCATGGCCAAACCAGGGTTAAACCTGAAGTTACCTCGCTAAACCACTAATCTTGCTTTGTAGTACAGGCCTCTGGACCCTGTACTACGAAGCTAGTTTAACAGATCCGCGATAAGTCCCTTTGATCTGGTTTGACTGAACAGGATCAAAGCTATCTAGTTTAAGGATACTACGACGCTGGTTTTGTAGTCGATAACTGAAGCTGGGATCTGCCTGTGCACATGCACGTTTTTCGCTCGTGCACAGGCGCGCGTCCACGCGAAAGAGGTGCGCTAGCCAATCACATTATGAACAGCTGAGTTGATCCACGCCCACACCCATTTCCACACCCATTTCCTCATTCAGCGCAGCCACAGTGTGATCAGAGATTTTTGCGGATATTTAATGTATCCGCGATTTAATGTCAGAATGAAAATCCGCGTTGGATAGTCTGCTGAAGGGCTGTCTAAAGCAGCAGCTTGTATTCACATCAGTCATTTGATTTACTTTGATCAGCGATTTCTGTCTGATACAGCTGCATTGATACAGGCAGCAGCAACAAATGTAAAAGTGTAATCTCAGTCTATACATTTCCACAATCTGTAAGCCTATTTAGACCATAGATTTAGAAACGCATGCTCAATGAATAATGATCTCTATCACTCATGTGTGTGGTTGCACTGATCGAATAATTCATATATAAAATAGCCTAGTATAAAGCCTAATAGCCTACTATAAAAGAGAAAACTGCTGAACTGAATTGAGACGATGCGGGCATAGTTATCATTGATAAAAACTAGCCTATTTTTGCTCATATATTGGCATACAGCCTACAGGACACAGTTCCAGCTGAAAGATGCAAGAATAGCCTGCATATTTAGTATTGGGGCTATCCCATATTTAAACTAATATCTATATTATATGTATAGGCTTTTCTGGCATGTAGGAGAATATCACCCTCACTCCATTTGAGGGTCCGTTCATGATATGCGCCGCGGTGATTAATAGTGATCATATTTCTCCACGCATCGTTGAGCTGTTAAGACATAAAGTGGTAAGTAGGCTTAATTTAATTATGTAGCCTACAGAGCCACGAATGTTTTGCTTGTTCTATTCTCAGTTGACTGCAATCTATTTTTCATATGGCGATCTTATGAATGGTGAGTGACTCCAGAGAGCCGATATTATATGGGTCTCTCATGGATTTTGATCTTATCCTCTGAAGCTAACCTGGTCGCGACCAGGTTAGCTTTGCAGCGTCAGTTGCCATGGTGATTGAAAGTTAACTTGCTTTGTAGTACGGCTAAACCAGGTTTAAACTCAAACTTACTCGGATAAGGCATTAAACTAGCTTCGTAGTACAGGCTACAGGTCACGTGGAGGCTGGGTTTACCCAGGCTAGGTCGGGAGGAGAATGTGAGTGTCCATGTGCTTTCTATATACCTGGGCCAGTACACGATGTTGTTACTGGCTCCCATATTGATTACAAAGACACTGAACATGATTTTATTCAACATTTTTCAGGTCTCTACTCCACAGTGAAAAATATATGTTAAATATCCCGATGATAATAATAATAATAATAATAACAACAACAACAACAACAACAATAATGATAATGATAATAATAATAATGAATATAGCTGCAAGTGGCAATTGCAGCGTCCACAATTTGAAAAGACAGACAAAACAGAAGGTAGATGACACAGAAAAACAGACAGGTTGTGAAGATCAGACACACACTATATTGGCTTAGCACCAGCTTTTGTGTTGGTCCGTGACTCTTGTAAAGTTCGCAATTTATTTGCAAAAACATCATTGAAGTTACAATGCAGACCTTCTATTAGAACACATAGTGTTTGTTCTTTACAATTATCGACTTAAAAAAAAAGTAGAGGATTTGAACCCACTACTTTCCACACAAGAGGCAGGACACTTTACTGAGCTAAACTGTAACAGGCTGAGGTGAGAATATCTAAAAGGGAGAAGTATTGTGATACTGCAACCTGCTATAGCCCTTTTCAGGCATGCAGTGAACTCCTGAAGATAGGCGTTACTCAGATGGGGTGTATGTATTGAACACAATTGTCCAGTGTTCAATACATACCCTAGTGCAGACCTGAGTATTATGTGGCCCAGGGGCCAGAAGCAGCAAATGGTTGTACCTGGCTCGGGATGTCTAAGACAAACCACACCATTTTACTTATGGGGCTAAAATATCAAATGAGATGACCTAGATTTGCTGTTTGGAGTGATTTTCAATACAATGAATGCTGAAGAATAAGTGCACAGCATGTTTTCTATGATTTTATCTAGTTATAAAATTAGAGGTTACGGCATCACAATCACAATATGGCCCACAACAAAAATCTGGATTTCTCATGCGGCCCCCACGGGAAAAATAATTGCCCACCCCTGCCCTAGTGCTATGTCCGTGTCGCTCGCAGGACAGTGCAGAGCAAGCGAGTGGGCGTGTTGATGACGTTGGGATTACTTGTTATAGATGGTTTTAATTTGACAACAAACACATTCTAACTTGAACCCCAGCTCACTTCCTGTTGCAGTGTTTGCTATGGACTAGTCTCTTAAAACAGACTCTCTCATCTACATCCGGCGAATGCAGCTATACAGTCTGTACGTTACAACCCCAGAACATGCACAAGGAAATTGGGAAAAAAACCTTCAGACTGGAAGGAAGTTCGACGGAATCCGACCAATCATGACACGTGTGTCCACAAAAAAACATTCTGATTGGACTAATGAGCGGAAGACCCGCCTTAAAAAAATTCTGATTGGACTAATGAGCGGAAGACCCGCCTTTCTGCTTCCCATTCCGGTTGGTGCATGATTCTCCCCCATGAATTACAGACGGTAGCCTATGGCGGAAGCATTTGAAAATTGCGGAAGCCAACTCGTCTGTTCTAAGAGACTAGCTATGGACAGAAAAGAGAAAAAAAAAACATTTAAGTGGACGAGTAACTGTCTATATTGTTAAATGCTACTTTTACACACCATTAATGTTCCAGTGCTATTTAATTTCATGAATGGACGTAGTTTCGTTGCTGGATTAACAGTGAGTCTGCCTGTTTGAATAATGAAAATGCAACAAGAGCATGATAGTGCTGCAAGCTAGGCTATATATTTGAGAGATAACTTTTGTGGGGTGAATAAATTGAAAACGGGTCAGATATGACTTGAATGCCACTTGTAAAATAGCATTTTCCAGTGTTTAACACCGCGCTCACTATTCGGGCCAGCACATGCTTACTTTTTGGCACATTTCCTAACCCTATCGCCAGAATAAAATGCAACAAGAACATGATAGTGTTGCTGTTGCATTAGACTATATATTTGAGAGATAACTTTTGTGGGGAGAAATCAATTGAAAACGGGTCAGATATGACTTGACTGACACTTGTAAAATCACCTTTTCCAGCGTTTACTGTGATTACTATATCTGACAGCCGACTTTTGGGCGATGTGCAAACAGGCGCTCACTTATCGACACATCGCAAGTCCACGTTTTCTAACCCTATCGCCTGAATAATGCATGACAGATGCTATTTGTACCCTGGGGGGTAATGTAATGTTTCCTTTTAAAGGGCTGGTGCAATATCACATAATCTTGGTCTATGTTTCTTTTTTGATGTATAAGGATAGTGGCATTGAATGTTAAATGTAGTTTGATTGGACTGTGTGCGTGTCTGTATGTACAGTATGTGTATATGAGTCGATGTGTTATGACGCCTCCTACTGTTGTTCTCTTGAATGCCCAAGACAAATTTCTCCTAACGGAGACAATAATGGCTAATCAAATCGAATCTAATCTGGTGTAAATAGACGATGTGACTATTTACACCCGGGTGTAAATATCCCATGTGACTATTTGTACCTGGGTGTAACTTAAGGCGCTTTGTGCAATTGGCCCCTGGGCTTTACCACTCTGCCAACTTCCACTTTAGAGTGTGTGCCACAGTGGGAAAACAAAACAAACATGTCCTAACCCATATTGAAAGTAGGGCTGTGGCGATTCACTTATCTCCCGATTCGATACTATCACGATTCTTGGGTGCCGATTCGATTTATATTGCGATTCTTAAGTATTGCGATTCTACGATTATTGCGATTCGATATTACGATTTATTGCGATTTTTGTTTATTTTTTTCTTTTATTTTTTCAGTTTGTTTGCTTTTTTACACTAGATTAGAGCATGGGAAAAGTTGAATCATACACTAGAGAGACTGTATATTATATATCATGAGTATGAGGCTGGGCGATATAGTTAAAAACAGGGGCGGACTGGGATCATAATTCAGGCCGGGCATTAGATACCAAGCAGGCCAGGGTGATATGGGCCAACGCGCGTGAAATTTGGGCCGTTTGAAGCCAGATTTGGGCCGTTTGAAGTCCAATTTTACAATGAGATGCACCCACTTTAACCCTGAAGTGTAATTATTACTTCAGACTAACTAATAAAGTAATAAAACCACTAGTAAACCAGTAGGCGGCGCCTGGTCTGCTGTTCAGTGAGTGGCCTGACTGCAAGCACCCAAAAAAAAATTTTTTTTTTTTTTTTTTTTTTGCGATTATCGATTCTGGAATAAAAGATCGATCCAAAAAATCGTGACATTAAAAATCGCGATACTTAGGTGAATCGATTTTTTCCCCCACCCCTAATTGAAAGCCTCAGAAAGAATATTATAACTGTACTAGTGTGCGCCAAATTAATCAATTTACACATGACAGACATCATGTTGACAGTTTAGTTTGATGAAGATGATATTTGCAGCTGCACATTTCCATCTACTGATAGACGGTTTTCACAGAATTGTATTGCTAGGGAACAGTTTGGAAACTTGCTTATGTCCTGTCAGTTATTATACCACCAAATACTGCAACATGAAGTAAGCTGGGGGAAATTTAGAATATTTATGTTTTCGAGTTGAAATCTTTGTAAGTTAAAAAGATTTCAACAATAAGGAGGTATACATCTTGTTCCCCTGTACAGTATATTATGTATTGGTAGGTACTGTACTGGACTGGTAGTAGTACAGAAGATTATTACACCATAACTCTAAATGATTATAAAAATCATGAACAAACAGGCTACTGCAAATATGGTGATCCATAATAGACAGATCACAGATAACATTTGTATGGGATCACATGCCTCAGAAAATACACTAATATGCTTTGGGGCTTCTCTTTTCAGTATCAGTCAACTGTCAATCAGTACAGTATAATTTATTTAATGCAGAAAAATAAACCAATACCAGGCCCCGTGTATAATTTATTAATCTTCACAGGGAAATTATTTTCTCGCTGAGGTCAGAGGTCAGGGTCGACCGAGCTGGGTGGGAATCTGTGTTTTGCTCAAGCGGAATGGAGGTTTGAACCCCGGTGAGGTGGTTAATCCTTCATATTCCACCATCCTGCTGTGCTGTGATGTGGAACACATACACTGTAGGAAGAAAACCGGAGACACCGTTGCAAGTCACATGACTTGGACTCGAATCAGTTTTGTGACCTGATTTGATGCATGAAGAGAAGACTTAAGACTTGACGATTTGAAAGTAGAATCTTGAAAATAGATCCTGTGTTTGTGTAAATGACTAGATTGAAAGTGATTAGATTTGTTCCAGCAGACGACTGAATTAAAATGTTGTTTCGTATGGAATGATTGAATTTATTGAAGTTGAAACTGATTATAGAATGCTCTTACCAAGTTTTTAAACCATATTGCATTGAAAAGTCCTACATATTTAGTTTTCTTTCAGATATTAAATTGATACTGGATTCTTGATTTGTTCGGACTGAATTGTTCTATGTTTTGACCTGATACTTGACATTAATGACATGAACTTATTGAGGACTTGACTTGGTGTTCTACATTTAGACTTGGGACTTGACTTGAGACTTGTGCCTCGGGCAAAGTTGACTTGGTCACATCTTTGACTGAACATGTTTTTTTTTTACTCTTCTCGGCATCTATACAATCCACAATATTTCAAAATATAACTAGTTTTAATGTTTGAATCACATTGATCAAGACTATTTCATTACTTTTCAGGTCTCCAGAGTCAGCGTCCAGCAACAGAATAATTACCGTGTGCTGCTGACCCCAGTGATTGATCTTCTGATTGAAACCAAACTCTCAATTTGTTTGCCCTTCATTAAAACACATTCCAATCTGTCTCATGTCCATGTTTGTTGTGATGACCACATTGATTCATGCTTGATCTCACTCCAGCCCCCCCCCCCCCCCCCCCACACACACACACACCACTTATTGGTCCAATGCTCAGTGGATCTGACCATATCTCAAATGATTCACACCATGCTTATATCTCAATTCATCCGCTGCTATTCTGTCAACATAATCCAAGGGAAGATGAAAGGAAATTAGATAAAACAGACGCTGTTGAGACCCCTACCCCCTCACTCCATGTTCACACCTGCTTTTATATGCCCTTTCCTGACTTTCATTGAATATTCCTCCCTGAGTGATTATGAAATAGTCATTCAGAATTGAGAAAATTGTGGTCTCAAAAAAGAATATCGACCTTGTCGAAGATAAAGTTCTCCTTCCTATATCAGTTATTTCCACGCAAAAATGCACACATGGGAAAATACATTTGAGCTTATCAAAAAGCATCCGTGAAATCTTCAAGTGAGCTAATTTGAATTTCTATGGAGCCCCATAGGGTCACGAAGGGTCCGATTTTTCCCCCCTCGACCCTCGCAATATGTTTTGAGTTCTCTCACAATACTTTTGCATCTTAGGTGCGCTGGTACAAGGTTACACAAGCTGTACATATAAGCTAGCAGTAAATATAAGTCATAACCTTCAGCACCACCAGGAAGACTGAACCTTGTCGACTGACTGCTGTTTTGAATTTTTGTTTGATCCTATAATAAAACTGCCTAGGCGGGCAGGCGGTGTCTGTCAGTCACGTTTGTGACATCGGCGACCAATATCACGCCACCCCGCACATTAACCCCTGAGGTGCCAGCTCATACAACATTAACCCCCGAGGCGCCAGCTCATACGACATTAACCCCCGAGGCACCAGCGCATACGACATTAACCCCCGAGGCACCAGCGCAAGGGGCCCGGAGTCCCACCAAACTAGATTTGAAGGGTGCACTGCGCATGCGTAGCGGCCTGATAATCTAGTCTTTCAAAATGTCCCTATGTGACTTACTTTTCTTAAACACAAGTGAATTTAATTTAATTTGATAGGGACGATGCAATTAACATATGTTCCAATACAGAGCATGAAACAGATGTGCTGCACAGAGAGTTTGTAGCTGTTGCTAATTTAGATGGGTAAATAAGATGGGTTTTTAAAATAGACACTCCACAGCTTATGGCATGAGCAACGCAAAACATATTGTGGGGGAACGCAAACAAACATTTATTTATTTTTTGCTGTGACCCTGGGGGAGGGTCCGTACATTTCACATTTTAGATATGGCAGCATAATGTTTCAAGCATGCACTTTAACAGCCAAAAAAAAAATCCATGCTATAACCCTCTCCATATCCTAATGGAATTATGGTGAGTTTTCGCTAATTATATTCCTAATAATGTCAACATCCTTCACAGATTTGGCTGGCTTTTATTGAATATTTTGCCCCCGTAAACAGTGAAAATCAAGCCGGGTTAGTCTATTAATATGAAGTAGATGCCTGCTCCCCGCCCGCTCTCTACAAAAACAAACAGTTTTGTCGAGGCTTGTGCGTGTGTCTTTCCACGGCACAGCCTGCTGTCTGAGTCCCCAGAGCCGCTGCTGCATAAACGGGAAAAAAGAAAGCAGAGAGCTGCATACAGACATAACACTCAAAACTCTCTCCCTCTCTCACTCTCACTGATGGTCTCTCTCTCTCTCCATTCCAGAGTTACAGTCATTATGCCACACTCTAGGGAGACTCGTTAAAAACATTCTGGAGATCCAAACTTTCATTCCATTTGCAAGTTATCAGTGTGGTTTGTCACAGCCAAAGCGTTGTGATGTAGCAGTGGTGTTCCCAGGAGGGCTCAGTTATACCACCGTCCCCACTACACCCCTCCCCCCTCCCTCTCCAAGTGAATGCAGTCCAGCGGCGGCCTGTTCAGGCCTCGTGGCGTTGATTTTGAAGGGTGAAAAAGTAAAAGGGTTGTCTGCACGTATTCCTTAGATGAGGCAAGACGGCTAACGACGGACTCGCTCTCCTGACTCCTAGACCCTTCAAGACCCTTTTCTCTCGACTGCCAGCTCCAGAAATGCCACATTCCCAGTCAACAGCAGGCCCTGGAGTCCATTGCATCTTTATCAAACCAGGCCATCCATCCCATTGGCTCCCTACTGCGAGCGAGGAGGGAAAGAGGACAGGCTGAGGGAAAGTAATGATGTTTGTGATGAGCCTCGGTGTTGACTCAGGGTGTGCTACTAAACCCCTGGACTCTCACAGCCAGGCCATTAGCTACACACACAGGCAGTGCGCTCTCCGTAAGCCGGCAGGAGGACTTTAAGGGAGGTTGGAGATACTTCTATTATTGAGGCTGTGGCAACCGCTGGATCACTCAGCCCACTCGGCGCAGAGTGCACATCTTCATCCTTTCAATTATTTCACCTCTCGCCATAGGTTCAGGTTGTTTCAAATGACAGATAAAGAAATATTCTTGCTACTATCTCTTGCTTTCATCTCTTATCTCCATTTAATATGCCTGTGCATATCACCTAAGACTAAGACCAATGATGCAAAAGCATGGCGTCGTCCTCAAATGCGTCATTCGGAATGGTCCTCCACTTTTTGAGAGTGCTGTTGATTTCCTCCCCACCATTGAAAGAAATGCATTACACACATCATGTTTGGCTCATACAGGAAATGCTGCACCTTCTCTTCCTTTGTGCGACAATGGAGTCTCCTCAGATGCGGTATCTTGATGACGCATTACCTTTACAGCAGTGATACTTAACCCGAGGCTCAATAAAGGGAGGAAATGGACTTTTTGGGATTGTGGCTCTTGCAAAGAAGTTTTTTGTCAATGTGGCTCCTCCTGAGTAGGGCAAGGGTGCGTACCACTGCTTTACAGTCTCACTAACAGTCTCACTGGCAGCTATGGCCTTGAAGGTCCACACCTCGCCTTCTATCTTCTCTGAATACAGGAGCATTATGCATGTAGAATGACTCTGCTGCAGACAGTTCTAGAATGGTTCCCACAACTACATTAAAAAGAACCCCCATTACTGTGCTGCAAGCTTCCAGGAGACAGAGCTGACGAGGATGGAGGATGCGCATGCGACCTCCAGGGAAAGACTGAGCATGGAGAGTTGACAGGCAACAGTGATTGCTAGCCCATAACCCCAAAAGCTCTTCAGCCCCATTGGCGTAAAGAGCTTAGCGAATAGTCCTTGTTACAGAGGTGCTGACTTGACCATAATACGGCCACATAGGGGTTTAGAGGCTGCACTGCTTTAGGATGTTGGGCTAAAGGCTATCCATGCCAAGGGCAAATTGGTGGCATTTCGTGAATCAACCGGTTGATCTTGCTTTGATTTCCATATAGTTACTAGGCCCAGCAGATGCATCCATAAACAGCATGCGCAACCAGCCTGCTTGAAATGCAAAGCATACAGATATCACTTGCAAATCGCAGAAAAACAAAAACTATTTGTGCCCGGCGTGGCCCGAGGGGGCATGCGGTTGCCATTGAAAACCCAGTAATTATCTCAAGGCCCTCTCTTTTCATTCAAAAGAAACAATGGCCCTGTCCTCCTCTGTTTTTCTGACAGCATTATTCAGATGAGTTCTGCATTGCAGTCTGAGTCATGTTTACTGACCAAAGCCGCAGTGTGAAATCCAGAATAATTGCGATCCACAAGCTCCCCTGGCATATAGTGCTGTTCTGTTCGCTTCATGCAGTGAAATCCGACTGAGATCGAAAATTTCCCAAAATAAATGTTTTTCAATTTTCTCTCCCTGATGCAGTTTTCAATGTCATCGAGAGGAATTAGAGAGTTGCAGCATGACCCTTAACATGACATAAATAGGAAGTCAACTAATGGGACTCCACATGTATCAGTAGGCTGGAGTGAAGTCCACCCTGTAACCTAGGTTGCATGACAGCTTCCTCTTTCTGTCTTTCTCCAATGAGAATAACTGTGTTAATGTAAAGCAGGCTGTTCCTGCTTAAAGAGTGGCTCCTGCATTACATTACTGGCTTTGCTGGGGAAGCTGAGCAGGTCTGGCTGTGGATACTCCTTGGATGGCAGCCTGGTGCTGGAAGTGGTGTTGGAGAACCAGCAGGAGGTGCTCTTTTCCCTCTGCTCTCATGAATAATCTCCCCAATTAATGCCCCAGAGACAGCGACTCTGTCCTGTGAGCAGGGGTGTGTAGTGGTAAATAAAGAGGTGGGTAAACGATCCAAGATGAGTAGTTTACCCACCTAGGACCCCCAGGGGTCATTGAGGGGTGAATCCAAGGGGTCCCCATCAAAAAGGTTTATTATAGTTATGGGTTTCATACACTTTCTGTAATGAAACATCTAAAAGCAAAAATCTTATCAGATGGGGGATCCTGGGACAAAATCATATCAAATGGGCGTCAGTGGTCTAATTTGTGTTAGTTTAGGGGTCCTTGGCGTGAAAGTTTGCACGGACGCCTCCAGACTGCCTGTCACTGATAGAAAGAACAAATTAAACCCTGATAGTCTGGCAGCATCCAGAGAGATGCTAGCCTGATATCAGACTGAATTGTCAACTCGTTAAACTCCATTTCCATCTTCAGAAGCAGCCAACTCGGTGGAGTGGGCGGATTGGAAGGTCTGGACCCAGGCAAGAGAGATGCTACACCTTTGAGGTGGGGGGGGGGGGGGGGCTTGATCATGTTGGCAGAGCTACAGTATATCCAGCAGTATATACGAATGCCAAAAAATAAAGGAATAAATAAAAAAATAAAAATGGGGCAAAAAAAACAACAGACAGATGTGGCAGGCTGCAACATGTACAGCTCATTATAGCCAAGCCCTCTTCAATATGCAGCAATACTCTGCGCCTGTACACTATGACACGCATGGAGGAACTGTGTGTGCGGCATGTACCGTTAGACAGCCTCGTGCAGGCAGCTGACAAGCAAGAGAACAGTCACACCAAGATGGTGCTGCCAATGCATCGAACAGGAAGGGGAGGGGTGGCATCACTGCCATTCACTACACACGTGCGCGCGTGCATACACAATCTGAAAAGCAGCCATGTCGTCCACCCCCCACCCCCACCCCCCGCCGGTGTGTCAGTCTCCCAAATTGTTTCATGTTCTGTAGAAATACTAAATAAAACCAAAAGGCAAACAAATCCTCCCGGGACAGAGGCAGAGAAAATATTCGTGTCTGATACTTTGTAGTTCTGCCTGTGTCTAATATACTGTACATCCCTCGTCTAGTTTCTCAAAATGGCACTTTCTACTTTCTGAAAGCTTGAATACAACTCTGGGAGGTTTTAATAAGTGAAGTGTGTATCTCTTAAGGGTTTACTGCCACCTATTGGTGTCAAGTAAAACCGACCATCAGTCGCATGTGATCATTGTGCTCTGCTGTGTAGGCCTAGTGTTTGCAGAGCGAGCAGAAAGAGGTTTTAGTACACCCCCCCCCTCACACACACACCTTTTGGATGAAAATGCATTCATTTTTCAGTTCTTGGTTCATGTGAAACCACCTCCTCCCCTTTCCCCTTTACCAACAAGGACCATAATGGAAATAAGCATAAGCTTTTTTATGTAATCCTTGACTGTTTTTTTATTACACCTTACTTTTGTAAAGTTTTTTTATGAAAATGCATCAAATAAATCAAATCAAAAATGCAGATGAAACCATGGAGGTCCAGGTGCTTCTGGCCCAAAGGGCTCCACATTTTGGGGTCATTTGTGATTGTTTCCCTCTTGCTCCTCAGCTGATGCATCCTCTACTAAGCTTTTACTCTCAGCAACATCCTCTTCTGTAACCATTTGGAGCAAGATTCTCTCCTATTTACTAGTCAATGGTGTCTCCTAAAAGGTTATAAAATTAGGTATAAAAAAGTAAGGTAGTTTGTCCTGTTGTCCACCACACAGGACAATGACAGGTGTAATATTCAGATGGTTACATTTATTGTATACCACTGAAAACTTACTCTATTGTAGTTGTCTAGCCTACTATATCTACCATATAATTCAAGGCATGGATAAATTCTTACATTATAAGAATCCAGTTAAAGGGAAGACGTCGGTAGAGCTTCTTGCCTGAGGGAGCACTTATGGTCCAGCTTCTACATTTCACAGCCATAATATGATTTAAAAAATAATTTATTCAGCCAAAATCAAGTTTGCTGACTTGACCCCCGCAAGTCAAGATATATGTAAAAATACCCAGTCTAAATAGTATTTTTTTTTGTTCCCTAGTAGAACAGCTGTTCTGCTTTTATCTTTTCTAAAACTGTCATGAAGTATTTGCGGTGACCTGTTTTCATAACCTCTTGAATCACCATCTCACTCCCATTTTCACATGCTTGACTGAGGCGTAATGACCCTTTAACGTGGGATAGAAGTGAGGTGAATGAGATGGTTGTTTGTCCCTCACGTCACGCAGAGTGCACCACCTTTCCTGATCACTTAGATTAGGTGAGGCTAAAGGTGATCAGTCAGCGGAAAATGCCTGGGTGGACAGAGGCTGATCTGTGACCTACAGTACAGAGGGATTTTCCTCAATCTCAGCAAGAAACCTTTCATATGGCTGGATGCTTTATCATACGATTGTAAATTTCTTTCTATTTGCAATGCAATAACATCCCCATAATAGACCAGCAATGAAAACCATTCATTTACTTTTATTGTAAAAAGTCAAAGTGTAGGGTAAATTAAAAAAACCTAGGAGCTAGCTAGCATGGTTATGTTACAGAAGATATAGAGAGGAATTACAGTTCATCTTGGGAACAATTGCCCCCAGAATCTTCGCAGTTAAAACTGGCACAGCTCCGTCAAAGAGACGAAGGCGGGAGCTCAAATCTGGCATTAAACTCAAAGTTGTCGTATAGTTGGCAGAAATGCAAATGAGGTGAGGAAACTGTATGCCATGGCTTTCATAGAGGTCCAATATATCATGGCAACACAGATCATTTATATTGACCTCTAGCAATAAGAATCCTATGACAAAAAAGATATCTGTCAAATATGCCTGTAAACTGGCTAATTTTAAAGGGAGCCATCTTTACAAACTAAGAATCCCCTTTTGACTCGTAAACCAAAAGGGGCTCGGTCAGTTTTAGCTAAAAGCGGCGTGGTGTCCTGCTTCTGGAAAGGAGTAGAAGAAGACTACAAGCATTGGTTCTTCTGATAGAAAAACATGTTTAAAATTAACAAGTTTTGAAAGCCCTTACATTACAGTACAACTAGACATTGTGACTTAATGGCAGAGGAGGTAGAACAGGAAAGGAAAAAAATAACTAGAGATGGAGACTTCTGTAACAAAACATTCTACTGCTGTTAATGGAAAAATTATACAAAATGATTATGATAGTTGGCTTAAGATCCTCAGTCTGCTTCTTCCTCCTCAGACTCGGACTCTGAACAACAGACAAATAAATACAATTTAGTCAAACATCTACGCACTGCCAATCATACAAACTATTTGAAACTAACTTGCAGCAGAATGTGACAGAACAAGGCATTTGGTAGTGCTGGTAGCTTGAGACACAAATAAAGGGAACACATGAAACACATGCTCTGCATTTATTCTCCGGCACACTTGGCTTGAAGCATAAAGCCGGACCACTTTCTATGGCAATATATGACTATGGGAGGTAAGGAGGTACCAACTGGCAAAACATAAGGCCACAAGGGGGCTCGCTCACCTTCCTCAGCGTTCTTCAGCCACTCCACAAACTTTTTCATCTGTTCCAAGAAAATGCTCTTTCCTTTGGAAACGTGGGCCTCACTGTACCACTTCAGAATCGCCTCCTCGCTCAGGACATCCGCTGTGAAAACCCACGGGGGGAAAAAAAAAGGTCTATTCAACATGACGCCAACAGCACAGATGCGTCCGCAGGTGCTTGAAAAACAAATGTCGCCCGGCAGGTTGACGACATCAATCAAGGCAGACTTTTGGCTATAATCTCTAGCCATCTGGCATCATTCACTCATGCCTACATAGTTTTTCCACAAATACATGTGACTGCCACACGGTGATGAATAGTTTGGTGCCTGCGTTTGTGGATTAAAAGAAAGGCCTCACTGACACAAACAGGTTTTACCTTTGTAAAGCAGCACAACAATCTTCTGGAAGGCCTTCATGAAGTCGATGTTGTCATAGCAATACTCCTGGATCTTCAGCAGGAGAGTCACTTCAGAGAGGCCCTGGGAGGTAAAAGCCTTCAGCAGAGGGCTGTATTGCTGAAAACAGGAGAAAGATGTAGATGTTGGAGTTAGGCGCTTGCTTTCAGATGCTGAAACAGACAGGAAAAAAACTTTGAGATGAAATATGCGTGACAGCTTTGAGAGCCAGTTATAATAGGGTTCTCACCTTTAAGTGTTTGATGGCTTGTTCTGTGACCAGCTCCTCCTTCTTGTTCCACTCCACGGAGCTCATTACACTGGTCCAGATGATTCCAATCATCATCTGCTCAGAGATGTTGCTCTTCTTCATCTCCTCCCGGATGTAGGCAATGCTCTGTGGGGCCCAAACCCGGGGAAAGAAGGCATATTATTTTTCAAAGCAGGCTAAATCACAGCCAACATACGTTGAGGCTTATTGCTTATCAAATCCAGCAGAAGCTGGGGGTACGCAAACCCTCGCGAGCTTGCAGGAGCTGAAAATACGGTCAGGTTGAGTGGATTTCAATAACTTGACACTGATACAATGCATCCTTCTCTCCTAGATTTCTCAAAGCAAGCAGGGGCGGAGGTTAAGAAGGAAGCAATCTGAAGTGCGTTCCTGAGTGCTTAGGTAAAGAAGAAAAGAAAATGGGGCTAATTGAATGAAGAGAAGCTGATTGACTTGTGACAGGGCTTACATCTTTGAGGGGGTCCCCACGCAACATCTGCTCCTGCAGCTCTTTCTGCAGCTCCTTGCGGGCCCCAATGGACTGCTGGTTCCTGGCAAAGTCCGACAGCTCCTTGAGCCCAGCATCCGTGAAGTACTTTGAGAAGTGCTCGCAGCTACGCTTGTTGGCAGGGAAGAGCTCCTGAAAAGGCACACATTTGTGGGTTTAGACCCCAACACAGCAGAGGAGGCCTATCTACGTTTTGTTTTCCAGATGATGGACCACCCCCCACCAATTCCCCCTGCCATCCCAGTCGTTGCTCCACCCCCTCTGCCGATCTGGGGAGAGCTGTAGATTAGCACATGCTTCCACTGATACATGTGCAGTCGCCAGCCCCTTCTTTTCACTGGACGGTGAGGAGTTTCACCGGCAGGATGTAGCACGTGGGAGGATTATGCTATGCAACCTCAACCCTCGTGTTGGTAGGCAGGGAATCTACCTCTGTGAGATAATGTTTCTTGTCCATCACTGGACTGTACAGTGGCCTTAAGCCAATGACTGTCCTTCAGCCAATGACAGGAAGCATACGCTTCACCTTAGCCTGTTGGAGGCTTTGTGTTTGAGATGTGCTCTCACCATAAGCCTGCTGTCCATGCCGACCTTTCGGAGACTGCCGGCGACAGAGTTGATATCCCTTTCATTAAGCCAGGATTTGAAGAGTTTCACAGCAAAGGCTGCTGAAACACCTGAACAAATAGATGAAATGGGAGTCAGCTGTTGGTAAAAGACCTGCCGGGATAACGGTAATACAGTACATTGGTAAACAAAACTCTATGGGATGCGATTAGGCAGGTTTGAACTACCCGGACGCCCCCAAATCTACTGCTGCACTACCCGGACGCCCCCAAATCTACTGCTGCCCTACCCGGACGCCCCCAAATCTACTGCTGCCCTACCCGGACGCCCCCAAATCTACTGCTGCCCTACCCGGACACCCCCAAATCTACTGCTGCACTACCCGGACGCCCCCAAATCTACTGCTGCACTACCCGGACGCCCCCAAATCTACTGCTGCACTACCCGGACGCCCCCAAATCTACTGCTGCACTACCCGGACGCCCCCAAATCTACTGCTGCACTACCCGGACGCCCCCAAATCTACTGCTGCACTACCCGGACGCCCCAAATCTACTGCTGCACTACCCGGACGCCCCCAAATCTACTGCTGCACTACCCGGACGCCCCCAAATCTCATATCTGTTTAAGCTTGTTTGTGTATTAGACTCACGTTGTGTTTATGTCGTGACTGCCCACTGACAACAATACCGTTTCAAAGTGCATCTGAAAACTGCCCAGAGTCTTCAGTTTGTGACCGTGTGTGTATTCCATCATTTGAAAAGTGGTCTTCATCGGTATTGCTGAGAATAATGGCTTCCTTGTGTCCCAGAAATAAATTGGCTTGCGTTCGAAGGGGATGGGTAATAAATTGGCTTGTGTTCGAAGGGGATGGGTAATAAGAAGGGGATGGGTAATAAGCAGTTAAGCCTTGACCACAATGGCAAGACTGACCTGAATCAATTTCCAAGTGAGTAATCAACATGAGGGGGGAGGAAAAGAAAAGAAAAAAGCAACAGTCGCCCAAAGACAGAAAACTGACCCGGGCAAAACTGAGGAATCGAGTAGATTCCTAGCTGTCATGGGTGGATGTAAAACTCGCCTGAGTCAGTAGCAGCAGTGGGGGACTGGTGCTGTCATGGGTGGATGTAAACCTCGGCTGGGTCAGTATAGCAGCAGTGGGGGACTGGTGCTGTCAAGGGTGGATGTAAACCTCGGCTGGGTCAGTAGCAGCAGTGGGGGACTGGTGCTGTCAAGGGTGGATGTAAACCTCGGCTGGGTCAGTATAGCAGCAGTGGGGGACTGGTGCTGTCATGGGTGGATGTAAACCTCGGCTGGGTCAGTAGCAGCAGTGGGGGACTGGTGCTGTCATGGGTGGATGTAAAACTCGGCTGGGTCAGTAGCAGCAGTGGGGGACTGGTGCTGTCAAGGGTGGATGTAAGCCTCGGCTGGGTCAGTATAGCAGCAGTGGGGGACTGGTGCTGTC
The DNA here is from genome assembly GCF_964638095.1 of Poromitra crassiceps. Lineage (NCBI taxonomy): Eukaryota > Metazoa > Chordata > Actinopteri > Beryciformes > Melamphaidae > Poromitra > Poromitra crassiceps. Next base: position 23,544,348 of record NC_139627.1, on the reverse strand, counting down.
AAGGGTGGATGTAAACCTCGGCTGGGTCAGTATAGCAGCAGTGGGGGACTGGTGCTGTCAAGGGTGGATGTAAACCTTGGCTGGGTCAGTAGCAGCAGTGGGGGACTGGTGCTGTCAAGGGTGGATGTAAAACTCGGCTGGGTCAGTAGCAGCAGTGGGGGACTGGTGCTGTCAAGGGTGGATGTAAACCTCGGCTGGGTCAGTATAGCAGCAGTGGGGGACTGGTGCTGTCATGGGTGGATGTAAACCTCGGCTGGGTCAGTAGCAGCAGTGGGGGACTGGTGCTGTCAAGGGTGGATGTAAAACTCGGCTGGGTCAGTAGCAGCAGTGGGGGACTGGTGCTGTCAAGGGTGGATGTAAACCTTGGCTGGGTCAGTAGCAGCAGTGGGGGACTGGAGTCATTAGTCACTATGGGCTTGAGGGTGTTTCTCAGCATGCACTCACATTTATCACCTCGCACAGAATAATTTTGAGGTCCATGGATTTATTTTATTTATTTATTTTCTACTGGATGAATTACAGGATGGGAGAGTTTCACATCATCTGAATTTGCACTTCACATGTCTTTCTCAGACTACCACTGTTGACAGATGACTGTATAGATCTACTGCTTGCCATTGCATAGGAATTATGAAAATGAAATGTTTTGGATATTTTTAGTTCAGTCATTTGGCTGACTAGTTTCATTGTAACATTGTGCGTGAGTATTAAGTGTTCCAAGCCATGTGTTAACTGCAATTCTGCGTAAGACAGATAAAAGTGAGGAAATCATGAGTCTATTTGAGAGAGTGAGAGTTTTTATCTTCAAGACTCGAAAACATTGCCACCACGACTGCATAGTGCTCTTAAAATGTTGAGGCGTTATCAGTGATGGGCAAGCTACTTGGAAAATGTATTAAGCTAAGCTATCAGTTACTCTCGATTAAATATTGCTAAACTACATTGAAGCTATCCCCAGAGAAATGTAGCAAGCTATCAACTTCATGTCAAAGAACAACTTTCCACCAAACAAATAGGCAGGCAAAAAAAAATCTAATTTTGATTGTTTATTATATTATAAAACACAATGATGGCTCTGCCATCTTTCAAAGTTTGTTGCTGATGTGACTTCGCCAGCACATGACATATTTTGCCCTACCCTTAACCAATCGTCAGTCTTCATTGCCTAAACCCAACCCAATCAGGCAGAGTAGTGCCGGGTCTTGCTGAAAGAGAGGCAAGGATGCTAAAAAGCAAGGATGAGACAACAACACTTGTTGTCTGTCATAATGGAACTGGAAGTGTATTGGCTACACAGGCACACTTGACATATGCAATGTCTCCTCCTGTTTAATCTAAACCGCAGCAGAAATCTCCACTGCATGCTTTGCTCATGGATCTTCTCTGACGAGTAGCTTGTAGCTTTTGCGGGAAGCTACAAGCTACTTGGGTCTATAAATAGCTTAGCTACTGAAAAAGCTACTTGGTTCAAAAGTAGTGAAGCTACCACCAAGCTACTGAGAAATGTAGTTAAGCTATGTAGCTTCGCTACTTGTAGCAAGCTACTGCCCAACACTGGGCGTTATGGTCCTCTGTCTCACAGCTGTAAATCTTTTGCTATGACATTCCTACAGGTCACAGTAAAGTAAACCAAGGAGAGTGCATATGGTTCATATCGAAATAGAGAAAAATATGCAAGGTGAGAGGACTGAGGTCGCATTCAATACTTTCAAGTGCTTCGTTTGAGTAGGGTGTGAATCAAATAAAAGTCAAATTTGATCTTTGCAGCTATACCAAATGCATGCAAAATAGACAGTAATAAGTGCCACAAAATAGCCACGAATTTATGTAGAAGCAGGATTTAGGAACTCCAGGAGTAGAGTTGTGTATGACTTCCAGTTGCCCATCACCGATGTCAAATCAAGCTAGACACTGAAGAAGGAAAAACTAAACTGCCGTCGACTGTGTCCACCATCGATTTGAAAATATGAGATCTATGGCCCGCCCATTTCTACATCTGGACCTTATTTGTGGGATTGAAATGGACAACATAATTGGGCCTGCCAACAAAAATAGGTACCTTCTTTGACAAGGTTCTCGTTGAAGAGGCTGCTAAGGATGGAGGCAGAGATATTGCCGTTGGCCAGCAGAATCCCAGTTAGCATGGCCAGCTTGTTACGCTCAGACTCTGTGAAGCCCTTAAGAAACAACAGCAGCTGCCGAGGAGCAAACAGGAGAAAACAAACTTATTCATCTGTAGACTGAATTGAGTCAGACACACTCGATGGCGATACTCGAGAAAGTTTGAGAGTAGAAGAGACCATATTGGAGAGTGGGCAAAAGCCTGAACTGTGCAAGTCCCGAGCGTTCCCGTGAAGATGCCTGGAGCAAAAAACTAACCTTTTTAATCTCCTCCTCGAAGCCTTTCTCCAGGTACTTGTAACGCCTGATGAGCTTGTTAAATACCTAAAGGACACACATATACTGTATGGTGAGCTAGGAAGATATCCACTATGCATCTCTATCAAAAAAAGAATGATGGGCTACTGGGGGAGTCTGTTAAAGGGGAAATAATCAAAGATTAGTCGGGTAATGTATACTGTAACTGTTTATATAATCTGTATGCTTCTGGAAAATATGCCTCACCATGGTTTTTCTTACATTTGGTTGGACCAAAGGTGCGACAATATTAACTGGTTGAAGCTGAACAGAGGTTAAAAGATCGGTTTTTGCAGAAATGGCATTCTGAACTTCAGAGTATGTCATCATGTGACCTATACTGTGAATTTAAACAAGACTTTAATTTGGAAAATTATTTACTTTGTGAAAAGGTGGGTACAGCCATTTGTAACCTCCCGGTCTCTAATAACAGAACCCCCAAAGTTATAGGAAGATATAAAGGTCTGGAGAGGAACTAGGGATGTTCATCAGTTATCGAAAATCGATAATTGATCGTTAAGGAATGGAATCGATCATGTGGAATTTTTATCGATTTTGTTATTAAAAAATATATATATTTTTTTTTTTTGCGGACTAGGTTTGGGTGGAATTCGTTCCTCCTCGCCCCACTCCATTGCACAGCCGACTAACGTGAGGTGGAGCTTCATATAGTCTCTAGTTTTCTGGCTGGTCACGGGCCTTTGTGCCAACAAAGGCCCGCGATATGCTTCTGGAAAATATGCCTCACCATGGTTTTTCTCACCACGCTCTATCTCCTGCCGCTAGGTTCTATACTCAGGAAGCATGGAATTGCCTTCCATTGCTATGCAGACGACAGTCAGATATATGTCCCCCTAAAGAAATCTGACTCCTTCTCCATCCAGCCACTGCTCAAATGTCTGGAAGACATCAAAGCTTGGATGGCTTTAAACTTTTTAAATTTTAATGACAAAAAAACAGAGGTCATGGTGTTCGGTGGCTCCTCGGTGACCCCCCTGGTTGAGTTAGGTCCCTTGGCCCAGTACGTTAAACCCATCGTAAAAAACCTAGGGATCAAAATTGATTATGAATTAAAACTGGATAGCCAGATTAAGGCAGTGGTTAAATCCAGCTTTTTTCAGCTAAGACAGCTTGCCAAAATAAAACCCATGCTCCAGAGGCAGCATTTTGAGGCTGTCATCCATGCCTTTGTCACCACCCGGCTGGATTACTGTAACGCACTTTATGTTGGGGTTAGTGGATCTTCCGTGGCTCGCCTCCAGCTTGTACAGAACGCCGCTGCGCGTCTTTTAACTGGCACACGGAAGCACGAGCACATTTCCCCCATTTTAGCATCACTCCACTGGCTGCCCGTGCATTTTAGAATTAATTTTAAAGTTCTTTTATTTGCTTTTAAAGCCCTAAACGGCCTCGCCCCCCCCTACCTCTCTGAGCTGCTGCACGTTCATGCACCTTCCCGCTCCCTCAGGTCAGCTGACCAGCTGCTCCTGGCAGTGCCTAAAACCAGGCGTAAACTCAGAGGGGATCGCGCCTTCTCTGCAGTGGCTCCGAAACTGTGGAATGCCCTACCGCTGCAGATTAGGCAGGCCTCCTCACTGTCCCACTTTAAAGGCCTCCTCAAAACGCACTTTTACTCCTTGGCCTTCGCTGCCATGTAGGATGCTGATTTTATGACCCATGAGTTGCTTTTATATTTTGTCTTTGTTTTTGTTTTGTTTTTTTATGCATTTTATTGACTTTGCTTTTATATATTTTACGCAATGTCTTTTATTATGTTTTATTCATTTTAGTAATTTTGATTCATTTTATTTCATTTTATTCATTTTACTCATTTTATTCTTTTTATTCTTTTTATTCATTTTATCATTTTATTGATTTGATCTGATTTAATTGATTTATTGTTTTTAGCTGATTGCTCTTCAGTACCCTGTACAGCACTTTGGTCCTCCTCTGGTTGTTTTAAAGCGCTTTATAAATAAAGTTGGATTGGATTGGATTGGATTGGAAAACTGTTTTAAACATGGGGAATTCACACCGGCATGCGCCGGGGACAGCAGTGTTGGAGAGGAGACACATTGAAATAAAGAGTTCATTGAGGAGAACAAGTTGTCTTTCGTATTTTCTGCCATAGGCATTCATTTTGTTAAATATATATATATATATATATATATATATATATATATATATATATATATATATATATATATATATATATTAAAAAAATATTATTAATATGATCGATAATCGATAATTGATCGTTAATTTCCCCCCGATTTTCGATTATGGAAATTTTTCAAAATGAACATCCCGGAACCAAAGATTCTGTACTTGATGTAATGATAATTGTCTGGGAGATGAGTTCCATGTTTTGTTTGAGTGTAAAAATGTAAGTCTTGTAGAGAATAGAAATAAGTACCTGCCTTCCTTTTTTGTAAATCACCCGTCTATGTTTAAACTAATTTTGTTACTGCCGTCAACAAAACCAGGGACTATACAGTATGTAAACTGGGTGCCTTTTTGATCAATGTCCTACCTCTTTTTAAATGATATGTAAAACAAAGATCTATTCAGGTTGTTCACCATTGTATGATGCTCTTTGTTTTGTTTGTACTCCATACCACAAATGTGGTCTAGAGTAAATAAAATCTGAATCTGAATCAAAACAGCTTTTTTTAATCCACTGCAGAATGAACATTGGAATTTAGACTGTAAGATGCATCAAACTTGAGTCTGTGAAAATGGAGCATGAATGAAATTGTGTGCTCATATTCAGTGTGATTTGGACTCACCCACCTGTGCATATGCCTGCATGGTCTCTGTGTCTTCTTTTGCTGTGAAGAGACAGAACTCTGTGCGGGTCATGTCGTCTGACAAGGTTCCCCCTGGGGCTGCAAAACAAACCAGTTTTATTTTGTAAGTGTTACGCATCACGCACCCTATATGAGTTGCTTTCATTTGTGCCATTTTGTATCTCCAACCGCATCAAAACTAAATGCTTAAATGTCAGAGGAGAGCTTTCACATTAAGTGAAACAAAACAAGGCAAAATACTTCACAAAAAACTCATGACAAAGCATTGCGACCCAACAGGTCTTATCTATAAGTCGTTAGGGTTTGTGAATTTGTGAATAAATGAACGTTCTTGACCATGTTTGCTGCCAGTTCCACATCACCTTATCATCTTGAATTTGTAAACTCCATATTTCGAAGAGATATACATTTGGTAAATCATAACTTTGTTTTATGCACGTTATTGTTGAAAACATACATGTCGGATAAAGGCAAATGCAAGGCGGAGTTAACAGGTTGTATCATTGTTTTTATTTCCTCTCCGTAAAACAATACACATTTTAAACTAGAACGACCGCACCGCCGATATATGCCTCCGCCAACAAGTGAGCACTCGACATCCATGTCTGTCCAGACTTTGACGTTTGAGCCAAATGTGAAGAAATTCTGTCAAGGCGTTACTGAGATATCGCGTTAACGAGCTTGAAAATGGTGTTCGTGAGGTCACAGTGACCTTGACCTTTGACCACCAAAATGTAATCAGTTCATCCTTGAGTCCAAGTGGACCTTTGAGCCAAATGTGCCAAAATTCTGTCAAGGCGTTCCTGAGATATTGCATTAACGAGCTAGAAAAAGGCGTTTGTGAGGCCACAGTGACCTTGAACTTTGACCACCAAAATGTACCGTAAATTCCGGACTATAAGCCGCGGCTTTTTTCCCGTTTTTTGGCCCCTGCGGCTTATATAACGGTGCGTCTTATCTATGGATTTTTTCAGAAAAAAAATTTCAAATACAAATAAAATCTCTCTTTTTTAGCACTCTTTCTACCTATAAATCCACTTCTGTTTTAATTTCCTCTGTTGCCCTCTTTTCACCACACCGCGGACACTGTGTGCACTGTCGAAATAAACAAAGGTGTTGTGTTATGTTGTTTTGTTGAAATGTTACGGTAATACGGTAAATGGGAGCTTCCTCAAACAGCCAACAATCCCCTCTGTGCGTGAACCCTTACATATGGTAATTACGGTAAGCAAAGTTCATCAGCCCGGAATCACAACAAGACGAGCAGTCTCTCTCTCACTTACCATGGGGAAGGTACGCAGAAAGTCACACGACGCAGCTTTCAAGCTGAAAGCAGTCGAACTCGCACTAAAAGAAATAAACAGAGCAGCAGCGCGTACCCTGGGCATCGATGAGTCAATGGTGAGACGTTGGAAGCAGCAGCAGGAGGAACTGTCTCAGTGTAATAAGACAAAAAAGTCCTTCAGAGGCCACAAAAGCAGATGGCCGGAACTTGAAGATTCCCTTGAGGACTGGGTGTTGACCCAGAGAGGAGACGGCCGAGGCGTTTCCACGGTGCAGATCCGACTGAAGGCCAAAACAATCGCCACCGAGATGAAAATTGAACATTTCAGAGGTGGGCCATCTTGGTGCTACCGATTCATGAGACGAAAGGGACTGTCCGTCCGGGGGAGAACTACTGAACAACTCCCTCCCGACTACCAGGAGAAAATCACAAACTTCGGCGAATTCACACAAAGGAAGATCACGGAATATTATAGGAGTGTGAAAACATCCACAATCACCAACGGGTTCCAAAACGCTGGACTGCTGCGGGATGAAAAGGATGACGCCGCCACAGCTGGCGCTGAGGGCCGTCAGAGGCTTCAGAGGCTGTTCGATGCCGACAGTGATGAAGAGGAGTTCGTTGGTTTTGAGTGACAATGAAGGAGAGAGGAGAGTGGTTGACGAAGCCACCCTGAACCTGTTCGTTTCCGACACTGAAGATGAGGACTTTGGTGGTTTCAGTACGCAGGAAGAAGAGGAAGACGAGGATTAGTGACTTGACTTCTCTGGTTACAGGTTTGCTGCACATATACGGTAGCCTATTGTTGTGTGATTTTGTCTGGGGATTAGTGACCTGACTTTTGTTTTGTTTTGTTGAAATGTTAATAAATGGGAGCTTCCCCAAACAGCGATCTCTTTCCGGACATTCCTCTCTGTGCACGAACCCTTTCATATGGTAATTAAACATCAAAACACCCGCGGCTTATAGTCCGGTGCGGCTTATAGAAGAAAAAAATAGTCAATTTTGGTGCTGCGGCTTATAGACCGGTGCGTCTTATAGTCCGGAATTTACGGTAATCAGTTCATCCTTGAGTCCAAGTGGACGTTTGAGCCAAACAAAATTCCGTCAAGGCGTTCCTGAGATATCGCGTTAACGAACATCGGACGGACGGACAACCGGAAACCATAATGCCACTGGCTCGGCTATCGCCGGCGGAGGTATAATAAAAGACTGTGGGAGAAATTCTGCAAATGTATTTGGTGACCCAAATAAAATCCCCTGTGACCCACCTGTGGGTCCCAACCGTCCCAACCCAGTCTTTGGGAAACACTGCTCTACACTACACTTAGATATCATCAATTGTAATGTTCACTGCATTGCATGCAATTTTGTCTGGTGTACCCACTTAATTTCCGTTTCCCAGAATGCCGTTTGGAAAATGCCGTTTTCCTGGATCTCTCTCAATTCGGCTTGAGTTCCACAGAGTTTTGTATACCACGATGCGTGCGCAACTAACCTTGTGATGTCCACCGTAAAAGGGTCTACCGCAGGAATGAGTCCGGAAGTAGTGCTTGGGTTTGTCACGGAAAAAGTGAATGGGGTTTTAGAATGAGGATTTCACTTAAATGCATAAAACAAAAGTTTATGGGAGTGCAAATTTGGGTTCAGCAGGATAATCTTCACAAACGTGAATAACTTTTATGACTTTTGGAACGTAAAGGCGTTTGTTTGTAACTGTGATTTTTAGAAAATGCTTCAAAAGCCATAACCGTGATTAACGTTCGTGAAGAATATCTGCTGAACCCAAATTTACGCTCCCATAAACTTTTGTTAACCACAGACCTTATTTGATGCATTTAAGTGAAATCCCCATTCTACAACATACACATAGACTTTTTCCCTGACGAACCAACATGGCGGCGATTTCTGATTAAAGGCGCTGACAAGGTTCTGCGCAGCCTCGACTTGGAGCCTTGCCGCCAACGAGCGGCGACAGCGAGACTGTGCATACTCGAACGTAACTCGTCCAAAACACGTCCAATACGTTATCGTGTCGTTTACCAAGAACTTGCAATCATGTCGGTGGGGGGACATTTTATTGTCCCTCCATTTCAAAACTCATTCCGGTGAGCCTGCAGAAGGCTTTGCTAGATGAGGGACAAGCACGTTAAATGAAGAAATGGCATTTCCTCATTCCTCACAACAATGAGTCGACGGCGCGGAGTCACATTTTCGAGGAGCTGCCCCTACGTCCAGCTGCGGTGACCCCCTCGGCGCAGTCAGCGCCGTCGATTTCACTCGAGCATAATTTGCGCTTAAGCCTACAAAAATACGCCATCCCAGTGGTACTCTATTACTTCTGTTCTAGTGCTTGCTAACAAAGCACACCACTGCCATCTAGTGTTTCACTGCTCTACGTGCAGAATCACCAATGCAACTATAAATGCTCACATCGTAGACACCTATTAGCGAAGCAACAGCAACACTGAAGCAGAACTATAAATCAGCCAAAAGAAGAATGCACCACCAAACAAAAATGGTACATTGCCAACAGCGGTTTTCTTAAGGGTGTTAAAGCGTTATATGGAGGATCCTTCCTTGACAGTCATGCAACTAGCCTACATTCTGTAATCCCTGTTGGATGAGCACACAGAATCATTTCAACACTAATTTGGTCTAATTACTCGTGGGTTTTGTGCCTTCTATTAGGTTTGAATTTTGCCAGTATCTCATGTGTCATGTGTCTGAAGATAAGTGCAGACGATTTTAAACTCTCATTTCCTCCCCTTCCACTTAACATTACAATGGCTTAATTATAGGTTCAGTATCATAGCAGAAATACTTTGGCCGAGCCATCTGATTGGTCTACGAACTTTTCTTAACTCTTATGGGAACCAACCTATTTATTTATCCATTTTGCAGCAGCAACCCATTTTGCATTTATTGTACGTACACTATTTTGAGGAAAATGTTATATAAACTGTTTTCATTTGTTGGTAACCGTTGCATAAAAGTCATTTTATTCACTTGTTTTGTTTACTGAGACTCTTGGGACTCAGATGATGCCAACACTGTGCTCGACCATGCAATGGACTAATTTTATAGTAGTTTTTGAATGAATGAATGAATGAATGATTTTATTTCGAGTGTTTAACAAAAAACAACCGAAAAGGATAGGTGAGAAGCCATAGGCTTATGGTAACCTTTTCATCACCATCATACCAATAAGCCCAATAAAAAGGGTCCTTTCGAGTGTTATCAAATATCAAGTATTACCGGCTGCTATATTAATATATTACTGGAGGCAGGGCATCCACGTATGACATGGTCATGCACATTACCCAGCATTCCACCGGCCACCAGGATGTCGAAGAGTGTCTCAGCATAGCGTCGGTAGTCAAGCTTGGCACCAGACGCATCAAGGAACTTTGCGACAGCTTCCAAATCAGTGCCAGTTTGGTTCAGACCTTGTACGATGCTTTCCTGAAAGTGGGTAGGGTCAAACCTCTCCTTTTCATCTGTTGAGAGGACAGACATTTAGTGAAGTTTCTCCCTGCTTATGCACATGCAACGCTTACGCCGGGTTCACACACACGCCTAGAGCGACGCTTAAAGCAACGCCTAAGCAACGCCTAAAATTTAGGCGTCCTTGTTAACAGACGAGAGCGTTCACACATACCGCTGCCACGCTGTGCTGAAGCCACGCTCGCGCTGTGCCTACGCTGCGCTGCATTTATCGTTTAGGCGTCTGTTCTATTTTTCAGCTCTAGGCGCGCTGAACTGTCAAGCTGGCTGTTGTTTCTGGTGGACTTGGGCCATATTTTCTACCGAGTTTGCCCAAAAGGGAGGGTGGAGCATAGTAGCAGAGGAGAGCTGTCCTTCATGTGTTCCTCTATTAACGTCTTTTCTGTCAGATGTATATATACCCCCCCTGTCTCAATGCAAGTTTCACTCATGGTGTTGATGACTCATAGTCACATGATTACCCGAGGGAAAATAACAATTACAGCGGGCCAGGAAATAGACAGACATCCTCACTTGCACATTACAATAAAAAAGAGGACTCACCCATGCTATAAATCAGATCTGAAAAGTGTAAAAAAACCGCTGCTCATGTGTTCAGCGTAGCGCAGAGCGTGGCGTCCTGTGTGAACGAAAATAGGCGCCAGGCTGCATGAAGCAATGCCTATATGCGTAGGCGTCGATTAAAGCATATGCGCAAGGCGTCGCGCAAAGCGTGTGTGTGAACCGGCCGTTAGTGTATGCTTTCCCTTGCATAAGGCTTTTGAATAATGTCCAACAAGCCTTATTATGTTAAAAATGCAGCAAAATGCAGCACACACTAGTACAGTGGTTCTCAAAGTGGGGTCCGGGGGTAGACTAAGTTCTCAGTCTCTAGACTAGTCGTGCATTCCTTTATAACTGGGAACTGGTAATCTTACCGGTTCAAAGTTCATGAGCTGGGACGTGACGTCACTAGAGCTGGTATTTCCCATTCCAAACTCGTAGGAGCCTCAGCAGCCCCGACGTAAAAAATCCAAGATGGCTGATCCGTGCAACAACAGTAGTTTTAATCGTATAAATGCTAAATGCTATTTAGCACTTCTGTCTTGTTTGTGTCTCATTAAATCAGCTGTACACACAGCACGGCCTACTTCTATCTGTGTGGACATGAGGCTGCAGTGTTTGTATGCGCAAAATGCCACAAAATGCCTTGTTATCAACTGTTATTGCTAACAATGGCTAGCCTGGCTAGCTAGTGGATCTGAGACAGTGAACAGTGAACTTCCCAGCTCAACTTTTCTGCAAATGGAATGCTAACAAAACGGAGGTGACGTCATTTAGCCTCCACATCCCAGTTCTTTTGCGATAAAGGAACGCACGATAGGTTCGGGGACCATCGGGGGTCCCCAGAAAAAAAGGGAGTAATTTATTTTCACTATACTTCCATCCATACAAGGTACAACAATGACAGAATGTATGTCTATTTTGGTCATGGGTTTCATAGTTTCTGTAATTGAACATCTAAAAGCAAACATCTTATCAAATGGGGGACAATGGGACAAAATCAAATTGTCTTATCAAATGGTCGTAGTCTAATTTGTGTCAGTTTAGGGGTCCTTGATGTGAAAACTTTGAGAACCACTGATTGCAGCACTAGTACATATGGCCTCGATTTTGACCTGCTAAATCCAAGGTGTAATAATAAAAACAAGCAGTTAGTAATCTCACCTCTTTTTCTAGTCTTGAAACGCTGGCCTGTAAGCGTAGGCTTCTGCTGCCTTTGATTACTCATAAAAGACACCCTAAAGACAAAGGAATTAAGAGAGAACTGGGTGAGCAGACTTAGCAGTGAGCACCCAACAAGTCAACAGTGTGTGTTATGATTGATTGGTTGGAGTAAAAACCTGCACACTCCTGGGCCTTGATGACACACAACAACTGACATTTCAATGAGTTCAAAGTGGATGTAATGTCAGGTAGCCTATAATAATCAGGGATGCAGTGCAAGGTAAACCTGATATCCTAAATCTTTCCATACATTCACTTCATACATTCATAGCACAACGTTAGGCCTAGATAATGGCAAGTAATATCACAGTATGTTAGATACCGATATAATTATTTTAAGCGATAACTGCTTTTCAGAAAGTATTGTCACGTGTTATTGAAAGTAGCCTACGTTTAACGTTAGTGGATGTGTTCCATATGCTACACAGATTGCTCGGAGGTCACGCTTCTACCTACAGTTTACTTTACTTCTACGAATATCTCGCTGGGTATAATTATATCTGACAACACACATGTTTTCTAAATTGCTGGGGAGGTTAAAACCACACAAATACTACAAAAAGAGAAACAATACTGTGGCAGAACCGCATTCATCCCAACAACCAGACCCGGATAGATGTCTAGACACCAGGTAATAGCCAGATTCAGCTTCCCTATTTCCACCCCAAACAAAGCCTTATACAAATCTTTATGACCCACACTTAATTAGACTACACGTAAACGAACAGCAGCTTACCGAAATCCTATTTATGATCAAAAACAGTCGGTGAAAACACAAAGTAATGCGACACAAACTGAATTACTGGATACGACCCAAATTACGGAGATAAGGAAATAGTGCCCGGCCAACAGCGCATGCGCGACGAGCGAATCACTTCTTCTTCTATTGGCTTTCCGGCAGACTGGATGCCTTGCGGCACATTGCTGCCTCTCAGAGGTCGGGAATATTACTGTTCATGGTGTTTCCCACAGGAGTAGTGATCAATGGTAGTGATGAATTCATCGTGGAAGTGGGATTCAGCAGCTCTTCATTGAAACCGCCTTTCTCGTTCTTGCCTGTAACCGTTGCATAATGCATTCATAGCCTACATGTTTCACAGTTTGTTTGTTGCACGTTCCACACAGTCCATCTTCATGTTTGCCCATCTTTGCTTAGTCCCATGCCAGTCCACACTCCACACTGTCCCAGTCTCAGCCTAGTCATAACAACCGGGTGAACTTTTCTCACTCCTTAAATAACAGTTTATTTAACACTATTTTGTGTAGGCTATCTAAGTAGTGGCGTCCTTTCTTTTCATTTCCCCACTCTTTCTGCCACACTGTTATAATTCTGTTGATAATGGTTCTACACGGGCTTGAAATTAACTTTTTTGATCACTAGCTAATATGGCTACTAGATTTTAAAGTTACCAGCCAATCAGAATTTCCACTTGCCAAACATATTTTTCTTGAAATAAACCAGATGATGAGTGCAGTGCCACTGGGTTATTTTAAGTATAGCCTACATATTAGCAAAAATAAAAGATATACCATAATAAATCTATAAATTACACTATACATTGCATTGATTTCAAATTGTACTCTCACATCTGTCTTCAGGGCCTTTTTAGCTGCCATATCAGATACCTCATTCCCTTGCACTCCCACGACTCCCGAATCAACTTGGCCCCTGGATGATTAGACTTGTGTGGGGGGAAACAGTTTACAAGTTATAGCAACATACAAAAAAATATTTACCAGATAAATATAATATCTGGTATTACATGATTGAGATTTTCTTCATATCTATCACATGACATTATATAACTGTCTTTTTATGTTAACCTCCCAGTCCCTTTACAGTTCTCCCGCTCTTGTCTTTAGTTAAGGGGGCAGAGAGAAAGTTTTGCCCCCCAGAAAACTGCTCTGGAATCAGTTTCCCTCCCATTAGGGATGGGGTTATTAACCCTCCTCTACTATTAGAGTAAACCATGGTCACTGGTCAGTAGGCTACTTGAAATCTATCAGCTCATTCCTTGCTATCTACTAATATGACACAGGAGGGGAGTGTTGTGCTGTTAGGTGAGATGGTTTACTGTCGATGGGTTGTAGCCATCATCATCCATGGTTGGAGCCTTTTCATTTTGATTGTAGCAGCAATCAATGGAGAACTTTAATGTTGCGTTCAATTGCACCTTGTAAAGTCCTCTTTCTCAGATCAGGAAGTTGTAAACAATGAACTCTGTAGCAATTTGTTTATTGGGGACCTTTGGCCCTTTTTAATTAACATCACGATGTGACGTGGTTATTGCCTATTTTCATTCTTGTTTTATGTATTGTTTTCTACTGTCTATGTGCTATGGACCGTTTGCGTGTCCTTAATAAAGTTTGATATATATATACTGTATATATATATATGGGCTCGCTAGCTCGCCCGCTACTGCTGCGTGGCCTCGCCTGCTCTATTTGCATGCACACACTTGCTCAGAGGCCGTTGCCTCTCCCTTTTATAAAAGAAAAACATCACAATTGCTCGAGTAACTGATGATGTCACAATGCCTATGACATCATCAGTGCCTATGTCATAAGATGATTTTGGTCAAAAATTATGTCACTGATGACATCACTGATGATGATTTATGACATCACTGATGATGTCACAATGCCTATAACATCATCAGTGATGATGTGTATGTATATTGTATATAACTGACACTCCCTCAAGACACACCCCTTAAGTTTCTACTGTGCACACCAGTTGAAAGGGTTGTATTTTCGACAGCACTTGAAAGCAGCACCCCCCCCCCCCCCCTAACTGGAGGTGATTAGGGGACGCTGCCCAGTGCCCAGAGAGAGAGTCGCCTCTCCCTACGCCTCTCCCTACTCCCTACGCCGGCGGACCCTTGCGTCCCAACCATAGGTCCCAACCCGCTCCGCAGCAGCCAGCCAGCACCATTCAAAAGTCCCGAGAGCAGTGTGTTGGATGAGAGACTCGTCCAGCCGCACTGTCGGTGAAAGTTTGAACTCAAGTCAGCGGGGAAGGGCTTCAGGAGCCGCTCCAGACCGCCCGGGAGAAGAGAAGCCCCTGGGATCCTACATTCACCGTAGAGTGGATTACAACGAGGGGAAACGAACAACTCTTCAAGAGATAAAGAGGCACGTAGTAGCGTTACATCATCTTTTTCACTATTTCGGTGCTTGAATTTCAGACGTTTATTGTTAGACTCTTGTGCATCAACGTTAGTTTGTAATGGTCGTGCTAACTTTAAAAAGTCACACTTCACAATGCCTTTACAAACTCATTCATTCCTCCTCACTTTGTGCAGGATATTTATTTGTTGGGGTCCCAGAAATGAAACTGTTGGTGACTA
The DNA here is from genome assembly GCF_964638095.1 of Poromitra crassiceps. Taxonomy (NCBI): domain Eukaryota; kingdom Metazoa; phylum Chordata; class Actinopteri; order Beryciformes; family Melamphaidae; genus Poromitra; species Poromitra crassiceps. Next base: position 23,529,211 of record NC_139627.1, on the reverse strand, counting down.
TAGTATAATTGGGAGGTCCCGGGGTAACGTTAGCTCTTTTGTTGCTGCTCTCGTCCTTATTAATGCAAATCAAAGCTCGATTAGCATTGTTAATCAAGAGAGCGTGGTCGTTAATTGCCAACATCTGCGAGCGGAACCATGCCTTGACCAGAGAAAGTCAGACCAGTGAGTGCAAACCCCAACAGGAGTCAGATAAGTCTTTGAAATATACTCAATCCTCAGGTTGGCTACATCATTGGTACATACACAGCCTTAACATGCCAACGTTACTTGGGAATTTACAGTGCATGGATAGCCACAGCAATTTGGAAGAGCACTGCATCCTGTTGCAAATAGTTGTAGCCTATCATTCTCTGTGGGAATGGATGAAGCAGGGATGTAGTGATAAACAGTTATTTTCATTAAAAAGCCTTAAAACTTACATGTTTGGTAGTACATTCTCTGTAGGCTACTATATCTTACTATACTGTGATTTATACTCCAAGCGATCATCCGTTTATGGGCTAAAGAGGGAGTAAACTGGCCTGGGTGTAGTAGGTTGGTTTGCCCTCCACAACACCCCTGGTTTTATAAAGTCTTTATGTAACTGACTGGAATAAATTAGGCTACTGCTCAGCATCGACTGTATGAATAAAACCCTTGTTGCTCACCTCTCTGAGGAACATCCCCCAGGTCCGCCTTGTCAAAAACTCAACCTGCTTTCTTTCTGCTGGGGTCCCCTTTGGGATCCAGCCAGGCACTCAGAAGATGAAACGAGGGGAGGTGTCCCTGGAAAAAACAACTATGATAATCCTATTGTAAATTCTAGAAGGATACTGTACCGAAAACTTGAGTGTAGGAGGTTATGGTAAAGAGTAAAGTATGAATGACACTGCAGTAAAGTACACTGTTGAGTACCACAGATGCACTAGAAGTCCCTAATAGTAGGCCAATATAATAATAGATTTTTTTTTACTTAGGTTGCATTTTTCCGACCTACACCCGAGCTACAAGCTGAAATCAATGTCGTGATATTAGGTGGAAAGTAGGGTTGTGCGATGTCACCTAAATAACCATTGCGATGGTTCCACAGTGAAACATCGCAATGGACGATGGCATCGTCGTTGATGGGGGGTGGGGTTAATTAATGATTTATGAATAGATTTGTGTGGGCTCAGTTTTGAACCTAACATTAGGTAACGTTAAGGAGAGATAGAAACACAGCAGCAGGCAGCCTACACAGTATGTAACGGGGAGAGTTCCTGGAAACAGGCGAGTTGAATTCACAGTTGAAGACTTGTAACATTACTCACATTGGGTTGAAAACCCTTTCTTAACATTTTCACAACACAACCGACTTCTGCTTATCTTCTCTTCCTCTCCGCTTTACCACTTCTCTGAACTGGGGATAAGGTACGCTTTGCCGCTTGTTTAATGCCGCCCGTGCGTCCCCCGTGTGTCGCGGTTGAGTGGTTAGCCTTTTTTATTATTAAATCTGCCAAATTTTAATTCGAACAGATAATCACGATGGTCCGATGTAGAAGGGTCAGAGGTCGATGGGGGTCGCCCCATTGACGATGGTCGATGCCATCGTCCATGGTGCCAACCCTAGGGGAAAGTCTGGAATCCGCATGGTGTGCCATGAAATAAATAATCTCCAACATGATTCAAGGCCTGCAGAGACTGCTGATTGTATTCAGTCAAAACATCAGCTCGTCCTTGCCTCTGACCCTGATTTGTTGCCATGCTACAGTTTGGTCCAATGAACATTTCCATACGTTCTAGAACCGTGACACGACTGAAATATTGCAGCGTTATGGATTCAAAACATGCATTTTGCATAATGAGATGTGAATGACTCGGCGTCATGAAGTTTTAAGTGTTTCTCATCGTCGCTCCCTGGCTTCCTTTTGATGCCGGTGTTCTTTCTATGCTTGGTTGGTTCCACTTTGAATCCATCAGTTAAGCAGTTTCTAATTCCATTTGTGAGGTTGAAGTCCCAACAGGATCAGATAGGCCTAAGTTCATTTTATTTTTTTGAAGAATTGTGCCTCTCCCTTTCTCTGTGGCTTTCAACAAAATGTGTACTGCCTCTCAAAGGCTCATTCGGGGGAACCAGATGGGAACTTTATTCCCTGCGCTGATCAAACAAACAGTGATGTAAGCTGACTGTGGAAGGTAGTGTGGTAAGGCTTCAGAGCTGCGAACTAAGAGACTCTTGGCTGCAGTACCGACCGTTTAGCTCAGACTTTGGAAAAAGGGCAACGTGTGGGCCCGTTGGTGAAATAGCCACCCTTGTTAGGCCACACTCCTCTATGTGAACCGGCACAGTAGACTTGGACTCTGTTGGCCCGCTCTCCGCTCTCTCTGCCCAACCAAAAGCCCCTCCGCCCCGACACCAGCGTTGGGTGAGATGCTGCCGCCGAATGTGGAGTGTTGTCCAGGACCAAAGTCCCACAGCCAATGAGCCAATGCCATGGTGATGAATAGTGTTTGCACTTGTCTGCCCTCACAGCTTAGTGTAGCGAGGCGTGCGTCTTGTGTTGGCCTTGCACCAACAGAGATAGACGGGCGGGAGGGGGGGGGGGGGGGGGGCACACACATGTGCAGCTTGGGACAATGCCCCACCTAAAGCCATCAGCCATCAGTAGCCTCTCTTATATGAGCCTTTTCTGAAGCAAGGCCACATCAAAAATGACTTGAACTGAAATGTTATTGCCCTTAACAATCCTACGCCCCATCAGCCTCACAGCAAAACGGAAACCTTTATATCTATGAATACGTTTTGTTTCAATTTTGAGTCCCGGTTGAAAGGGAGCATTTGTGAGCAATGTTTGTTTGTGTTTCAAGTTTTGTACCGGCCACAGCTGTGCTGTTTTACGTGCGATCGGGCTGAAACTTCAGGGGGTGTAAAGAGCACCCCTACGGGTGACCTGACAGAGCCGGATTTTTTAATTAGGTGATTGCCCTAATTACCTAATGATGTGATGTCATCACTCATCAGTGATGTCATTGTTTGTTTCCATTTTTGTCCCACTGATGATGTCATCAGTGATGTAATAAAGTCTGCTGTGACATCACTGATGTCGTCATAGGCATTGTGACATCATCAGTGATGTCATGAGATCAATTGTGATGTCATCAGTGATGCGAAGTTGTGACATCATCAGTGATGTCATAAGAGCAAGTGAACCCACACAGCCAGCGAGCTCTAGGGCACAGCTCGGCCACAGGGTGGGTGACGGTGAGCTGCAGGGCACCTAGGAATCGATGCCTATAGAGAGGTCCAGGAACGAGTCCGGAAATCATCGATGCTAACAGCTCTGGTTCTTCACAGTTTTCGCCTATGGGAGTTTTGAATGGGTTTTTGGCGCGATGCTTCTAATAATCTCTCTGGGCAACGCTGGCTTAATCAAACGCGAACCAGTGTTTAGTAACATCATCTTCACACATGAAGACCACTTTTATGAGTTTTGAAGCTTTTATGTGCTGTTAACACATTGACTGCCAGCCGTTTTTTTTTTTGCTGTAGGTAGCTTCTGCCAAGCCGTTTTTTGAGGATTCTGGCTCATTTTACAAGAGCCGAGGATTCTTTTCTGCTTGGAGTTTGTGAACACAAAGTTCACAAAAGTACTAATAGAATGTGTGCTTTCTCTGTCTAAAAGAGTTAGTTTGTAGAGTTAGTAGTTATGTAGATATTAGCCGTTGAGTACAGCATGGTTTTAGCGTCTGAGAGTGAAAGCTGAGATAATCGCAGTTTTGTGAAATTCAATCAACAGGCAGAACAGTCACTTTAACCATTTATTTTTGGCATCAGTGAGAGATCAGACATCCAAACAATATAGTTCCGAACGCCCTCTCCTTCAACTCCTCCCTCCGTGGGCGTGTCTAGTGGCTTTCAGCCTGCGTTTGTCACAAGCGAGTGCTCTGCTGCTGCTGCTGCTGCTGCGAGTTTGAGCAGCCTCCCTCCCTGGCAGCGAGTTTGAGCAGCCTCCCTCCCTGGCAGCGAGTGTGGGCTCACTCGTCTCTTGGGTTTGAGAGCCCCGATGAAGCCCTGTGCGACTCTAGGCTTTATGCTGCCCACCCAGTCCATTTCTGGAACCCCCCACCGCAGCAGCGCGAAAGCGTCCCCGCCTACAGTATGAGAATGAGGCTCGTTCGTTTCTGGCATTTCCTTGAGAATGGAGGAAGCAGCCGCGGGAGGCGGCTGCTTTTGGTTGACTTTCTCTCTGTCGGGAGAGCACCGTCGCCACCTAGCTGGTCGGTAAAATAGATTATACACATTCAATACTTCCAATATCTCCATAGGAGACGCGGGGGGCATTGATCCACGTAGCACCGTCAAAAATTTATTTTTTATTTTTTGACGACTCAACTCGTCGTTGGCAGTGAACGGTTGGATTCTGTTTGACGACTCAACTCGTTGTTGGCAGTGAACGTGTTAACACATTGAGTGCCAAGGACGTCTGTGCATGTCCTAAAAAAAAGTAACGAGGAGTGCCAAGGACGTCTGTGGACGTCCTAAAATCATAATTCATATTATTCCATAATTCTGCTGTTTAAGGTCGTACCTAGCCAGTGAGCATGAATCCCTTCAAGGGATCACACGGCGCCACCTTAAACATCGTCACGGAAGCTGCGCCACCCACCTCAGATCCTTTACTTTGTGCATGAGACAGCAGGGAAAGACGTGATCAAAGAGGAAACCGATGCATGCTTCAGACAGAGCCGTACAGATTGCTCTGTCTGCAGCGGAGAGTGGGCTCGGCTGCATCCGCGCTCACAACTGAGCTCTTATGCTTCTATCTCCACACGATTTCCTGCCAGAAAGCCAGCATCCGAAGCCGAACGGCCAAGCGCGCATCATTTCCTTGAGGCGCGCTGGGATCCGTCCGGGGCAAAAACGGAGTCGAGAAAACAAACTCTGTGCGTGTGGGAGGAGCCCGCAGCTCAGAGGTGGAGAGGGGGGGGGGGGGGGGGGCACGCAGGCTGCACAGAAACCACACCACGCCACCACATCAGAAAACACCAGCCAGAGTCAGTGAATGTGCTCGAAATTAGAGTGCAAAAGGTATTCATAAAAGTGACTATATCTTGGAAAGTAAAAAAAAACGACAGAAAACCCTTGAAAGTGCACTTTTTTCAGAGGCTGTCATTTCATAATGGAACTGTCTAGAAACAAAATTTCTTCTTTGGAAGAAGCAGGAGTGTTCAATGTTTCATTAAAGTCCAGCCCCGTCAATATAGCCATAATAGAAAAAATTCTATAGCTGTTTTCAACTGAATGGAAGTGAATCTGGCACAGGCTGCAGACAATTTTACTGAAGCGCTGTGGCACTCAATGTGTTAAAAGGGTGGCTAGCTAGCAAACGGCTAAATGAGACTACAATGTCGACGCGGATATTATACATCATCACGAGTGAACGTGGAAATTCTTTCTCTCGCGCCTTCGCGTGGACGCTTATGCGACACTGTGTGTAGTTCTGGATTAGTTTAGCACCAGAGCCGTATAATAGAAGAGTTCCGACATCTCCATTCACGCCAATGGACCAGTTTTTTTTCCAGGAAGTAGAAAGTGGAACTCTTAAGTAAAAAAAGCAGCACTGTCGAGTTGCATCAAAATAGACAGTGTTGTACTTTGAAAGGGTTTTTCATCCCTTGAAATGAATCAAATTGTACATTATCGGCTTTATTTTAGCATGCAAAAGTAGCGCGAGACCCATTCCTGGCTGTTCATTGGCTAATGATTCTTGCATTTTGGTCCTCCGCTGACGCCACTCTCTTACTAGAGGACACTACTTAGCACGAGCTTTTTACTTCTAGGGCTCGCATTTACGCTACAAAACTCATGAAAGTGGTCCTCATGTGTGAAGATTATCCCGCTGAACCTTGGTTCGCGTTTGATTAAACTTGCGTTGCCCACAGACCTTATTTGAAGCATCGCGCCGAAAACCCATTCAAAAATCCCATAGACAGAATAGAAACAGTGAAGAACCAGGAAGTTCGGGACTTCCGCATTCAGCCTACAAAAATACGTCATCCCTGGAGCTCTCTATTGCCTAATATAATAAAAGGGAGCAAGTGGGCAATGTTTGTTTGTTTCAATTTTGTGTCCCGGTTGTCCCGGTCGGAAGTGATGTCACTCAACTGGAAGTGATGTCATCAGTGATGTCATAAGGGAGGATACACACACAAGGAGGCATTGTGAGTGATGTCATAAAACTGATGATGTCATCAGTGATGTCATAAGGGGCACACACTCCTACCCCCATTGATGATGTCATCAGTGATGTCATAAGGGAGCACATACACAAGGAGGCATTGTGACATTACTGATGATGTCATCAGTGATGTCAAGACTGATGATGTCATTCGTCATGTCATAAGGGGCACACACAAACACACACCCGCGCGTGTGTAAACTTAAGGGCAATAACATTTTGTGAGCAGCACACACACACATGCGCCAATAGGGCAGGCGAGGCCACGCAGCAGCCGCGCTGCGGGCGTGCATTATGCAAGCTGCAGGGCTAGCCTAGGGATCGATAAAAGTCTAATATCCTCACAAAACGTAGTTTCCCCCTGTGCTGTTTGATTCAGGACATTTTTGAGTGGGGGACTCATTATTAGGTTTGACTGCTTCAGCTCGGTAACTCTCGTCTCCCTAAAGGGCCAGAGTAATAATGCTGTACATTTTGATAGGGCCCATTACTGCTCTGTGAAGTCCAGGACAGGACAGCTGCTTTCTTCATTCAGCTGTGTGACCAAGCCGCGGTGCAGTGTAGTGCAGACTAGGGTTGTGCGATGTCACCTAAATAACCATCGCGATGGTTCCACAGTGAAACATCACGATGGACGATGGCATCGTCGTTGACAGGGGGTAAGGTTAATTAATGATTTATGAAGTCCATGTGGTGCCTTTTGGCTGTGCCACTGCAATGTACGTTCACGTTTACAACAGGACAGCTGAGCTCTACATGTCATGAGAGACCAGTGGGCTTGGATAGGCTACTACTACAGCACAGAGCCAGGCAATTCAAACAGTAGGCTATCACTACCAGCAATATTGAAAGGCGCAAAACAATCAAACGTTAACGTTACAGATCGTGACCAACAACGTGTGTGTTTAATTTAACTAGCTGGCAGAAAAGGGGCAGAATTACTGGCGGCTAATGTTAGATTTGCGTGGGCTCAGTTTTGAACCTAACATTGGGTTACGTTAAGGAGAGATAGAAACACAGCAGCAGGCAGCCTGCATATCTAACGGAGAGAGTTCCTGGAAACAGGCGAGTTTTGATTTCACAGTTGAAGACTTGTAACATTACTCACATTGGGTTGAAAACAGGAAAGAACGTGAAGTTTTACTCCGCTTTACTACTTCTCTGAACTGGGGATAAGGTACACTTTGCCGCTTGTTTAATGCCGCCCGTGCGTCCCCCGTGTGTCGCGGTTGAGTGGAGTTAGCCTTTTTTATTATTAAATCTCCCAAATTTTTAATTAGAACAGATAATCACGATGATCCAATGTAGAAGGGTCAGAGGTCGATGGGGGTCGGCCCATCGACGATGGTCGACGCCATCGTCCATGGTGCCAACCCTAGTGCAGACGACACCAGACCTGCAGCTCCAGTACAGGCTGCGGTCCAAATGTTTCCACAGGGTTCTGCTGTGTGTATTTATTTAATACGTCATGCGCAGGTTACTTTAGAGCCATTGTTACTGAAGTACGGCAAGAACGTGAAACCTGGGGATCCAGAATAGAATATTTGGTGGCCAAAAAGTAACTTTTTGTGGCCATGATTACTGTTGTGTTGAACCCTGCTAATGTTGAATTTCACGCCTTTTTAAACCCAGACCACTCCGTGGACTCAACATCCTTTACAAAAACTGCGATAAGCAAGATTTTGTTGTTTGTCTAAAAATTCATCCTGTTTGCCCACATTCAGTGCAGGTCTCTTGTGCAAAATCTTTGCTGCACACAGAAGGTAACAAATGGAAAGAGCTAAATCCAAACTGTGTCCTAAAAGACAGAGAAAGAGAAAATAGGCAGTGTGTCCGTGTACTCGCCAACATCACATCTGTTGCTCCTCTCCTCCTGGTGGTATAAAGCAACTTACCAGCCATCACGTTTACTCATGCTAGGTTCATGTTATGAAGCCGGACCTGTACTGTAGATGAGCAGCACATGTACATCACATGTTTTCTGGGCTACTTTGCCGTCTTTTCCTGCGGGGCATCCTGGAAGGCGTTTTTTTAATGAATGTCTGAAGCCGACTGTAAAACACAGGTTATTGCTGGCACAGCCCCTCGGCTTGGACATGGAATGTCAGAGAGCCGTTAAGTTGTGAAGATGGTCCAGGCAGCCTTCATAACTCTTTCTCCTCAAGTGGCTGTAATACTGACATGAATCCTAAAACCAACAGCAGTACAGTGTTTTGATTAAGTGTCCCCTTATGACGTGTCCCTCTGCACTGTCCTAACTCGTTATGTGACCCATGGCCCTTTCTGAAGCACATGAAGTGTCCCTCTGCACTGTCCTAACTCGTTATGTGGCCCATATCCCTTTCTGAAGGACATGAAGTGTCCCTCTGCACTGTCCTAACTCGTTATGTGACACATGGCCTTTTCTGAAGGACATGAAGTGTCCCTCTGCACTGTCATAACAAGTTATGTGACCCATAGCCCTTTCTGAAGGACATGAAGTCTCCCTCTGCACTGTCCTAACTCGTTATGTGACCCATGGCCCTTTCTGAAGGACATGAAGTGTCCCTCTGCACTGTCCTAACTCGTTATGTGACCCATGGCCTTTTCTGAAGGACATGAAGTGTCCCTCTGCACTGTCCTAACTCGTTATGTGACCCATGGCCTTTTCTGAAGGACATGAAGTGTCCCTCTGCACTGTCCTAACTCGTTATGTGACCCATGGCCCTTTCTGAAGGACATGAAGTGTCCCTCTGCTTGAAGTGTCCCTCTGCACTGTCCTAACTCGTTATGTGACCCATGGCCCTTTCTGAAGGACATGAAGTGTCCCTCTGGCCTCTGCACTGTCCTAACTCGTTATGTGACCCATGGCCCTTTCTGAAGGACATGAAGTGTCCCTCTGCACTGTCCTAACTCGTTATGTGACCCATGGCCTTTTCTGAAGGACATGAAGTAACCCTCTGCACTGTCCTAACTCGTTATGTGACCCATGGCCTTTTCTGAAGGACATGAAGTGTCCCTCTGCATTGTCCTAACTCGTTCCAGATGGGGCTTCTCTTGCCTGTAAGAGAGGACAGTGACCTGGTATGAGAAGCATCTATGTTTCACCAAAAATACGAGGCATCACTTTATTTACTTGTATTTCACAATGTGAAACTGTCTATGGATGGCATAATGTTGGCATTCTAGTTGTCATTCTAGCTCCCCATCACAGGGCTGAGCAATATATCAACATTATAACTATGAGACTAGATATCATCTTAGATTTTGGATATGGTAATATCATGATATATGGCATAAGTGTTGTCTTTTCATGATTTTAAAGGCTACATTACAGTAAAGTGATGTGATTTTCTGAATTTACCACTATTTGCCTTTACCCACTTAGTCATTATATCCACATCACTGGTGATTATTTATTTGCGTAAATATTTTGTGAAAGCACAAATAGTCATCCCTACAATATTGTTGCAATATCGAAATTGAGGTATTTGGGCAAAAATATTGTGATAATTGATTTTGTCCATATCGCCCAGTCCTACCATCACAATGTATTAAACTGCCACCTGTTAGCCCAAAGCCCAGCTCAACAACACTATCTTTTCCATGTGCGCTAGAGCCATTTTAACTCATTCACTGCCAATATCTGACTGGCATTTTTGGCACAGGCCAAGTATTTCCATAATGTTTGGTCATCTTTCAAGACCCACAGTAAATTCTGTACTAGGACTACAGTGATGTCCAATACCTCGAAATGAAGATCTAAGTCTCTACTTTCACCCCCAAAAAGAAAGTTAGCTTTTAGCATGTTCTGTACTCTACTTATAACCCTTTTTATACACCCCATGTTCACCAAAAAAGCCTGTCTGGGAAGAGAAAAGGGAGAAAAAAGCATTTTTGTAAAAGGGCACAATCTCAGGCATAACTCACTCTCAATTCTTTTATTTTGAACTGTATTGACATCAGACATGTAAATATTATTCGTTAGGACACAAATGACAAAATATATATATATATATATATATATATATACACACATGAAGTGCTTTTTTTTTACATTCAACAATACAGTTTACTCGGTGTGAGTGTGCAGACAGACAGACAGACAGACAGACAGACAGACACACCGACAGACAGACAGACAGACAGACAGACAGACAGACACACACACACACACACACACACACGATCCCCCTTTTAGATTTCTAACCCAACATAGGATAAGCAATAACCACGCCCTGTGGCGCTGGGATTGGCCAGGAGCAACACTGGAGGGCGAGCAGCCCAGCGATTTCATGAACCAACTCAAGAGCTCTTGAGAAGGACAGCGGGCTGCTGTGAGTGCCTTCTGCCCGCTGCTGCCTAGCTGTTCCTGTGTTTATTTTGATTTGTTCTGGTACACCGTCCTCGTCCATGTCTCCCTGTCATATCTATGATCGTTCCCGTTTTCCCCTCGGCTATTCAACACGTCCTCACCGCCCTCGCAAACTGATCGATCATTTCCTCATTCCTCCGATGATCAAACACATCTCTTGATTACTTTCTCCCGTTTTCTCCTGGCTGGCACAGAGGAAGGCGACTCCAGCTCGGCGTTTCAATTGCGTTTCTCCTGTCTGCACAAGGAAGCATTACCCGTTCTCTGCTTTCCCTCTGCTCAATTTCAAAACAACAGCTGCGGTATGTGTTTGATCGCGTGCTGTCGGCTACCCTTTGAAGGCAGGGACCTGTGTCTGTGTGACAGGCTGGGCAAGTGTTTGCTGCAGGCGCTGCACCAATAAAAACAAAAACACGTCAAACACGTCCTTGGCGGGGAAGGCCATTGCTGATAACACGTCAAAGACGTCATTGGCGGTGAATGAGTTAAGAGGGGTCAGCAGCTCCCCATCATCACATATCACCGAAAATGCTAGTCAGTGGTCACCAGTGTTAATGCTAAACGGTTAGCATGAAAAGGCAAATTCAATTTCCACTTTGCTGAAACGCTCCTGCGGCTGTGGACACATGAGACAAACACAACTTTTGTAGGTCCAAGTAGGCCAATTAGAGCCAAGATTTGGCCAGTGAACTGAAATTCAAGATGGGAGTCCATGTTAGTTTACAGATAGATTAGATTCAAATCTGTATTTTAGTGTCATTAGTGTGTGAAGTCCATTCGTCGACGTTGACAAGGCTGTTGAGTTGTGTGTCGTGTGCCTGGAAGTTGAGTTAACTGCCAGGTTTTCAGGAAACTAGACCTCTAGTTAATTCAGTGCCATAGGCACCTCTGCTGCAGAGGTGAGGACTGTGGACTCCAGGTCACTTTCCCAGGCAGCCAAAGCCCTGGCTCGGCCTGCTCTATGCCCTGCTGCTGCACCATGAGGGAGGACTGTCCCAGCCTGCTCTATGTCCTGCTGCTGCACCATGAGGGGAGGACTGTCCCATCCTGCTCTATACCCTACTGCTGCACCATGAGGGAGGACTGTCCCAGCCTGCTCTATGTCCTGCTGCTGCACCATAAGGGAGGACTGTCCCATCCTGCTCTATACCCTACTGCTGCACCATGAGGGAGGACTGTCCCATCCTGCTCTATGCCCTGCTGCTGCACCATGAGGGAGGACTGTCCCATCCTGCTCTATGCCCTGCTGCTGCACCATAAGGGAGGACTGTCCCAGCCTGCTCTGTCTTGCTGCTGCACCATAAGGGAGGACTGTCCCAACCTGCTCTATACTCTACTGCTGCACCATGAGGGAGGACTGTCCCAGCCTGCTCTATACCCTACTGCTGCACCATAAGGGAGGACTGTCCCAGCCTGCTCTATACCCTACTGCTGCACCATGAGGGAGGACTGTCCCAGCCTGCTCTGTCTTGCTGCTGCACCATGAGGGACTGACCCAGCCTGCTCTGTCTTGCTGCTGCACCATGAGGGAGGACTGTCCCAACCTGCTCTATACTCTACTGCTGCACCATGAGGGAGGACTGTCCCAGCCTGCTCTGTCTTGCTGCTGCACCATGAGGGAGGACTGTCCCAGCCTGCTCTATACCCTACTGCTGCACCATGAGGGAGGACTGTCCCAGCCTGCTCTGTCTTGCTGCTGCACCATGAGGGACTGACCCAGCCTGCTCTGTCTTGCTGCTGCACCATGAGGGAGGACTGTCCCAACCTGCTCTATACTCTACTGCTGCACCATGAGGGAGGACTGTCCCAGCCTGCTCTGTCTTGCTGCTGCACCATGAGGGAGGACTGTCCCAGCCTGCTCTATACCCTACTGCTGCACCATGAGGGAGGACTGTCCCAGCCTGCTCTGTCTTGCTGCTGCACCATGAGGGAGGACTGTCCCAGCCTGCTCTATACCCTACTGCTGCACCATGAGGGAGGACTGTCCCAGCCTACTCTATACCCTACTGCTGCACCATGAGGGAGGACTGTCCCAGCCTACTCTATACCCTACTGCTGCACCATGAGGGAGGACTGTCCCAGCCTGCTCTATACCCTACTGCTGGACCATGAGGGAGGACTGTCCCAGCGTGCTCTATACTCTACTGCTGCACCATGAGGGAGGACTGTCGCAGCCTGCTCTATACCCTACTGCTGCACCATGAGGGAGGACTGTCCCAGCCTGCTCTATACCCTACTGCTGCACCATGAGGGAGGAGTGTCGCAGCCTGCTCTATACCCTACTACTGCACCATGGGGGGATTTGAATCTGCATGATTGCCAGCAGGCTGTGATGTTGTGACTCGGCCACCCGTGACAAGGCCAGCTCCATCTCTGGGGGATTTACAGTCTATTACGCCACATAATGGAGTCTAATATCATTTGTTTGCCCAGACAGACACCGCTGTGTCCTCAAAACAGCCACTCCCAAGGTAGAATGACACTTTTTCTTTTCTTGTAATACATCACACAATATGCATCTATTTTCCCACAGACCTTATGTCATTTTAGACTGGGGGGTTTCTTTGTTGTTCGTCATTCAAGATTCAAGATTTTTATTGTCACACCGTCGTACATGTACAAGTACACACATGTGAAATTCTTATGCTGTGGCCTCCGTTACAGACAATGTAAACGGTGTATGTAAAGGCAAATAAGGCAAACAGTAAAAATAAGCAGGTAATAAAGTACAAGTCATAAAATATTAAAATGGTTAAGATAGAATAAATGTGGAAAAAGTGTTAAGTGTCCATAAGCGTCCACTTGTCAGTGGAAGTGTGCAAATGACAATAACACAGCTTTATTGCACTGTTGTGTTTGTTTGTTATTTATTGAGGAGTCTTGTGGCCTGCAGAAAGAAACTATTCCGCAGACGGTTTGTGCGTGCCTTCAGGACCCTGTATCTTCTCCCTGAGGGCAGCAGGGAGAACAGGCTCTTGTGCAGGTGGGTCGTGTCCTTGATGATCTTCCAGGACTTCCTGAGGCACCGCTGACTGTACAAATCCTGCAGTTTTGGCAGCTCACATCCTGTCATGTGCTGGGGCCGCACGCCTCACCCTTCTCACTCAGCGCCTTGCGGTCCATGGTGGTCCAGTTCCTGTACTATGAAAATGTTGACTCATCCAAAACTTGAAACTTCTGGGCATCCGGGTAAGGCAGCGGTAGATTCCCTGCCTGCCTACCAACATGAGGGTCGCAGGTTCAAGCCCCCGTGGTACCTCCGGCTTGGTCGGGCGTCCTTACAGGCACAATTGAGAGTATCTGTGTCAGTGGGAAGCCGGATCAAGGTTGCTGCACCTCTGGTGAGTTGGGGCGCCTGTTCAGGGGGGAGGGGAACTGAGGGGAATAGCGTGATCCTCCTCCTTTCTGCCAGGTGAAAAGAAGTGGCTAGCGACTGCACATGTATCGGAGGAAGCATGTGCTAGTCTACAACTCTCCCCAGATCAGCAGAATTAGAGAGTAAATGGGGGAGGGGGTCCAGAAAAAACATAATTTAAAAACACTCTATTTTCACTACTTATATGCATGTGTGTGCTTACACTGTTATTCACCTTTAGTTGAGAGAGGCAGACTTTTCTCCACACTTACGATAAGGGTGGAAAAGCACATGAGGCCTCAGTCTAGGACCTGTAAATTATATATATCAGGTTTTTCCCTGTAGCTGTGGATGGGAAATCTGGGTCAGTGTCAAACCCAGGAGGCATAGCATGTCTCATAAGAATATTGTAGGCGACATGCTTCATAATCCCAGATCCCAGCCCACTCATCAGTAACACAGACTTTCCAGATGACAACATCTCTCATTCCTTTTTTTGAGGGCAACTGAGCTTCTATAAATACAGGGCTTTAATATGCATAAATAATTATAGATTAAGGTTCTAATTTAGTATTTAATTCTACATTTGCTATGTATGATCTAAACAGTGGTTCAGTAGTGCCCTGCCTGCACTTGACATTCAATTGGTTACACAATAGACAACACGATAAATCGTGAATAGGGCATTTGTCTACTACAGTCTGGAAACACTTGATCTGTTTTCACTGATTTCCTTAGTTGAGCCATGTGAGTGTATGTGATGCTTACCTTCCTATTTACAAAAAGCAAACAAAACCACTCTTTACTATTGACTTCTTCTCCACTACGCTGATGTCCTGGCCGGTCAGCGGCCAGTCAGTCACTGGAGATAATCCCATATGAGTTGAATCCAGGTTGTCAGCTTTTCTCTCTTTTGATTCAGCACAGCAGTGGGGAAGCTCAAGCAGGCAGCCACTCTCATTAATGGGACTGTGTCACTGGCTGCCCTGGACACAAGCTCCAAATCTGGGCTAGTGGGTTATCCGCTGTGGCCCACAGGGGCATCCAGGCAGACGCAATATGTTGCTACTCAAATACTCAGGTGACACACAGACGCATATGTTGTCCCCCAGGTCAGCGAAAGGCTTCAGCACATTTTTCTCCAAATAAATTAATTCATGCATTTCTGTCCTCGGCCTTGGTGCTGAGTGCCACACAGCTGATGCTCTTATATACATTATAAACATTGTTTGTTCAGTGCCAGAGACAGACCAGAATCAGCACCTTCACTGGTCCCACAAGATGGCCAGTGTACTATCGATGAATTCTCAAACCGCCCCATAGCTGCTGCTGTCAAATATGCGTTGGCAGTAACTAGTCTGCCAGGAGTAAATGCCTCCAGTAGTCACTCAGTACTAGCTTCCAGTCCATCACAGCTGGAGGGCGTCACTAAGCCCTAGCCAGGTGTAAGCAGGACATTTTCTCTCATCCAGCTTCCTGTTCTAAATTCACTGGTGGATTATGGTTTCCTTCCTCAATTAGGTCCACCTGGCTTGAGCCCAGAGGATATTGGTACCATTCTGTCTCTGTATTTTCCCTGCTACTGTGAATGTGTTTTATTAGGCTTTTCATGGTGAAGCTCTTTTACTTCCTCTCCTCTTTTTTCATATATACTGTATATATATACCGTATATACAGTATGTATGTATATATCTATATATATATATATATATAATCCCCCCCCTATATTCTGACTGTCTGGTTTGTTGCCACCTTGTTAACACGTTAACTGCCAGCGACGTATGCATACGTCAAAAAAAATCCAGCGCTTGACTGCCAGCGACGTATGGATACGTCAAAAAAATCGTTTTTTTTTTTTTGACGGTGGGGCGTTGATCAATCCCTTTTACGTCTCCTGTACAATTATTGGAGGTATTGAATGTGTATAATCTATTTTACCGACCCACTAAGTGTTGACAGTGCTCCCCCAGACGAGCGAAATCAAAGAAAAAGGGAGCAAGGAAATGGCGAGGCGATTTTACAGTATTACATTCTCATGAAAATGGTTGGGGGAAAACGCTCTCGTTTTCGCACTGATTGCTGGCGATGCGGGATTGCAAATTTACATAATACATTACAGGTGGAACACACTTTGAAACACGCAGCATAAATATGACCAGAATCGCAAAAGCTTCTCTCAACCAAAACTCCCAAAAAGCGAGCGAGTCCATGCCGACTTCCTCAAACAGCAGCCTGCAGACAGGCACAGGAGAGCAGCAAAAGCACTGAGACTGTGACGGCCGCGGCAGCCAAGAAGAGGGAGGAGTTGAGGAGTTGAAGCAACTCTGCCTCTCGCTCTCTCCCTCTCTCTCTCTCTCTCGCTCTCTCTCTCTCCCTCCCTCCCTCTCTCTCTCTCTCTCTCTCTCTCTCTCCCTCTCCCCCTCTCACTAGGATTAAACCTAGTGCGTCTCCCTCCCGAGAGGGAGGGAGAGAGAGAGAGAGGGAGGGAGAGCGAGAGGGAGGGAGAGAGAGAGAGAGAGAGAGAGAGAGGGAGGGAGAGCGAGGGGAAGGGAGAGAGAGAGAGAGAGAGAGAGAGAGCGAGAGGGGGAGGGAGAGAGAGAGAGAGAGAGAGCCAAAAATGAATGGTTAAAGTGACAGCTCTATCGAATTTCACAAAAAGCCGTTTATCTCTGAATATTTTTTCTCATGCTAAAACCATGCTGTATTCAACTGATAATGCTTACATAACTACTAACTCTACAAACTAACTCTTTTAGACAGAGAAAGTACACATTCTATTAGTACTTTTGAGATATTGTATGTTCACAAACTCCAAGCAAAAAATAATCCTCGGCGCTTGTAAAATGAGCCACAATCCTCAAAAAACGGCTTGGCAGAAGCTACCTACAGCAAGAAAAAAATGGCTGGCAGTCAATGTGTTAAGTGTGCTGGTAATTGTACTCTAGCATGATCATCAACATCACTGTTTAGTGCGGATCATTCCGTGCGGATACATTGTGAGGAATCTAGTCTAGACTTGTCATGTTACGGTATCTATAGATGGATGAAGGGTGTATGTGGGTATCTACAGATGGATGAAGGGTGTATGTGGGGGATTTATGCTGCTGCACTTGAAGTTGAAACGTCTTTGTGACATTTTATCCTCATCTGTTTTTGAAAGCTTTTCTGTCCACGCTGAGTGTGAGAATTGACTGGTCCTGGAACCCGAGTCTCGCCTCCTACCAAGAGCCGGGCCACTTCTTTATGGGCTCATAACACCGTGCCCTGCAGGAGAACAGAAGCCAGGGAAAAAGTGAAGTGGAGGTCTGCACAGGGAGTCCATTTTTTGACAGAACTCACGCTGTTGCTATGCCACTGCTCAAACTAAAGCTTGGACTTGGTTTCCTAAACTGACAAGGAGTTATATCTTGGAAACCGTGTGGGGGTTTTCCCCAGCCTCTCTTCCTCCTGTTGTTTTATAGAGAGGTTTCACTATGAATTAAACGCCTCTCATTGCCTGGAGACTCCCAGCTCCCATCTTGGAGACGCAACTGCTTCACTGCACCAACAGGGCCTTGTAAAGAAATAAGGCTTTGAGCAAACCGATGAGTGAGGGGCCATGTAAGACACTCCTCTCTGTCTATCTTTATGTATGGCTGTAAATGATTCATCGCTGCTTCAAAGGCATATTTCATCTGTTTCTCCTAGATGTGTAGCAATGAAGATTAGGCTGGTCACCGACATTGAATAGTGGAATATTATTAACCGCTCGTGTGCGTGGGACAGTAGCTTGTGATATGTGATCTAAAACTAGTTGTTCGACTGTGAAGTCTTGTTAAACTTTAGGTCCATGCATAGATTCAAATGTAGGTTGCTCAGATTACATTGTAAAAATGCAAATGCATTTAAAAGCAACTAGTTAGAAATGTTTTGTTGCAACTAGTTGCTTTTAAATGCATTGGTTTTTCTATTCTTTTAATCCGTTATTAGTTACTTTTAAAAATTGTAATGTTGAGTAATTACTTTTAAGAGTAACTTCACCTGACGACAGTGGCCAGGACTCACTCCTCTACTACTCAGTGGAAGTCAGGGATGGACGGCCATAACAAGGACTAGATGTTCACACCAGCATCTTTCTCTGGTCCAGCAGTGGCTTGCAGTCATGATGGCCATGCCCTATTCACAAACACACTCACAGTGTCCCAAGTCAACCTCATCCCCCCCTCCTCCTCCTCTCAGTCACACCACCACCATATCCACACTTGACTTCAGATTGCATGCTAGTACCCACTAATCCAGTGGTTTAATCCCTGCATATTAACTTGCCACGTCCAGGTCTGCTCTATCTGACCTCTCAAATGGCCGTCTGAGACTAATCTAGAGAGAAACGTATGCTTTATATCTCTATCTTTTTTCCTCAAAGTGAGAGTGATGTTTCTCAGCTGGTGCTGTGGGTCTGGGCGATTTGACGGTGATAGTCTTGCAGTCTGCACTAACTGCTTTATTAATTGGAAAGCATTATGTCAAACATCAGGAAGTGCATTACAAAAGCCTTGCTCTATATGTTCCTTCCATGCCGGTGGCCGTTTGTGCTGATCTAAAAGAGGAGAGAGGGCAGTGGACAAAAGATGAGTGCACGGCCGGCCTCACCCTGTGGCCCCCACTGTCACAACAGCAGACATGGCGTTTGTGGTACAGCAAAGCCCGGTATCAAGGCCCTGAATGTGCTCTATCCCCCTCTTTTATCTCTGGCCCTATAGCTCCGGGATTACTGTCCCAAAGGAGACGGGGGGCAACACTGCACAGAAAAGTGCCACCCCCAGCAGTGTCTTTGTCCGGACGCCCTCCAGCACAGACTCCTTTACTGTCCCTAAATATCACACCACTGCTGCAGCAAGCAAGTTGAAGTGGCAAAGAAAACTCTCAGGCTGTTCACTGTTTTTGGGGGGAGTGTTTCTTTGGTTTCTGCGGGGGGCTCGGATACAGTACTGAACCCCAGCCAAGCAGACTCCCAGAGGTCAAGGGCAAAGTTCCACTGTTATGCAATTCCCGAGGGGACGCTCTCAGGTCCACAGTGTGCCGCAGTAGAACGAGGCCCAATAGCCAATGAAATGGTCCCACTCGTCCCGTGGAGTCAAACCCCTGCTGAACAAACATGTCCTCCGCAGAGTTTATTTGCGTTGGCTAAGTTTAGCGCGGTTTGTTGTTGGCTGATCAGAGAGCGCATCTGGACACTTCACTAGAGACTTCACAAGTAATAACTGAATGTATTGAATAACACGAATGCAAAATAATGGCCACAAGTTAAAGTTGTTTGAGAAGCTGAAAACAAGGTAGTCTCTCTGCCTCTGAGGAATGTGTACAGTACAGTATGTTTCATTGCTGTCTTTCTTTGCAGGGGGGGCACACCAGCAGCCAAAATGGAGGTGAAGACGTCACTTCTAGACAACATGATCGGGGTGGGCGACATGGTCCTCCTAGAGCCCCTGAGCGAAGACTCGTTCCTGGAGAACCTGAGGAAGCGTTTCGACCACAATGAGATCTACGTAAGTCTGCGCAATTTGTAACTTGAGCACATTTGGTTGTCCTGCACCCTACTGTGTTGAACATCATCTGACTCAATGGAAGTAGGCTGTGGGTTTAAAGCCTGCCAATTGGCGCCGTCAACTTCTGCAATCTGCGCGTTACCGTTTTCAAAGTCCCCGTCGCTAGTAACAACAACTTTCCAGCTTGCAACCTATACGCTGAAAATGGCAAAAATAAACAGGCAGGCCTGCTCGGTTCTTTCGGTGAATAGATTATAATTCAGCTTCTAGTGTTGCAGATTTTATTTTGAAAATTCTCACTGGAAGTGTTTGACAGTGGTTGAGCTACGCCCACGTCCAGGGTGATTGTGATTGGTAAAAACTTTAAAGAAATGCAAACATGAAAAAAAAGTGTTTTCCCTTACACTTAGGGCCATATGATTTCCATTGAATGGAAAAAACGGCCGGAATCATGGAATTTGGTAGACTCAGCCCTCAGTCTTAATCCGTTTCACTGCTGTAAGACTGAGAATATTACTATTTAAATCTTTGCATAACGTTAGGTGGCGCTGTTGGAAGCCTTGCATCGGAGAACCAATCACGAGTGTTGTGGGCAGGCCTGCTTTCTGGGGGCAGTTCTCATGCAGAACCGGTGTCTCGCAAAACATCGTCGCATTTGCGGATAAACATATTAATCACTCAGAAACAAACATAACCTGTTAATAGGACGTGTTTCATCCTGCCCCGGCGGCTAGAGGTCTTTCCCCCAGCGATAAACCCAACTCCCGAGGCTAACGTTACAGAGCCTGCTGATGACTCACAGTAGCAAGCGGACCACTTCCGGGTAGGAAAAATTATTGTAAAATAAACCACAGCTATAAATTTTGTTTGGAGCATATCAGCTTCATGCTCTGTGTTAGGACTATGATAAATGGCATTGCCGCTACCAAATAAAATTCTAATAATAAATGTAGGCGTGTCTGCTGCCGGCCGTTCTCGGAGACACAGTTTCTGACAGTGAAATTCCCAGACGTTTGGTGGCGCAGCTCACCAAACGTCTGGGAGCCGAGACTAGGAATTTGGTAATAAAAATTGTATCAACTGTAAAACATGGAATACTTTAGAATTTGCCATAATTTGTCTGAAATTGATAAAAAGTAGGCCTAATTATCAAAATCAAAAGTAGGTCTAGAGAAATGATTCCGTGTTTGAGATGGGGGTCGGTCTTGCGTGGGACCCTACGTCACTTCACAACTTGGTTTTCACTTTGAGAAACATGATGAAGAGGCTGTCTGAGAGAGCCAAGACATCACAAAAACAAAAAAATATCGATCCTAATATTCCAACCCCTGAATTAAAAGAATTGAAAGAAAAAAAAAGGGAATTTGGAAAAAAATAAAATTGATTTATGGCTCTACCTATACTGTACCAGAATGATAATGCGTTGAGCCAGACTTTTCTCCAGCGCTGGCACAGCGCTAAAATCAAGTGTGGAGATGGGTTTGGCTGTGTAAGACTATGTTTACCACTGCTTCCTAAGAAGGATATGGAAATGCTCCCCAGATGGAAACATGCAGATACTTTTCTTAACTCCATTGTTCCTCCACTCACTCTGAATCATTCTAACCATGGCATCAGGAAACAGTGGCACATATACAGAGACCACAGTAGGCAACCAATCAATAAATCATATCACAGAGGAATGTAGATGATGCCTTTTTTTTAAATGAGGCAGAAAATCCAGAGCTCAGGGATGAGGAGATCCACTGGGGCTTTTGCCGGCTGCACTATTACAGTGTCTGCAGAAGTAGGGTGTAACTTGGGAGTCTGGTGAACTGTCATCCCCGGATCAGAGCATTGGTTATGGGCATTGTGCTCCACGATGCCTCCGCTCTGCAGGCCGGCCGCTCCAGACGTCAGCCGAGATGATTACAGCTCTGCTCTGGTTGCTGTTGGCTGACGAAGGCCCGGGGCCCAGGGCATGATGTCACCTCGCCCAGCGCCGGTTGGCTCAGCGGCCCGCTCGATATTACATTGAGCCGCAGCCCACTTCCTGCTGAGGAACGGGAATGTCGTGGTGTTTTTGACATTTCAGATGCCCTCCATTTTCTCTGTCCTGAAGTATAAGCTCACGACTCGTCGGTTTCCAGTGGCGCTGCCGCTGAACCATCTTTCATGGAGTTAGGTTCAGGATACATGTGTGTTAGCATGGAGTTAGGTTCAGGATACATGTGTGTTAGCATGGAGTTAGGTTCAGGATACATGTGTGTTAGCATGGAGTTAGGTTCAGGATACATGTGTGTTAGCATGGAGTTAGGTTCAGGATACATGTGTGTTAGCATGGAGTTAGGTTCAGGATACATGTGTGTTAGCATGGAGTTAGGTTCAGGATACATGTGTGTTAGCATGGAGTTAGGTTCAGGATACATGTGTGTTAGCATGGTTCAGGATACATGTGTGTTAGCATGGTTCAGGATACATGTGTGTTAGCATGGAGTTAGGTTCAGGATACATTTGTGTTAGCATGGAGTTAGGTTCAGGATACATGTGTGTTAGCATGGAGTTAGGTTCAGGATACATGTGTGTTAGCATGGAGTTAGGTTCAGGATACATGTGTGTTAGCATTGAGTTAGGTTCAGGATACATGTGTGTTAGCATTGGCAATGCATTTGAAACCGTTATTAACTAGAGACTTCACAAATAATAACTGATACAAATGCAAAATAATGGCCACAAGTTGAATGTGTTAAAGCTGTTGGAGCCAAACACAAGCTTGTCCAAGGAATTAGTTTCCATCACACTGTTTTGAGATTGTTTTGTACAAGCATTCTTTAACTGTAATGGTGGAAGTAGAAAGTGACGTCTTCGTGGAAAGGTAAATCACACGCTTCTGCTTAGTCTGTAATGGGAGCGTTTGGTTAGCATGAGCTGCACCTCCAATTGGTGAGCAGTCAAAGCACTGAAGCCTACACTTATCCACTAAATGTGTGGTGTACATACTTGCATGTAAAGGTATGTTTCCCTTATGAGGCGTCATTCCTCACTCGGAACCCCCCCCCCAGTGTATCATATGACCGGGGCAGCGCAGCAGAAGACACATGGCTTTTGTGTTCCAGAGGGACAGGGTATCGTGTGTCGTATAACTCCTCTGCAATTCAAAGGGAATCCAAATTTCCCTGTTAACTGTTATGCTGCTCTCCGTGTCTGACTTCACTGATTTTGCTGAGCAAGCAATACGAGAGAAAATGTTTCTCATGAGTCCGCCGCTTCTCAAACCCCTGAAGCCCATGGCATTTAGGCAGAGTCGTCCAATGAGGAAGTGCGTGGTTATATTTGTCATTGTATTACAAACTGCTGCACGGAGATCTGTAATTTCCACTTAGAGGTGGAACTAACAGGTGGAACTAACACAGAGGGGGGTCTTGCTCTTCCACAGTTAACGCCGTCCGTCCGAGTCATGGCACAACTTGACTGTCTTAAATCGACGAGTGACATACAGTATCACCACCTGCGTTTGTTTCCATAGGCCATTCCCACCCATTGTTTGATACCAATTGTAAAGCTACCTGGACAGCCCCTCCTCCGTTGTTCTTCCTGTTTCATGACTGTGGTGATGTTTGCATGGACAACACCCTTATCTTCCACCCAGCTGATAACCTTTATTGTATGCTCCAGTGGCCCTATTGGTAATAACTACTCTAGTCTAAGTTGAAAGTATTCAGGGAGATTCATGAAGTAACTCTGGGGGAACATGGTGAGGTGTGGTGTTTGTTTATTCTTTGTGATCTGCAGAGGATGGAAAGAGTTTATTTTTGGGTGGGACTTGATGGCTTTTAGCATCCTCCTATCTGCTGGGAGTCAGGAGGGACCCTCGTCGACCCCTTGGTTGTTTACATTGCACACACTCTCTTTCGCTTTTGTCTCCATCCCCAGCCCCTCAAAAGGCGCCCGTCCTGCCTCCTGTGTACCTTTGAACAATAGGCTGTGGGAGGTGGCGACGTTGCCATGGGGAAGGCCAGGCTCCACTCCTGTCAGAGTGGATTATGCAATGACTATTAGCACAGAAAGCGAGGGAGAGGTTCAGATTGATGGCTGAAAGCGCTATCTGCATGGGCTCTGTTTGGAGCGTGGGAGGAACATGATGATGTTTGGTTACATTTGCTTTCTAAAATAACTGACAAGTGTATGATCCTTTGCTGCAATCAGAACCTGTGTGCACAATCATTCTAGTGTTTTGGACTAGTGTATGAAGAAAAACATTTAAAACCATCCCATCCTTTATAGATGGGTTTCCCTATACAGTACATCATTATACTCTTCACAAACGTGAATAACTTGTATGCCTTTTTGAAGCGTTTTCTAAAAATTGCGTAAAAAAACAACGCATTTACGTTCCAAAAAGTTATTCACGTTTGTGAAGATTATCATGCTGAACCCAAATTCGCGTTCCCATAAACTTTTGTTAACCACAGGCACAGACCTTATTTTATGCATTTAAGTGAAACCCCCATGTTAAATCCAATAGACTTTTCCACTGAAGAACCCGGATGTATACTTCCCGACTCATAGAGAGCCCCAGGGATGACGTATTTTTGTAGTCGGAACGCGCAAGTCCCGGACTTCCTGGTTCTTCACTGTTTCTGCAGTGCCTATGGGATTTTTGAATGGGGTTTTGCCGTGATGCTTCAAATAAGGTCTCTGGGCAACGCAAGCTTAATCAAACGCGAACCAGTGTTCAGCCGGGTAATCTTCACACAAGGACCACTTTCATGTGTTTTGAAGCGTAAATGCGAGCCCTAGAAGTAAAAAGCTCGTGCTAAACTAATCCAGAACTACCCACAGTGACACTTATAGCCACTTCTTAACATGCGGTGGAATCCGTATTATAACCTGCTCCTAGCCGGTTGGCCTGCATGTTAAACAACAATTAGCCGGCCTACGCGCACTCCCGCGAGTCCATATCTTATTCACCTCGCTCGCCGGTGTAAGATCCGGATTAGCGCAAAAGGAGCTGTTGTTTAACTCTGGCAGGTCATTATCCGCAGATCCTTCTGAGTGGGCGGGTGTGACTCACTTCACTTCACGTTCACTAGTTTATTCATTAATGAATCATTCGGGCAATCGCTTATATCAACGAGCAAACTCACGGCTTCCTCAAGTGCTGCAAAAACGGCTTGAATTGTTTGGCCGTGTGATCCCAACGCGCTTCAGCTGCAGGCAGGCAGGTCCGGTGCATCAGGAGGGACGCTTACTGCTGCGCTGCTTGCTTGCTCCCATGTCAGAAAAAGCCTAACTTTTGTGGGCAGAAATACATTGAAAACTAGTCAGATATGACTTGAATGCCACTTGTAAAATAAATCACCCACAGTGATTGATGACAGTCCGACCACTATTTTGACTGGGCGGCTTTATGTAGCCTAACAAAGGCGAAGCGCTCATTTTTGGCACATTGCCACCCCTCGTTGTCGAATGGACTCCGTTAAAACAGCAAAACCTGAAAATATCCTGCTCTCTCTAGCCTGACATGATCCAGATTTCATGTTTAAAAGGCACTTAGAGGCTTCCCGTCACGTCACCACTCAACCTGGACTGTTGTTGATGTGTGCACTGATTACCCCGGGCTGAACCAGGTGAGGGAAAGAGAATTTCCGTGTTCGTCCTTAGAAGCGATGACGTTATTGACGTATAATATCCCCATCGACTCAACAGTGTAGTCTCATTTAGCCGTTTGCTAGCTAGCCGCCCTTTTAACAGCACGTAAAAGCTTAAAAACTCATAAAAGTGGTCCTCATGAGTCATGTGTGAAGATTATCCTACTGAACACTGCTTCGCGTTTGATTAAACTTGCGTTGCCCAGAGACCTTATTAGAAGCATCGTGCCAAAAACCCTGTCTAAGGGAAGCCCTGAGCTTGAATTGATTCTAATGCGACGGACAGAGTTTACACAAGAATGCACAGTGGTGTAGTGGTCCCTGGAGAAGTGGGTAGACTGTAACTTACGCCCCCCCGCCCGCTTTTTGAGATATCTATATAGATATATCTATATATCTATATATCTATATCTATATCTATATATATATCTATATATATATATATATACACATAACTATACTTACTAGTTTAAACTACTTTTGCTGGGCAGTCATTATTGGTGTAACCAAAAACGACAACATTTTGATTGAATTATAGGCTACAATGTAACAGTGAGAACAATTAGGCTACCATAACCTGAACATTACTGAATTTAGTTCATTGATGCAAAAATTTCAGACCAACTCACTAAGTTAATTTGAACCCAAGTAGCTGCCAAAATAATGGAAGCATTCAAGTAATTGAGGGATGCATTATTCTAGAAAGCATTGGGGTGCCTGTTCGGGAGGGGGGGGGGGGGGAATGGCGTGATCCTCCCACGCGCTACGCGCACGTCCTTCGGTGACACTCATCGCCATCAGGTCAAAAGAGGCGGTTGGCGACTGCACATGTATTGGAGTAAGCATGGGCTAGTCTACAACTCTACCCAGATTGGCAGATGGGGTGGAGCAATGACCAGGACACCCTAATAGGGAATTGGCCAAGTACAATTGTGTAGAAAACAGGGGTGAAATCAGGGGGGGTGGAGTGATAAAAAAAATAAAATAAATAATAATCTGGCAAGAACACCATTCTGGTGGAAACCGTGAATACTTGTTTTATTTATTTATTCGAATTTTGAATTTTGGCACAAAATATTGGTTATCAACTTCAATCCAAAAGTATTGGCCTTCAAAAAAATGATATTGATTGCATCACCGACATAGACATCGTGAATACACACACGGTACTAGTGCGCACACACACACGCGTGCACGCACGCACCAAAAAGACGATTAATTGACCATCCTATGACACCTTGACCTCCACTGCTCATTTGCATTGGGCATTGTGCGTCTGCTGCCGGGCAGAGCATTCCACAGACTTTTCCTTTTGTTTTTGCATCTCTTCATTCTCACTCCAGGCGTTGCAGGCCTGAACAATGCATCAGGAATTCCCAGCTGGGAAAAGCTGAGGGAAGCAGAATTCCTCTCACCTCAGGTTACAATCGGCGCCCAAATGGACCGAGGGGAGGGAGGGTTGTCAAAGCCATTGCTGTTCTCTGTTTAAGTGTGTGCATGTAATATTATTAGGGATGCACCGATATAAAAAAAAAAAAAAGACAGATAATAACACAAATAACTGATTAACATTGCTTTTCTAATCGGATTGATACAGATACAGAATATATATATATATATATTTTACAAACATAGGTCGATACTGATATGATTGCTGATCCATCGTGCATCCCTAAATATTAGGAAAATGTGGATTGACACTGATTGTTTCCCCCCCACTCTTTTCCCTCCAGACATACATTGGCAGTGTGGTGATCTCCATGAACCCCTACAGGTCCCTGCCCATCTACACGCCAGACAAGGTGGAGGAGTATCGCAACAGGAACTTCTATGAGCTCAGTCCACACATGTGAGTCCGCAGCCCGGGTCCTCTCTCCCAAACCACCTTGTCTTTGTTGAAGCCCCCTTTATTTCCTCGCTCCCTCTCACCCATACACACTTGCCCTGCACGGGTCAGGTACTAATATTGCAGAGCTGTCTGTCATTTGCAAAGTAAAAATTCCAGTGCACATTACTTACCATGAATTATTGGTGAAGACGGAATTCCCCTAATGATTCTAATCCTGTGCAAATCAGACTTCCTGTCATATCAGCCATAATCTGATTTTGGCACGCAATACCTTTTTCTCCTTCTTCCAGAAGCACAATTCCTATCCTCCCCATCACGAAAAATGGATCATGGGTCTTTCATTATCCTATGGGAATGCATTTCAGGATGAGGGAGGGTGATTCCTTAATTACATGAGTTTATCACATACCGATAGGCCTGTGTGAATTGGGCTGTTGTTGCTCAAGCACCTTGGTGGGACAGTGAGGTTTTGAACCCGTCTTTCCCCAGTGCCCCCCCCCCCCCCCTCCACGCTGTTGAGATCAAGTGGCAAAAGCACTTGACAGTTTTTGACCCCCCCAGGCCACATGTACATGTTAATCTAAATGTTATGAGCATGGATCGTCAAGTCTGAGTGTTGGTTGAAAATGTTAAACCTCTGTCTGACCCAGTGCACATTTCTGATAAAGGATTAGCACCTTGGATACAGTGACTAATGGTCTGGAGGGAGGCAGGGAGAGAGAGTGTGACAGAGCACCATCACGCCATCTGTCTGTCTTAACGCAGAGCCAGCGCTGCTGTCCGGCTGCTAGGCTAAAACAAAGTCCGGCACTCGTCAATTAACTAGGGCTGTGAATCTTCACTGGCCTCACAATTCGATTCGATTACGATTCAGAGGGCTTCGATTCAATTACGATTATCGATGCATCTCTATGCATCTTAAATCGATGCATCACTTTTTTTCCCCAATACATGATTTCTTTTTTCTCACTTTCTTTTTTCTCACTGTGTGGCTACTTTTAAAATAAAAGTGCATTTGGAATTGCATTGTATTATGATCCAAATAAACAACTGCATGTACTTCCATTATACGTCATTTCTAGAGGTGCAACCGTGCTTTTCCAGTCACACGATGCGCTATCTGGACTGGTGTGGCGATGGTCCAGCTGGTCGTCTCGTCCAGGTGGAAAACACTAGCATCCCGATAATATAATAGATCCATGTAGCGTCCAGATTAGCAAACAGGCAGAAAACACTAGCCTCTAGCTACGTTAACAAGCAGGCGGAAAACACTAGCCTCTACATTAGCATCAGGCTACAGTTCTCAGATGATAGGGTAGCATGCAAAACTTTAGCCGTACAAACACACTTCTTACAAATGAGTCAGGCTAATAACAGTACTAGAAAATAGTAGACTTGGCTTGCTTTGGGTAGCTACCAACTACGTTAAGAGGAAAACACATGCGCTATATCGGTGCACAGCAGCGCACACACTGACACACAAACCTCACCGCACTGTCAAAATCCCAACACTCAGTCCTGCCCAGCCGCCCCATTAGCCAATAGCATTTTAGAGAAACGTGATGTACCTCTCTAAACTGACCAATCAGAAGCAGCTAAAGACGAGCAGTACTAGCAAGTTAGTTTGTCACACCTCGTGTGGAGCTGTTTGACAGTGTTGCCAAACTATAAAGTGACAGGTCAATATTCTTAACTCAGGGGATTTAACCAGGGGTTACAAATAATTGCATCGGGAGATAATTTACAGGACACGGTGTCCTGCAGATTTTAATTTACAGGTTTTTGATGAATTTTAAAGGCCAATGTCCTGCAATTACGGGACAACGGAAATGCTGGTACCAGCATAGGAGAGAGTCTGGCTCCTCTTACTCTCACTCTGGTATAGCGGGAAAAAAGGCTCTTATCTTTACAATCATCCACCGAAAGTACCAAGCAGGCCTGCTTTATTGCACAATCCAAATCTTCATCAAAACTTGCCATTTTCAGTGTGTAGATTGCTAGCTTGCTAGCGAGCGTTGTCGTCGTCGTCTCACAGCGGCGGAGGCATTTGAGAGCGACACACAGGGAGCAGAAAGGGATTTCCCTTCCACTCCAACTGAAATGGTTCGCACCAATGGCAGAGCTTATCCCTGTAGCCTGCGTCCAGTGAGTCAGAATACTTTACAGCAAACTACTCAGGAGTGACCGCTTGACATTGTTTCAGGCTATCTCACTTTTATGACTCGACACTAGTAGAGACTCTGTAGAACAACAGAACATATACCGTAAATTCCGCACTATAAGCCGCACCGGACTATAAGCCGCAGCAGCAAAATTGACTGTTTGTTACATATATAAGCCGCACCGGACTATAAGCTGCGGGTGTTTTAATTTTTTTTTTTTTTTTTTTTTGTGTTTTAATGTTTAATTACCATATGTAAGGGTTCGTGCACAGAGGGGATTGTCGGGAAAGAGATGGCTGTTTGAGGAAGCTCCCATTTATTAACATTTCAACAAAACAACATAACACAACACCACCTGTGTTTTTTTTTACAGTGCACACAGTGTCCGCGGTGTGGTGAAAAGAGGGCAAGAGAGGAAATTAAAACAGAAGTGGATTTATAGTTAGAAAGAGTGCTAAAGAAGAGAGAATTCAGTTTTTTTTTTTTTTTTTTTTTTTAAATCCATAGATAAGCCGCACCGTTATATAAGCCGCAGGGGCCAAAAAAGCCCAAATAACGGGGAAAAAGCCGCGGCTTATAGTCCGGAATTTACGGTAGACGGTTTTAACTTGACAAGATAAACATTATCAATCAAACCCCAGCTCACTTCCTGTTGCACTGTTTGCTAGTGTAGTGAAAACCGTCTATAACATGGCTAAGGTGTCCAGCTCTCCGTCTTCTTCTTTCTTACTCTGGTCAGATCCCTCATGCTGGTCTGTATATTATCTCTCCATTAGCTCAGTCATCACCTGCCCCTCCCCCGCCGCCACATAAACCCAATGTTTTAATGTCTGAGTGAAGGAATCTCAGGATCTCTCTCTCTATCTCTCTCATTATTTGTCTCTCTGTCACTTTTTTTATCCGCTATTTGAAAACATAGCATCATTGTACTTAGAAAGGACTCTGTTTTGAGCAAATAAAGGTGTTTTGAAAATTAAAAAACCAGACTGGCTGAACCAGATCAGCCAGTTGGACCATGATGGCCCAGACTCAGAGCCTCTAATTTCTGGAGCAGGTTCCTGTTAGTTGAGCTTGTTTGGCTGTGTGAGAACCCAGCAGTCGGGCAGAGACTTTGTTGAGATGGCGGTTTCTCAGTACGCTTCCAAGCTAATCCTGCAGGGCTCAGTTTGTAGTGAGTATGTGATCCCACCCAAATGATTGACTGCAAGTGCAACCATCCACAAACGCAGCTGACACTCACACTTTGTTTACCCTGGAATAAAGTCCTTTCCCCAACCAACCCCTAACAAGCTTCTGGAATAGAGATGACTGCTCCCACATGGCTTTGGTTGATAATTTATGGTTCACTTGAAATTGTGTGTGAGACGTAACCACACCAGTGGCAAATGCAACAAAGTAACAACGTGTCCTGTCCCCTGATTTTGACCAAAGCAAATGGACTGTAGGTTGGAAAATGCCCCTAGTTTAGTATTGGGTCTTAAAGAAACAAGTCAATTTGCAATTGGACTTGATGATCTCACCCCATCAGATTTCCCCCTCCCTGCTTGTTTTAAGAAAAATAGCATTTTATGGCTCGATACTCGACAGAATGAGTTAAGACTGATATATTTTCCAGTGGAGAATGATGAGCTTCACAGAACGTAACAGTCTAGACTAGAGGCCTGACACGCGCTCCGCTGACTACTTCATACCCCGCATAAATGCTGATTAAGTAGCAGTTACAGTAAGCTGCTAAGTGCTAACTAAGGGGTAGCCCATGACAAGCAAATGACAAACAAACATGACAAGCAAATGACAAACATTATGTCATTTGTCTAGGGACTGTTGCAGTCCTCTTAAACTGGATTCCCGTTTCATGTCATGAGGTTTTGTGTGACTAGTATAAGGCCCTATTGCTCGACAACTTAAAAATGTCTTGTCTTCCAAACCAGAAGTATCACGAAATGGATAAACCAGGAACCATGACTCAGGAATGACGCTTTTGGCACCTCCCTCTCCGGTCAAGCGCTGCTCCAAGCCACCTCATTTCTGCAGCTCTGGTGACGGATCACTTGGCTGCATTGGCAAACATATGTTTCACCTGTTGTCGACGAGACATAGATCCTGTAAACAAGGCGGTTAAAGTCTTTGCCAGTGGCCTTTAAGTGAAGCAGATTAAGCCTTGTTTAATTTCGACTGGCTCTTGCAGTGGGCCTGAAGTGCCAGGCAAGGCCAGATTGTTTCAAAACGCTCCATAAATTGATCATAATCCTGCTGTCAGGCCATCTGGACTGGCTTTGTGGCTTTACATTGATCAACCCTATGTAACACAAAACCCCGGCCACTTCCAGTCAAGCACGTCAGGGCTGTCATCCTCGTCTCCATCTCATATTGCTGATGTTCAATAGACAAGACAGCAGATTCATCTCGATTCACTGTTTCGCTCCTGTACCTTTATAGTGGTTGCTTTATCCATAGAGTGAGTAGTGGGCTTGCTTTCATGTTTACCAGCTGTGACAGCATCAGCTGGTATTGTTAGGTGGTATTGTGTCACCTTGAGTCTGCGTGTGTGTATGTCAGTAGGGCAAAATGTGATCTTGGCGACACCTATTGTAGCGGGCACTACCTCAGAAGTGGTTTTGAGTTTATTTGTGTCTCTGTGGACAGATTTTACGAACGCGATGGTGCTGCCAAAACCTTGCAAGATGCAATCATGAAACATTACAGGTGTGTAGTTGACAAAAAAATGAAGGCAGGCAGATTTCGAAAATTGCCGTGATCTGAGCAAGGGGGCTCCTCCACATGCCCTACCCCCCACCCTGGCCACCCTGCCCCTGCCCCACATTCGTTTGAAATCATGGGCGTCACGTCTGGTGTGATCACATCATTATTTTTTCTTCCCATACTTGGGTAGCTGCTGGTAAACACAAGCCAAATCAGTTTTTTTATTTATAACCATTTGCTGCCATTTGCTGCATACTTTAACCTCTTCCCCCCGAGCGGGCCCGCCGGCGGGCTGAGCCCTTGTCATCTCTCACAAATGACTCTACAGCAGCTTAGGAAGCAGGCAGCGAGACATACAGCACACCAAAATGTCGGGAAGAAAGGTGGCTACAAAACTCTGACAAGCATTTGTATTCAAACGAAAAATAATTCCAACCCCAAGCAACAATATCACCATGTAGCAAAAACAAGAAAACGTTGCATGCCTGCGTTTATGTGGTGATTTGTTTTTGCGAATTAATCTTTTCTCTCCAAACGAGGCGGCTTTCGAAAGCTAACACTCTGCTCTTTCCAAAGAGGTATAGCTCGTCTCTGAGAGATGAAAACTCACTCAGTAGGCTGTCAAAGAACAGCAAAAAAGTGTTTAACGTTTTACAGATAAAACTACAAGTTATGTCTTACCTTTGTTGTTTTCCAATCAAAAGTTGTGTTTGACTTCATAAAAACGCTACTAATTGCTACTCCTAATGCCTCTTCATCATCTTAAAGCGTTGTTTTTTACAGTCATCGTGTTTACAAAGCCATATGGAGGATTTTCCATGGAGTGGTCATCTTCACAGAATAGACTAGCTTTGGGTTCAGTTGACAGCATTTCCTGGAAAAGTGCCTGTCTGACGTCAATTATTTCAGTTCACGTCGATTCTATTGGCTCTGACGCTTCCATAGAGGTGTCAATCATCGAAATCGGCCAATGGGGTCCCGAGATATCCCTCTGCGTATCGCCCCAGGCTTTGCAGGCAAATTGAAGAAGCCCTTTTGATGCATTTGACAGAGTAAAAATACAGATATAAGGCTTGAGGGTTATCCAAACCATAACGCATATTAACTGAGTACCTATAATGATATGTAAATAGGAGAAAAAACGGTATTTCAGTCTTCTACCATAGAAAAGTCAAATGGCAACCATGATGCCCAAAATGTGTCCAGATCAGGTCCGCCTGGGCCTACATGTAGTAAATCATCTGTAAAATTGCTCTGGTTCACTTTCTAAGGATTTGCTTTGATACAAGCACTCATAAGATATTAGTCTACTGCTCCATAGAATAATTTGGCTACCAACCCATGATTTTCAGGTGCTTTTCATCCAAAATAGTGGGGGGGTTTTAGGCGGAGCTTGAATTTTTAATTTTTTGCCATGTTCCAACTGATTTTACTCTGATACAGTACTTTTGTAATTGATTCTGACACTTCTACAGCAATCTCACAGGTGTTGGCTAGCTTTTGAAAAAAATAATTTTCAGAAAATACCCTGTAGTTGTGGAGATATACTCCATTCAGTTCGGGCATGTCATTTTCGGCAGGTGAGCTGAAAAATAGGCTTAGGGGATTCGAAAGCGCCAACAAATACAGTATTTTTACCATGGCTGTGTCTCCAGTGGAAACTCAACTTCTAATTCTGGCTGGCTTGGTGCCATGCTTTATCCATGTTGACACAGACAGGACCACATTGTATCATCAGATAATCTGATTTGTCAGAATGTCAATGTAAGGTTAATAATTCATGCATTCCAGGAACTAGCCTAAATGTTCCAGAGGCTAATGTTTTAATAAGTAGTTGGCCATACCTCGAGCCAGCTGGAAATACATATTTGTGGCATGGAAACACATTTGGATGGAACCATTTGAATGAATTTGACTTGAATGGTATTCAAAGCAGAACAGCAATGAAGCACTACTGCAGGTGATGTAGTAATTGCATGTTTTGTTTCAGCCATGAACACAGAAGCAAATTTGATTTTGTTAAACTTCCCACTAGAAAGCAGGGCAACCTATTTTTATTACTGGAATTAATCCCCCAACAAATTTTGTCCAATACTTCAGGTCTGCACTGGTACTTTTTCTCTTATTTCATCACAAGTTGGGCCCCTTGCTGCTTGGCGACAAGGATTACAACAGGTGTCCCGATAGGGGGCGCTACAATAATGTCTGTCAGTCAAACAACGTGTAAATGATGAAGTATGTGCATCTCCTCATGGTGAAAGCAGTTGATCAAAAAAATTCCCAAATATTAATTTTGCATTATTGTCGCTGTCGGGCGGGAATCTTGTATCTCCAGATTCTGCCTTTTTATTTTACTTTTTTAAATTCCAACGATAAATAGATTTAGTGGGTAGCCAAAAATAACCTGTGAAAGTTTCAGATACTTTGGACCAGTGAAATATGTTATATTACTGGTTGTTATTACTATTACACTATTGTTAAAATGGCTTTTCTTCCTTGTGAAAAATAGCTGTTTTGGAGATACAAGGTTTCCGCCCGACAGTGATGTTATGCAAATGAGGTTATGGAGTCTTTGTGAGTGTGGCTCCGAATGGCTTATCAATACCAAACTTGCTACAAGCATCACCATGATTATTTGTAGCAACCTACCAAGTGTGACAATGATGGCATTAAAAATGAAGGCATTAGAACCAAGTAAAATTTGGGCACCATTTTGGATGTTTTTAACAAAAATAGAAAAGACAGCTTCTCGTACCAATTGTCCCTGAAACTTGCAACTTGGTGTGTTTATATGTGTTTACCAGGGACTTACCGTTAGGGCTGTGCGATATGGAACAAAAATCATATCTTGGTATTTTTAGGCCGAATGACGATACACAATATCTATTTGGTATTTTCTACGAAGTGGGCTAAATGTTCAGTTGTAAGTCAGTCACCTGTGAGATGTCACAAGCACTTTTATTAAGACAAGACTGTGATGAAAATAAAATGCAAAGACAGGGTTTCTTTCCCTGCTTAGACAAAATATTGACACAATACAGCCTTTAAAGTCGAGCTGAACGCAAAAATGTATTTCATTCATAACAGTAATCTACAGTTTGCTGACGTCACATAGTACTATCACATGTCTACCCCATTTCAACTAATCATATCACGACAAAACAGCTGTCAATCAATCTTCATTTCAGGAAAATTTTCTCCTCCCCCAAAGGGGAAATGGCACCTAGTGTAGAATTTCTAGCCCATAAACTAACTACTAACTTGGCCAATTGTATGTAACATACAAAATAAAGCAAACTCTAATGTCTAAGAATGCAAAGAAATTTAACTGGCTCGTTAAACTCGCATTCCAGGATAACGTTAAATAAGGGGTCGCCCCTCTGAGATTCCAGGCGGGCGGGCAGCACTCATGCATCGGATTGTCCGCTCCGCTCCACATAGAAGCAGCTGGCTGCCTGGTACTCTGCGGATCCCACTCGCGTAGCACCACAACACGCTGAATCCCACTCGATTTGGGGGCGGAACACGCCAGGATTGGCCAATGCCAAAGCCAGTCTCCAGAATTGTCAAATCAAATCATCGACATGCTATTATTAGCCTACATTCACACAGGACGCCGAACGTAAGCAGAACTGAAGCTTGAAGCAGGCACAAGCTGAACGTAAGCCTTGTTGTTCACACAAGATGCCTTCTCTTTTCCTCTCAGCTCCTCTCAGCGCCTACTCCCGCCCACAACTCCCATTGACTTCATGCCTCACGGCTTCAGCGCCAAATTCGGCGTCAGGCCTGAGTGAGCGTGGCTTCGGCACGGCGTCAGCATGGCACGTGCGCGGGTGGTGTGAACGGCTTCGCCTGTTAACAAGGACGCCGAAATGAAACTTGTGGGTACAGCGTAGGTTGAGCGTTGCTTCGGCGTACTGTGTGAACGAGGGCTTTAAGTTTGCAGGCTTTACTTCATTTTCCAATCTTTGCCCTCTTGTAGTGGAAACCAGTCCATTACTTCTTGTAATGAACTTACAGTACACAGACATACTGCTTGTACTGATCATACTGATTCTTAATTATCACTCAAAAAAGGAGCGTTGGTTAAGGTTCTGTCCAGTACATTAGGAGTGATTTTCTCTCACTATTACTGCATCAGTTTGGGGAAAAGTCAGCATTTCCAGCCTGATGAAGTGATATTGCTGGAAGGCCTCAGCAGAAGGGGAAGTATTGGTACAGCGTGTAGACTACACAGCAGAGAGAACTGTGTTCCAAGGCTGGAGTCCAGGAGAATTAGCCGGCGCTCCTCCACAGAGAACTATTTTATTTTACCTCACCAGACTCCGCCCCTGGATGTTTGGTCTTCGACTTGGTAATAAAACAACTAGATTAAATGAAAGAAAAACATTTTATTAGCTCAGCCCCAGTGTGTACACAGCATTGCTGAGCCAGGCACTTGCTAGTCCAATTTTGAACGCATGCAAAACATTTTCCAAGCAACAGAGTTTAAACAAATTTGCACAATTCATTACCTGACAGTGTTGGCTTTGGTTTGACATCATGTGGCATTAATTTGTTACATCTTCATATGTAACTATTTTATTTGATCTATGCTGTATAAATGTCTAACCTTTAGCTTTCACTTACAGATAATCACTGCCTGATTAGACACATGAGAGCAGCTTAGTTTGAAGACCAAGGGACTGAGGAGGAAATACTGCTGTCGCTGTTCAGATGAAAATATTTGCTTCATCAATTTAAAACCTACAGTAAATGTGTCTTCATTCAGAAATGACTTCAGGCTGTGTGCTGTAGGTGTGGACTGTAAGGACGTAGTGTTGTGTCTTCATTCAGAAATGACTTTGGGCTGTGTGCTGTGGGTGTGGACTGTAAGGACGTAGTGTTGTCTTCATTCAGAAATAACTTCAGGCTGTGTGCTGTGGGCGTGGACTGTAAGGACGTAGTGTTGTGTCTTCATTCAGAAATGACTTTGGGCTGTGTGCTGTGGGCGTGGACTGTAAGGACGTAGTGTTGTGTCTTCATTCAGAAATAACTTCAGGCTGTGTGCTGTGGGCGTGGACTGTAAGGACGTAGTGTTGTGTCTTCATTCAGAAATGACTTTGGGCTGTGTGCTGTGGGCGTGGACTGTAAGGACGTAGTGTTG
This sequence comes from Poromitra crassiceps, assembly GCF_964638095.1. Taxonomy (NCBI): domain Eukaryota; kingdom Metazoa; phylum Chordata; class Actinopteri; order Beryciformes; family Melamphaidae; genus Poromitra; species Poromitra crassiceps. The sequence continues at coordinate 23,492,287 of NC_139627.1, read as the reverse complement.
TGTCTTCATTCAGAAATGACTTTGGGCTGTGTGTTGTGGGCGTGGACTGTAAGGATGTAGTGTTGTCTTCATTCAGAAATGACTTTGGGCTGTGTGCTGTGGGCGTGGACTGTAAGGACGTAGTGTTGTCTTCATTCAGAAATGACTTTGTGCTGTGGGCGTGGACTGTAAGGATGTAGTGTTGTGTCTTCATTCAGAAATGACTTTGTGCTGTGGGTGTGGACTGTAAGGACGTAGTGTTGTGTCTTCATTCAGAAATAACTTCAGGCTGTGTGCTGTGGGCGTGGACTGTAAGGACGTAGTGTTGTGTCTTCATTCAGAAATAACTTCAGGCTGTGTGCTGTGGGCGTGGACTGTAAGGACGTAGTGTTGTGTCTTCATTCAGAAATGACTTCAGGCTGTGTGCTGTGGGCGTGGACTGTAAGGACGTAGTGTTGTGTCTTCATTCATAAATGACTTTGGGCTGTGTGCTGTGGGCGTGGACTGTAAGGACGTAGTGTTGTGTCTTCATTCAGAAATGACTTCAGGCTGTGTGCTGTGGGGGTGGACTGTAAGGACGTAGTGTTGTGTCTTCATTCAGAAATGACTTTGGGCTGTGGGCGTGGACTGTAAGGACGTAGTGTTGTGTCTTCATTCAGAAATGACTTTGGGCTGTGTGCTGTGGGCGTGGACTGTAAGGACGTAGTGTTGTCTTCATTCAGAAATAACTTAAGGCTGTGTGCTGTGGGCATGGACTGTAAGGACGTAGTGTTGTGTCTTCATTCAGAAATGACTTCAGGCTGTGTGCTGTGGGCGTGGACTGTAAGGACGTAGTGTTGTGTCTTCATTCAGAAATGACTTCAGGCTGTGTGCTGTGGGCGTGGACTGTAAGGACGTAGTGTTGTCTTCATTCAGAAATGACTTCAGGCTGTGTGCTGTGGGCGTGGACTGTAAGGACGTAGTGTTGTGTCTTCATTCAGAAATGACTTCAGGCTGTGTGCTGTGGGCGTGGACTGTAAGGACGTAGTGTTGTGTCTTCATTCAGAAATGACTTTGGGCTGTGTGCTGTGGGCGTGGACTGTAAGGACGTAGTGTTGTCTTCATTCAGAAATAACTTAAGGCTGTGTGCTGTGGGCATGGACTGTAAAAAAGATGTAGTGAGTGGGACATCACCCATTCGTTTGTGGATTCACGTTTTGAAGGCTCGGCTTTGCCGTTTTGGCCACTGCCATCTTGTTTTTTCGAGCCAGAGGTGACGTATTTGTAGCCATATTTGGACGAGAGGGATTTCCCAGAGCCGCAGTGCCGCCTGCTATTGGTCCGTGATCAGCGAGCTGCGTGATCACTGGACAGGCGGCCTGTGACTTAGACCCAAAAGTCTTATTTATTGTCTATTTTACTTTAAATGGGTCAGTTATATAAAAATGCACCCCCCCCCCGTACAGTTGTCATGAAAGGTGAAATTACCTATAGAGACCAAAACCGTTTTTTGTACCAGGCTGTAAACATGTTTATTTCTATTGTAGTCAGGCATTTTACCATTGGGGTGAATGGGGATTGACTCCCTTTTGGAGCCAGCCTCGTATGGCCATTCGAGGAACTGCAGTTTTTGTTACTTCTGCATTGGCCTCAATGTGACCAACCAAAACTCCCCCTCGGCTGTGTGGCATTGCGTGTTGGGCTTTAATTAAAGTAACACCAGGGATTCCGAGGAGTCTCCCTCCTCCTGGCTCTGAGCTCATTAGACACTTGAACAGGACAGGTCACAGGCAGCAGACCGGGCCATAGGATCCAGCCTGGGCCTTTGAGTCTTCCACAGACTTTGGGTGTTGCCAGTAGGGAGAAGGCTAAGCCTGTGTTCAACATTTAGCTGGATCATCATCTCTCAAATAAACCAACCCATAAGCTCTAAATTAAGTCTTTTTATACAGTGGAGGTTGGAGCAGATGATTTTGTGAGGCCAGGCTCACCACAACTCTTAAAACCTAATGAAGAGGAACTTATTCTTCAGCGTTTTATGAAGGCCACATGAATAAGGGACTCCTTGTGAGCTTTGGTTAAGGCTCTTTCATGCCATTTAGAGCTAGGGCTCTAGCTGCCACAGTTGAGGGCTGTAACAGAGCATTAGATCTGCAGCCCATGATGACCAAGATGAGCCTCAGTAGGGAGGTTATATATACAGTATCTATATCTATCTATCTATCTATCTATCTATCTATCTATCTATCTATATATCTATATATATCTCTATATATATATATATATAATCTCTATATCTCTCTATATATATATATATATATATATATATATATATATATATATATATATATATATATACACACACACACATATATACATATGTATATATATATTCTTGTAGTTTAGTTTAATTTATTTGATCCTTTTGGCACTGCGAGTATTTTCCAATGAGTGGATGCTGGTCCAGTCATTTCTTTCAGATTACATATGAGATTAAGAATTGTGGCTCAACTCCTGAACTGTGCGATTACTGGTGATATAGTCTAGTTCCCTTTGGACTATTAGGTTAAACCCTGTCTGCACGATAGCAGTGGTTTATAGTGAAGCCAACTCATCAGGGTCATTTTTATTGTGGCTGGGCAGGATGCCTGCTCAGAGCAAAAGTCTACACATCAGCAAAGTTAACTGCAGGCATACGATGGCGACGTAAAACGCATCACATTTTTCTGCGCTTTCCATGTTAATTTTCTAGATTGGTCCTCATACAATAATGACTTTACCGTGACGTTTAACAGGATTATAGATTTTCTTTGAGTCAAAAATGGTTTATCTGTTAAAGCCCCCTGGAAACAAAAAAATTATGTTTTGAATTTGTCACACCACAGAAAAATGTGTTATTAACCACATAGCCAAATGTGAATGATTCAAAATGTTGACGATTATATAAAATTAGGTTACAAAATCATGAAAAACTAAGCAGTTCTGAACGAAGCACTACTGCTCTGAAACTGTGGGCGTGTCTGGTGAAGTGCGTCCAGTGCTGCACAACCTGATACATATTATTTGTGTAGCATTTTATGTTTTATTTATTTTCTATTTGCAGGGTAGAGGCACTTCAGCCTGATTGGTTTGCGGGAGCTTATTGTGTAATAAGTTTTGAGCATAACCACGCCCACTTCAAATCCAACATCAGAAAATGGTAAAAACACTTAAATGGCAATATTTGGATTTGGATTGAAACGAATGTCTAATACTTTTAGATACAGTACATACTATTATGCACATAATACCCTAAATTACATAGTTAGAAGGTTATTGTGGATTTGGGGGCATCAGGGGCTTTAAGCCTCGCTGATGTCTTTCTTTGGCTTCTGCATGTATTTTGATCTGTATCTTCTGTCTAGATATAAGTTGGCACAGCAAGGTGCAAATGTCATGGGGTTAACCGGCTGAGGCGATTTCTGAACTAGGAATTTCCCAGGTCAAAGGTCGGGAACGCCCCTATAACATCACCTGAACTCGGATTTGCTACTCCGAAACTCAGGGGAACCTCACCGACCCCGCCTATGGCACCTAGAATAAAATCTGAGTGACACTGGCAACAGTCAATGGGAGTTTACACAGGGGAAAGAAAATGAAAATGAACCAGAAGAGAAAACAACTTTAACACCACCACACTCATGCCACTCAATGGCTCATTTCCACCACATTTTACAGCACTATATTGACGATTCTAGATTGACGCACTATATTGACAATTCCCAACCCTCCATATCAACTATTGATAAGCTGTTACAAAATGTACTTTGGAGGAATAAATCTCATGTACAATGGCACAGTATAAGGGCACATGCCTGAATCAATCCACATTAAGTGAAATAACTGAACTATCATACACAATTCTTCATCAGTGTTATCCTTGTAATGAACAAATAGCAGGCAACAGATGACTTTTCACCCCACCTTCAGACCACACACACACACACACACACACACACACACACACACACACACACACACACACACACACACACACACACACAGCAAAAATAACACTGCTGTGTCAATTGGCAGCCCTCATTTTAGTTTAGGGGTGTAGAATTTGAATGCAACCATGCAATGCATGGATGGCACTGTGTCAGCATTTCAGTGTATGGCCCACACACAAATCTGTTTTATTTGACTACTTGGCTGCAGAACAACATCTCTCCACACTTTGTCCCACTGTGAAGAGCCATCCACCCACAGTGCCAAAATGTCAGCTGGTCTGTCTAACACATGGTCTGACCAAAACAATAATCACTGGTCCTCTCTGTCCTCACAGCACGTCGCAGACCTGTGTGTTGTATTAATTCATTGTCTAACAGTGTCAGTGTTATGGGAATTAAAATGTGCACCCCTAGTGGGCACTCCGGATATTCTCTCTGGCACAGATAAAGGCAGATTATGCAGTTGAAGGTTATTGAGTGAATGACGGGAAAAGGTGTTTGAGCGGGATTCTGGGATTAGAGCCTATGTAATGGAGAGCCAAAGTCGACATCACTTCCTGCTTCAGCATGCGTACCAGAGACCTTTCATCTGCCATTAATTATCCATAGTCATTTCGTAAAATGCTTATAAAAAGTTTTACTTAGTCAAACCAAATGATGCAGCTGTATTTACAAACAGGAGAGACCATTGAACAACAAATACAATAAAATAAATCAAAAACATTGAAAAAAAAGTTTTTTTCTTAAAGGAACACTCCGCCCATTTTCAACCAGCTTTGTATCATTAGAACATCAGTAGTATATCAGAAAACTGTAAACTGTTTTGAAGTCTGTCATTTAATTTGACAGTTATTGAGTGTTAAAGTGTGGACCAGTGACATCACTGGTCCACACTAACTCAAATTAATAACTCATTAACTCAAATCAACTCTCAATAACTGTCAAACTAGATGAATGATGAATAGTTTGACAGTTATTGAGAGTTGATTTGAGTTAATGAGTTATTAATTTGAGTTAGTGTGGACCAGTGATGTCACTGGTCCACACTTTAACACTCAATAACTGTCAAATTAAATGACAGACTTCAAAACCGTTTACAGTTTTCTGATATACTACTGATGTTCTAATGATACAAAGCTGGTTGAAAATGGGCGGAGTGTTCCTTTAAGTTTTGGTCTGAGTGAAATGTTCTATGGTCTCTCCTGTTTCAAAATATAGCTGAATCATTTGGTCTGACCAAGTAAAACAATTTTTATAAGCGTGTCAGGGGACCTCTGTGAGTGTGTACACGTTTGTAGTGTCACACCTGCTCCTGTACTCCCCAGAGGGGTGTGTGTGTTTGTGTGGCCCTGCAGCTGGTCTCCAAGGTTGTTAATGGACTAATTCCCTCTTATTAAATTCTGTCCCATTCAGAGCCAATTACTGTGGAGATACGGTGATGTCACTCTGGCCCAAGCTGGAAACCAGTAGACGCCCATCCAATCAGACAAAGACAGAAGCTGTTTCCATCCAGTTGTCAAGCAAACTTTACATAAAGCTTAGAAATGTTTCAACAAATATAAATTAGCTATGTCCATCAGCTGGGTTGTGGGCAGCTGCAGTGAAGCGCCCGGGGACCAACTTCTTCCAACCGCCGCTGGTCAGACGATGATCTTCTGCATGTTTTTAGTGGGGGGTTATATATGGAGGAACCCCAGGGAGCACGGGGAGAACATGCAAACTTCACACAGAAAGGCCCTTTTGACGGGGGGGGGGGGGGGGGCTGATGACTGGCTTGTACAGTCATCTGTACAGGCCAGATATATGAGGGCCAGATATACAGTATGAGGACCAGATATCCTGTCTGTCCATCATGCACTCTGCTGTCTAATTTAGGGAAATGCTCTCTGCCCACATGAGGCTTCATATTAAACTGCCAGGTGTTTCCCTCCTGTCCCCCCCCCCCCTCCCCCCCACACACACACACTCTGTAGCATCAGAGATGAACTAATTGGTGGCCCCTCTCCATGCACAGTAGCCTTGCAGATGGCCAGGAGCAGTCTGTTGTAACTCCCTCAGCGGCCAGGCCAGACACAGATTTGGTGATGTACTGTATGTGTGTGTGCAGGCAGCTAGCCACCAAGTCTCCAGGGTGGGCTCATATTTCCCCAATGTGTAATGAGCTATTGAGACCCCGAGTGCTCTCAGCACGCGGTACCTATAGTGGCACTAGAGCGTGGACCACAGGGGCATCAGTGCTGGCTGGTGCACGGAGAGGCGTGATGCAAGGCGTAGGAAGGTATTGTGGAAGTGTAATTTGAATCAGGATGTTTGGGCAGGACAAAACGTGGGGATGGGCTGTTCAAGAGTGGGAGGGTTGGACCAGAGCAAACATGGAAAGAGAAAAGCCCATTGTATACTGTGTGTAGTTGCTGAAGCAATCCCTTGTGAAATGCTTTGAACATAATCTGGGCTTGCAACCATGGTGTCACTGTCATACATACCAACCATGATGACACTCTTGTCACTGTTTTTGTCACTGTTTTTGTCACTTTTCTGACACAATGATGTAATCAATCACTAAACATAGAAACAAAATTCCGAGAAGTAAAATGCATGGGGAGAAAGATGCAACAAAGTCCATTTTCATTTCATTTCAAGTTCTAGTAAGTGATTGAAATGAGCAATATTATTTGGCTAACCATACCAATTTCAGGCTGTGTGAGAGACACCTGGCTGAAACTAAGCACGACTTTGGCTCCCAAGGTTTTGGGAACTCTGGGCAATAATTCAATATTATCGTTTATCATCTTTCAGTGGAATGACAAGCAAATTGTACTTATTAAATGAGGTATGGTAGGACTATTATTTCAATATTTCTGTTTTGTTTGACATCACACCACCATTCGGTTCAATGAGATGAATATTAATTCGATTATTTAACATGAAGCATATTGCGATATTGATAAATAAAAATCCTTATGAGTATCATGATATTATTGATTTCATCCTTATCGCTCAGCCCTACAAGACGATAACAACAAACTGCATGTAGATCAGATATGTAGTAGCGGCCTCTGCCTGCTCCCATCAAATACCTGCACCTTTACCTCCATAGCAACCTATAGCATCATTGTACTGTATATGACACATTCTCATAACATTATGAGTCGTGTTTTAAGATGGCGACTTGAAATTAAAATGCTAGATTGGAACTGTCCTGGTTAAAATACATGTGAAACCAACAGTCTCCAGTGTGTACATGTCTCTTCGCTGAGCACATGAAGGGCAGATGACCTGGATGTGACTCTCTGCCATGAGAGAGGTTCAGGGAAAAGGCCTGGGCCTTCATGTCATCAGAGAGGTTCCAGGGAAAAGGCCTGGGCCTTCATGTCATCAGAGAGGTTCCAGGGAAAAGGCCTGGGCCTTCATGTCATCATCAGAGAGGTTCCAAGGAAAAGGCCTGGGCCTTCATGTCATCATCAGAGAGGTTCCAGGGAAAAGGCCTGGGCCTTCATGTCATCAGAGAGGTTCCAGGGAAAAGGCCTGGGCCTTCATGTCATCATCAGAGAGGTTCCAGGGAAAAGGCCTGGGCCTTCATGTCATCATCAGAGAGGTTCCAGGGAAAAGGCCTGGGCCTTCATGTCATCATCAGAGAGGTTCCAGGGAAAAGGCCTGGGCCTTCATGTCATCAGAGAGGTTCCAGGGAAAAGGCCTGGGCCTTCATGTCATCAGAGAGGTTCCAGGGAAAAGGCCTGGGCCTTCATGTCATCATCAGAGAGGTTCCAGGGAAAAGGCCTGGGCCTTCATGTCATCAGAGAGGTTCCAGGGAAAAGGCCTGGGCCTTCATGTCATCAGAGAGGTTCCAGGGAAAAGGCCTGGGCCTTCATGTCATCATCAGAGAGGTTCCAGGGAAAAGGCCTGGGCCTTCATGTCATCATCAGAGAGGTTCCAGGGAAAAGGCCTGGGCCTTCATGTCATCATCAGAGAGGTTCCAGGGAAAAGGCCTGGGCCTTCATGTCATCATCAGAGAGGTTCCAGGGAAAAGGCCTGGGCCTTCATGTCATCATCAGAGAGGTTCCAGGGAAAAGGCCTGGGCCTTCATGTCATCAGAGAGGTTCCAGGGAAAAGGCCTGGGCCTTCATGTCATCAGAGAGGTTCCAGGGAAAAGGCCTGGGCCTTCATGTCATCATCAGAGAGGTTCCAGGGAAAAGGCCTGGGCCTTCATGTCATCATCAGAGAGGTTCCAAGGAAAAGGCCTGGGCCTTCATGTCATCAGAGAGGTTCCAGGGAAAAGGCCTGGGCCTTCATGTCATCAGAGAGGTTCCAAGGAAAAGGCCTGGGCCTTCATGTCATCAGAGAGGTTCCAAGGAAAAGGCCTGGGCCTTCATGTCATCAGAGAGGTTCCAGGGAAAAGGCCTGGGCCTTCATGTCATCAGAGAGGTTCCAGGGAAAAGGCCTGGGCCTTCATGTCATCAGAGAGGTTCCAGGGAAAAGGCCTGGGCCTTCATGTCATCAGAGAGGTTCCAGGGAAAAGGCCTGGGCCTTCATGTCATCAGAGAGGTTCCAGGGAAAAGGCCTGGGCCTTCATGTCATCAGAGAGGTTCCAGGGAAAAGGCCTGGGCCTTCATGTCATCAGAGAGGTTCCAGGGAAAAGGCCTGGGCCTTCATGTCATCAGAGAGGTTCCAGGGAAAAGGCCTGGGCCTTCATGTCAAAAGCACTGATTAAGACCAGACATGTCATGTGGGAGGAAGCTAATTGTAGGGAATGCTTGCCCCACCAGCATGCATTTCCTCTCTACTATAGTATCTCCCCCACACTGTGTGTGTGTCTGTGATGTTTCTCAACAGGTTATCTGATTTACAGGCCATCAGTTGAAAAGGAAGGGGTTTCCAATGTGGGGCACAGACAACATACATGCCGTTTAGAACCTTTGAAGGGGGCATTATCAAAGTAGTTACTTTAGGGACCAGGGTAGTGCAGCGGTAGATTCCCTGCCTACCAACACAAGGGTCACAGGTTCGAGCTCCTGTGTTGCCTCTGGCGGCGGGGTAGCGTGATCCTTCCACGCGCTACGTCCTGCTGGTGAACCCCTCGCGGTCAGGTGAACCTCCTCGCTGTCAGGTGAAAAGACGCGATGGGTGACTGCACACGTATACAGAGAAAGCATGTGCTAGTCCATAACTCTCCCCAGATCGGCAGAGGAGGTGGAGCAACGGGGGAATTGGCCAAGTACTAGTAATTGGGGAGAAAATGGGGGAAATAAGAAGGGCGAGGGGGGTGTGTGGGGGTGTGTGTGTGTGTGTGTGTGTGTCCTTGTGTTTGACTTGGTCTCCCAGTGCCACATCTCTCACACATGTGCAGAGACAGTAGTGGGTGTTTGCCAGATGTCTGGCCCCGTTGCCGCTGTGCAGCCCTGGCATCACAGTGGAACTGCTGCCAAGCTCACAACAGCAAATTGATGTTTTATGATGCAACGCAATCGCCCCCAACTGCCCATTTGTTTTGAATAGTCACTCAGCATGGGGTTGAGTGTGGTTTTACATGCAGCGCAGCGTGTTTGTTTTGTATGGATGACCCATGGTGACTTCCCCAGTCAATGGCTAGTATGGACTTCAGACCCATTTACTGCATCACAGCCTCGCACCTCTGTTTGCCTTTCGAGTGTCTTCAGCTTGGAACACTTAGTTCAAAAGGCAGTGAGGAGAAAATAATCCTAATTAGAGTATACTATCTCCTTTATAGTAGCACATATGGACATCAGTGATAAGACGAGCACTCCATTTATATCATTGTTGCATCTCGTCCGATAAAAAGATCTGGACTAGGAGCTCAAACAGCCACCACATGTTTGTTAAGCACGTAGACTGTAAAAATATGCACGTAGCCACCGTGATGTCACCCATTGGTTTTTGGATTGGAAGCGTCAAGTTTTGCATTGTTTTGTGACCGTCGCCATCTTGGTTTTCTTGGAGCCAGAAGTGACCATATTTGGATGAGACGAGCTGCAGCGCCGCCTGCTATTGGTCTGTGATCAGCGAACTACGCGATCACTGGATGGCGTTTTTTTAACCAGGCTGTAAACATGTTTATTTCTGCTGTAAAGTCGGGCATTTTTAACATGGGGGTTAATGGGGAATGACTCCCATTTGCAGCCAGCCTCAAGTGGCCATTTGCAGAACTGCAGTTCTGCGGTACTTCCGCATTGACCTAATTTTTCACAACTGAAGGTTGGGGCTTGGTTGGTCCATATTGCTACCGGTCCGGACACAGCATGTTTTGGTGGTTTATCTTATCCCTTATCTCTGCAGCTCTTTTGCAGCAGGCCCGTGCCACGTGTGCTTGCTACAGTATTACATAAATAAGACTTTGATTTAGAGGAGGCTAAAGGATGTGCACAGCCCCACAGAACCTGACTGTACGTAGGTAGCTTTGAGTGGGCTCTTGTGGACTCGGGTGGGCTGAGCGAGTCCTCTCCAGCGTGTGTGTTGGCGTGATGGTGAGCTAGGTGAACCTAGAGAGAGAGGATTGGGGAGGAAGGTGAAACAGCTGTGTGTGTGTGTGTGTGTGTGTGTGCGTGTGCGTGTTCCCTTTTCCACCCACCTGCACAAACCAAGAATAAAATGCAAATGCCAGTGCATAAAATGGAGTACTTCTGTGGAGTTTTGTAATACTCTGTGTGACTCTCTTGCTTTATTAGACCTGCATATTGTACGCCCATGTATACACACATACAGAGAGTGGTCCTGGTCTCTTGATCTCCCCTAGAGCTTATGGATCCCAGGTGAAACTCTGACATACATAATGGCTACAAATGATTTGAGGCACAATGTGCCGGAGGAATGAGGAATGAGTCCTAGTCATTCTGCTAACCACAGACTTTATTTCAGGCATCTAACCAAAAACTAATTCAAAAATCCCTTGACTTTGAGACAGGGGACCCAGGTTCTTTCAGGTTGGCCTGTAAAAATACATCATCCATATGGCACTCTATTTTGCCTGTCGCAATAATCAATTCATTGACTTATCGTAAGATAAACGCCGGACATGACCTCGATAATTTTTCTCACCTCAATAAAAATTCTTTGCTATTTGAAAGGGTACTTGCATTATTATGCTACTATATTATCGTTATTATATCAGTCGCAAAATGAAATGACAATAATATCGTTTATCGCAATTCTTTCTTGGACAATATAGCGTCCAAACAAAAGTAGTTATCATGACAAGCCTATAGACACAATGCTTACTCTTTTTCTTTTAATAGTGTTTTCCTAGCATTTACTTAGCAGGATGTATTATTTTTCCATCTTAGTGGATTTAGTCAGGTTGTGTATTACAGGTTTCTTCCACAATGTGAACCAGCTTCTGTTTTATTGGATTTGGCATCTCAAATTACTCGGGGACCAGTGGCAATTATTAATAGGAAAGATATGAGTTCATCCATTGTTTGCAGAGATATTGCATCCACCTGCCCATGGTTAAACAACACACAGATTAAACTCAGCTGTGCCCTTAGTCATTTATTGCTTTTGTGAGCATAAGATTGAAAGATTTCTATTGTCTCTGCCAACACCGCTATGAAACCTCTCCATTCATAGTCAGAACAATGGCTATGGGCATTTTTATCTGTTTACACAGCTTTCATTTGAGTAAAACATACTTGGACAATGGACTACATTCATTTTTTTCAGCCTTTTTTTTCTATTTTTTTACTGGCCTTGGTTAATATCCATTAAATGTTAGGCTTGTAAATGGTCCATAAATGAAGGTATGAATGATGAAATAAGTTTCTTATCACTGCTGCTATAAATTGGAGCAACATTTGAAGCGCACCTTGGTATGGTACAGTACAGTGGCAGTGACCTTGAGTTGGCGCTCCCGGCCGTATCCTGGCTGGCTGCCATACCAAAGACCAGAACCCTTTTACACCATAAGGGACAATGCTTAGAAACTAAGGGCATGTATGTGGTTTATTAAGAGGTTAAATTGGTTTAAGTTATGTTACGTTCTAGTAATTATTTTAACTTTCTGTGTTATCTTTGTTTAGTCTGCCAAGGATCTGGATGGGCCCTGTCAGGGAACTTTCAAGGACCAGCCGGCAATTCAAGTTGCCTGCATCTGTAAACCTCCTGAACTGCCCAGCTGATATTAACTCTAACTATAATAGGCTAGCTAACTGATATTATGTCGATCTGATCGGCAATTTTAGTTGGGATTCCTAAAAGCATCTTAGAACCAGCACCATCTTTGTTCAATTTCAAATGAATTGATAGAAGTGCGTGTAATGAAATACGATGACCCTCCAACTGTGGAAACCCCGTCCCCTCCGACAGTCCTGGCCAGCGCTCAGAAGAGCACATGTCCTTTCCTTTCATGGAGCTCTTGGGCTTACAGGGACCTCCCACCCTGGCTGGTCATGGTTGGGCCAGCATCATGTTTGCTTTTCTCATTGTTTACATTCCAAACCGGTCCTTCCCATGACTCGGGCCACGGCTTAACATGGTAATTTAAAAGGCCTTCTTCTTCTCGCACTCATGCCATTGAGGAGTGTCGCCGATGTGATCATTGAGCCGAGCAAACTTTCATACAGACTCAGACTCGGAGTTGGTTGCGCGTGTTTGATTGGTTGAGGATGCAGTGGGCTGTTTTAGTTTGGCTGTGGAGTTTTTTTTTTATGGTTCAGGTACGATAAATGTGTCACTGTAACTTTTAAACTTAACTTTTAAACTTTTCAATAGAGCCCGAAGTGTATTTTTGGATTTCCATGGATGAACCAGCGTGATCTTTCTACTTGACCTTTCAGCGCGAATTTGTCCAACTGTTTAATTTGCCCTCTTGGCCCTCTGCACCGCTCCTCATTTCCTGGTTTGGTCACCCTCCAGTGTGGTGCCAGTGTGGTGCTGATGTTGGGTCACCCTCCAGTGTGGTGCTGATGTTAGGTCACCCTCCACTTTGGTGCTGATGTTGGGTCACCCTCCACTTTGGTGCTGATGTTGGGTCACCCTCCACTTTGGTGCTGATGTTGGGTCACCCTCCAGTGTGGTGTTGATGTTAGGTCACCCTCCACTTTGGTGCTGATGTTGGGTCACCCTCCACTTTGGTGCTGATGTTGGGTCACCCTCCACTTTGGTGCTGATGTTGGGTCACCCTCCAGTGTGGTGTTGATGTTAGGTCACCCTCCACTTTGGTGCTGATGTTGGGTCACCCTCCAGTGTGGTGCTGATGTTGGGTCACCCTCCACTTTGGTGCTGATGTTGGGTCACCCTCCAGTGTGGTGGTGATGTTGGGTCACCCTCCACTTTGGTGCTGATGTTAGGTCACCCTCCAGTGTGGTGTTGATGTTAGGTCACCCTCCAGTGTGGTGTTGATGTTAGGTCACCCTCCACTTTGGTGCTGATGTTGGGTCACCCTCCACTTTGGTGCTGATGTTGGGTCACCCTCCAGTGTGGTGCTGATGTTAGGTCACCCTCCACTTTGGTGCTGATGTTGGGTCACCCTCCAGTGTGGTGTTGATGTTAGGTCACCCTCCACTTTGGTGCTGATGTTGGGTCACCCTCCAGTGTGGTGTTGATGTTAGGTCACCCTCCAGTGTGGTGGTGATGTTGGGTCACCCTCCAGTGTGGTGTTGATGTTAGGTCACCCTCCACTTTGGTGCTGATGTTGGGTCACCCTCCACTTTGGTGCTGATGTTGGGTCACCCTCCAGTGTGGTGTTGATGTTAGGTCACCCTCCACTTTGGTGCTGATGTTGGGTCACCCTCCAGTGTGGTGCTGATGTTGGATCACCCTCCAGTGTGGTGTTGATGTTAGGTCACCCTCCAGTGTGGTGTTGATGTTGGGTCACCCTCCAGTGTGCTGATGTTGGGTCACCCTCCAGTGTGGTGTTGATGTTAGGTCACCCTCCAGTGTGGTGTTGATGTTAGGTCACCCTCCAGTGTGGTGTTGATGTTGGGTCACCCTCCAGTGTGCTGATGTTAGGTCACCCTCCAGTGTGGTGTTGATGTTAGGTCACCCTCCAGTGTGGTGCTGATGTTGGGTCACCCTCCACTTTGGTGCTGATGTTGGGTCACCCTCCAGTGTGGTGTTGATGTTAGGTCACCCTCACCCTCCAGTGTGGTGCTGATGTTGGGTCACCCTCCAGTGTGGTGCTGATGTTAGGTCACCCTCACCCTCCAGTGTGGTGCTGATGTTGGGTCACCCTCCAGTGTGGTGCTGATGTTGGGTCACCCTCCAGTGTGGTGTTGATGTTAGGTCACCCTCACCCTCCAGTGTGGTGCTGATGTTGGGTCACCCTCCAGTGTGGTGCTGATGTTGGGTCACCCTCCAGTGTGGTGCTGATGTTGGGTCACCCTCCAGTGTGGTGCTGATGTTAGGTCCCCCTCCAGTGTGGTGCTGATGCGGGCGTGTATTAGACTGCCAGTCAGACCCACAATGGCTCATCTGTTGTCTGACTGGGTCCAGTTTGTTGATCCACACAGGTTCACCCTGAGGCCACTGCTGCCTCCAAGACATGTCAAGTGATGTTGTGCTAAACTAGGCTGCACAGTTTGTCTGTCTATGCCGTCTTTGTGTAATGAAGTTGAATAAAGTGTGTGTATGGGGATTTGGCGTGTGTGTGTGTGTGTGTGTGTGTGGGGGGGGGGTTTGTGATGATGAACTAAGCCCTAAGTGTTTGTCCCCAAGTTCAGATTTAAAGACGACACAAACTGCCCGGATAAGTTCCTGATGCTTTTGGCTCTAGAGTTAAACAACAACAACACGAGGAGGAGGAGGAGCAAGGGAGCCAAAATTTTTATGATGGCTTTCTGTGGAGCAATAGCTGCTACTTCTTGCTAATACTTATAACTCATTGAGTGCCAGCCACTTTTGGAGAACGGACTCCAAGTGCCAGAGTTTCAGAGCGTTTTCAGTGATTTCTCGAGGCCCACAGAATATTGTGTGATATTACTATGTAAACACCGAACACGCACAAAGAACGAGGAGACTCTCTTCTATCATCAGCAAAAAAAAGTTTATTGATATCATTTTCCGTTCTTTAGTTATCAGCCGGAGAAGATAGGTGGATTTCAGCAAAAACACACGTTTCAATTTAGAAGCTGAGATAATGAGCCTTTTGTGAAATGAAGCATTTCAAGCACATCACTGACTCTGAAGCTAATATTTTCTGATGTAATGACACCTCAAAA
Source organism: Poromitra crassiceps (assembly GCF_964638095.1). Lineage (NCBI taxonomy): Eukaryota > Metazoa > Chordata > Actinopteri > Beryciformes > Melamphaidae > Poromitra > Poromitra crassiceps. The sequence goes on along the minus strand of NC_139627.1, from coordinate 23,477,172 downwards.
ATAATTTCTTTCAATAAAACAGTGAAAACAAAGGAATTTTGTTTGGCCAAATAATATTTTTTAGCTGCAACCAGCAGCGCTGGCCCCTGCGTGCGCAGACCCTACACCTTCTTGCTGGTCTTGATTTACTGCTGGTGGGCATCAGATATTCTAGCTTGTTTGCCTGTCTCTGTCCATCGAGCCTGCTGTCTGGGTCTGTGTTTACTGTCAATGGTTGTATGCTGCCCTGCGTGCCCCACCCCCCTCCTCCTCCTCCGTGGGAGTGTCTCTGGTGGCTCTGCTGCGTTTGCTCTGCGTTTGCTCTGCACTGAAAAGTGCGCTGCACCCCGCTTTTTCACAGCGTGTCGCCGGCTCCCAGCTGAGAATAATGTAACTTTTCAGAAAGACGCTGGTGTCGGCAACTAAATCATATGGAGGGGCTATCGCAGCGGAGACGGAGGGGCTCAATTGTGGCAGCAGATTGACTGCTATTCACAGGCACAGCTAACGTTATGCTTAATGCATACCGATGCCGTTTCCGTTTCCATAACGACTTCTTCTCTGTTTTTTACTCAACTTTCTCTAATCTGGAGAGCACTGTCGCCACCTAATGGGTCGGTAAAATAGGTTATACACATTCAACATGCCCCAAAATTTTACAGGAGATGGATCTGGCTTTGATCCACGTCCCACCGTCAAAAAACGCAATTGACGACTTTAGTCGTCATTGGCACTCTACGTTACTATCCGAATTGACGACTATAGTCGTCATTGGCACTCAATGAGATAAGGTCTAAAACCTGCCTCGCAGCTGTCCTCCATGTTTGTAATCACAATGTGCCTGAAAACAGTGACTGAAAACAGATTTGCCATCTTTTCGAGTCATGCAGACTCAGAGGGACCAGGAGGGGAAGTCCTCAGGCTTGATGGGAACGCAGCTCTGGACAAAAAAAAAAGCAGACTTAACCCCTCTGTTTCCAACATCCTGTGTGTATGTGTGTGTGTGTGTGTGTGTGTGTGTGTGTGTGTGTGTGTGTGTGTGAAGAGGGGGGGGGGTGTTAAACCCCTCAGAACACAAGCCAGTCACGCCAACACAATAATGTACTACAGACACGCTCTCAATTGTCTGTGGGTTAAAGCATTAGCCAGCCAGCACCCTGAGGCGTTTCTTTCATTCCTCATCGTATGAAATCTCATCACTCCAACTCACTGGATCTCTTCTAGTCCTTTCTAGAGGGCAATCAATGGGGAGGGGGCAGCTGAATACAGTTCTCTGGTTGTTTCTGTAGCTAAATTTAATTCTGACCCCATAAGTTTTGTTTTATTTAAATTTTTCTCCTATGAAGACACACATGCACACAAGCCTTCTGTTCTGAAGGAGGCTCAGAAGAAGCTTTGCTTTGTGTGTTCCTGTTGCGGATGTTTTGCTACCTTGCTCAGCATGGTTATTTCCCCCTTTGCTTTTTCAACGAGCAGACAAACAACTTGGATGTGTGCTTTCTTTCCCCTGCTGCGGAACACTAAATTGCTGCACAGTAAAGTGAATTAAAGCCCTGAACCCCCACCAAGTCTGACTTTGGGAAGGGGGGTGGAGGGGGGGGTGGCGGCATCATTGAGTAATTCACCAGCAGCTTCTTGTGATGTCATCAGGGAGGATGTCATCAGTGATGATGTCATCAATGATGATGTCAAAAGTGATGTCATAAGGGGGCGCACGTACACACACACACACACACACACACACACACACACACACACACACACACAAGGAGGCATTGTGACAAGACTGATCAGTGATGTCACACACAAAGGAGCCATTGTGACAAGACTGATCAGTGATATGTCATGGACACACACACTGATGATGTCATCAGTGATATAATGGGGCACACACACACAAGGAGGCATTGTGACATCACTGATGCAATAACATTTAGTGAGCAACACGCCAGTGTTTCCCATACATAAAGGAATTTGTGGCGGGCCGCCACAATAATATTTTGACCGCCACAATAAGATGTTGACCAAATGTTTTTTTTTTTTTTTTTTTTTTTTACAGTGCACCTGAACGTCACAACATGCAAGATATCCGCTGAATAAGTGTCCAATAAATGTTCATGTCATTCTGGCCAATACTTCTGTTATAGCATTTCAGTCTGGAATATGGAATATCTTTCAATAATCTATGATTTAGCTGCTAAATTGTCAAATACCGCCATCTGCTCGCTACCCAGGCACTTATGTATGTACTTAACCTAACTAACTTAACCTAACTAACTATCCGGTGTGCACAACACTGTCAGCCTAAACTCCGGCTGACACCCCAAAAACCTACAATCCGCTACAGAAAAATGTATATTGTTTGTTTATTAACTGGCCCCTCGCCTTCTATCATTTCACGAAAGTGGCAAAGCAAGTTGAGTATCCCTGACATAATAGGGAGAAATTTAGTTTGTCATTGTAAACCCACAGCACAGTAATGATGACATGTTCTTCATAGATCTAGCCTTTTTATTTTGCTCTTCTTAAGCTTTCTCAAAGTACACCAAATTCATGCATTTTACTTTAAAATGTTTAAAAAAATCTCCGCAGTCCCCCACCACAAATTCTCATAATCCTGTGGGAAACACTGAACACGCGCATGCGCCAATAGGGCAGGGGAGGCCGAGTTATGCGCGCGCGAGATGCCTAGTGTAATATAACTGCAAAAATGATCCCAGACTGGTCCCTTTATTATGGTTTTTATCCGGCATCCTGTTCAACATGGATTCATATGTGGTGTTTTTTTTGTCCTATAATTGACCCACTCTTTCTGGGAGTTTAGGTGATTTCCAATGATGAGTATTGTTCTAGACTAGAGGCTGTAATAACCCCAGGCATAATACTATTGGTATTATGATCTTGTGTCATATTTATAGCTCTGCTCTCCTGTGTCATAATCCAACTTCCCCTTCAGCTTGTTTTGTAGCAACGCACTGTCAAAAGCAGCACCCAGATGGGCCACATCTGTTGGATCCGTGTGTGTGTGTGTGTGTGTGTGTGTGTGTGTGTGTGTGTGTACACACAGCTCCCACACACTCTGGCCACCTGGTCGTACAGCAGCAGGAAAGCGTTGCTCCGTCAGCAGCAGGCGGATGTCCTGGAGAAGGCCGATCACGCTGAGATCACAGGCTACTGTACAGCCCTCAGCCCCCCCCCCACACACAAACACACAGCGTAGAAGAAGCCAAGAAGCTGGCTGGATTTAGCAGCAAACTGCGGGACAGCAGAAAATAGAGTTGAGCAGAGCTTTGCCCTTTTCGGCTGCGCTAAAATGTCAGTATGAAGCCTTGGCTAATAGCTTCTCAGTTGGAAAGAGCAACTTTGAGTTTGGGCAGGGCCTGTCAGCGCCTAGTAGCTGGGTGGGCTGTGCTCCAGGCAGCCCATACGTTATTATAAGTCCATTAGTATCATCTACAAATCATGTCTTCAAAGTGTGCTGCATGGGCTCTCCAAGCGGCCCCGCCCTTTTGACATTCAGCTGGTCCTTCATCTCCTCCCCTGTCCCAGTTAGCAGCAGAGGCTGAGAGCAGAACGGACCCACGATGACTATTTCCTCCCACTTACCTCATGCCACTGTGGCTTTGCCTTCACCGCTGCCACGTGCAAATCCAAATTACAGCCTGCTGGCAGATGTGAAGGGGGTGTGCCAGGCACCACTCCTGCTCCTCTCAGCCGGAGCCCCGCCCCGCTCTGATCAGGGTGGCCTCGGGGGGGGGGCGGTGGTGCCTCACTCGCCGGTGCCACCGCCTTTGATGGTGACCTCTTGGTGCTTGCTCATGATTTGGACTTCCACATTGGGCAAGCGCTGCATCCGGTGGCTGTTCACAGCACTTTGATCTTCTTAATGATTGCATGAAGCCGTGTGGCCACAGGGACGTTAATGATGTCTCATTCTGATTTAACGCTGCTTCTCTCCTCTGTCTCTCGGCCCTTTGTCGCGGCAGGGCGTGTCCACACTATAGATTTGATCTGTTTTGTTTTTCTTTTTTTCCATATTCATATGTATATTTTATAAACATGAAGGATGTCCTGCAGAGTTCTGGTTGTGTCCCCAGAGGGTTGGACGGACCTTCTTATTCATGCGGGTCTATTCATATTGTGATTATGCCCATTCATATTCATAATATGACCAGCTGTGTGTGTGTCATTGGGCAGAGGTTGCTGGCAGAGGACCTCCCACTCCCATTCTAGACCCTCCCCTACTCCTGGTGCCCCCCCCCCCCCCCACACACACACACACACACACAAGCCTGCCGCCCTCCTCTGGGGGCAAGATAATTGTGTGATGGTTTGCTCATTGTCAGGATCATGTCAGGCAGCGGGGCTGTTTGCACAAAGCCCACATCTGCTGCCCTGCACTTTTCAGCACTGACGTAATGTCGCCCGGCCGGCTGCTCCACACAGAGGGGGGAGGGTGGGTAGGCTACAGGCGAAGGCTGCGGTTAAGGGGTGGGGACTGCGGGTTGGGCTTGGATGGACAAGGGAAAATGCTGGAGCATCAGTTCCTGCAACTGAGTCTGCCCTATCAGTATATCCTGTATGAAGGGTATCATATCACTTCACAGGCTTAATAAGTAACTTCACCAGCTTGATAAGAAGGCATCGTAACGTCTGCTAAATGCTAAAGCAACAAAACCTGCATTACTCTCGCATTACTCTATTTTTCCCCTGAGGGTGGTGCTGGAAGGCTCGGGGCTGGAGGAGAGAGTGGGAGCGGGGCTCTGGTGGCCGGGGCGGCGGGCTCTCTGATCCAGAACGCTGTGTGATGGTGCAGAACCAGAAGCTCCATTAGCCAGCCTGAGCTTGTGACTGGGCACTGTGGCCTGGAAGCTCCATTAGCCAGCCTGAGCTTGGGACTGGGCAGTGGGCACTGTGGCCTGGAATGCGTTCATCTGGCTAGTAGCCATCTCTGGCCCCGACTCTCTCATGGCTGCTTACTCGCAATCAAGCGCTTTTTGCATCACAGGTCAGCGACAGTTGAGCTTTGTGTGATTAAACTCTCCCTAGCCACAATGACTCCACTAATATATTCATCTGTCATATATTCCCTCACTTTGGCCTTCTTTTTCCATGTCTGTGTGCATTTGTCATGATCTTGCAGTCCGTAAAACATCATTCTGCATTTTCTACAGTATAGTAACTTGACTCATAATGAACATCTTTCCTAGAAACGGCTTTGAAGCCTGCCTAACCAGTTTTGTAACTTGCCGATCTTTGCCGCTTATTGTGTAGTGTACTTCGCCGGCTTAGTTTGGTAGCATTTTTGCTCTGACAAATTGGCGCAAAGTTGATGAATTCGCCCTGTCTGTAATGTGTTGCGAACTTGTGCCCGGAGCGTCGTCTGTTCAATCCCCGGGACCGGCAGGATCAATCTGGGTGGGTAAAGTGACATGCAGTGCTTGACCCCTCCCTCATTACCACCACTGAGGTGCCCTTGAGCAAGGCCCTTAACCCTAGCCGCTCCAGTGGAGCTGCTGAGTGGCCAGCAGATCAGACTGTACAGTACCCGGTCAGCCTCCAGGTACTGTATGAATGTGTTTGTGAATGTGAACAGGTCAGCCTCCAGATACTGTATGAATGTGTGTGTGAATGTGAACAGGGCGCTCCTGAAAAAGAGAACATTGCTCTGTGAGACTCCCCCAGTATAAATTAAGAAGTAAAAAAAAATATATGTATCCCATGTTGGAGCCAGCTATAGGGCCCTGTGGTTGTGGCGTGTGAAAATCCCTGTGTGAAGCTGTGGGCGTCAGGCGTTCCTACAGTCTAGGGCACATGGTGCACATAAATAATTAATGATATTACACACAAAATTACCCCCCCCCCCCCTATTTTGATGCATTCCTCCAAAATGACCCGGAGCTGTTTTCACACTGTACTTACTGTGAAACATATGACTTATGATTGTCGAAAAAAAAAATGTTAAACAAAATTGCCATTGCCTTCCCCCACTGCGAGAGCTGGTAGGAATTCATGATCTTGCTCAAGGACACTTCAGCGGGGCGAATGCTTGCAGTCACACAGGGGCTTAAACCTTCTGGTCAAAGCATGACATCTCCCTACTACTATGTTACCCTGCAGCCCACTTTGCCACCAGGTCTGGGATGTGTCTACCAGCGCAGACGGCTCACTCCAGTCAACATAGCTCCTCAGGGAGGTCTCTCAACATGGGCCAAATCCACTTTACCTTGTCTCAAACTATCAGCGTATTTTCTCAACAGACGAGCTTTAGCGTCTGGAGAGAGAGAGAGAGAGAGAGAGAGAGAGAGAGAGAAAAAAAGGGAAGCTACATGCAGCATTTCCCCACAATCACAGCTATTATTAGTGGTGGCTTTGGAAAAAATTCCTAAGTAATGAATGTCAAAGTACAGACGGGGGGAAAACGGGACATCTAGCGGGCTAATTTGAAGTCTCGTGGGCTGTTGGAGGAGAAAGTTGGAACGCTGTTAACTTTCTGCAGCACTGTAGAGACCCGTTTCCCTGCCAAACGGGGGCTGTGAACAGCTACAGAGCCAAAGTGAAACGTCACTTCCTGCTTCAGCACTGTACCAGAGATTTTCATCCGTCATTTATTTTCCCGTAGACATTTTGTAAAATGTGTATAAAAATAGTTTTATTTGGTCAAACCAAACGGTTCATATATATTTAGAAACAGGAGAGACCACATAACATTTCACTCGGACCAAAATGTCAAGAAATTGCGGATTTAAAGAAAAAAAAATTTGATGTGCTTTTTTTAAGTTTTGGTCTGAGTGAAATGTTCTCTGGTCTCTCCCGATTCTAAATATTGCTGAACCATTTGGTTTGACCAAGTGAAACTATTTTTAGAAGCATTTTACGAAATATCTATGGGAAAATAAATGGCAGATGAAAATCTCTGGTACAGTGCTGAAGCAGGAAGTGACGTTCACTTTGCCTCTCTATTGCTTTAGCCTATAGTGTTCCTCCTCTGTGGGCGTTTCCCATTGAAATCACAGCCACACCCCACTTCCAAACCATTCGTTGGCATAAAGGGAGCTGCACAATAACAAATCATCTATTGTTTGGGAATCCACTGGTGGGGAAACAACAATAATCTGTCCCACTTTCCCATTGTATCACTGTCCTGGAATGTATGTGACATTGGCCTGAACAAACCTGGGTCATTCAATCAGCATGAAACGATGGAATGCTGTTTCACATTTTCATTGAACAATCTCATCATTCAAATTGTTGCCAGCAAATATGAGTATGGCATATTCAACTCTTAACTAAATGTAATTTAAAGTTTCATAAAAACCACTCAAATCAGTGATTATGTGGCAGTTGAAGTTAGTTTACAAAAACACTTGTATCAGAAGATTTTGACATGTTTTTCAATCATATAACCGTTCTTTTCCTGCTGTTGATTGCGCGAGCTTTAGCAGCATTACTTTCAGAGATCGAGATGGAAATGGTCAATATTCCAAGAAATCTAAGCCAAATCCCAAATGTGAACCAGCCAATGCAGCTAAGTAAAGTACAAGTCACTCAAGCCCTCTAGTGGCTGTCCCACAGATACAACCTAGTGTCCGGTTCAGTGTGTGTGTGAGGAGAGGGGGGGGGGGGGGGGGTTAGGTTAGTGGCCATGTGTCCTGACACAACAGTATGCCATCTATCTGAACTCTTACTACCCCCGTTGCCTCCCCATCACCCAGACATGTCCTGGATGATCAAAGATGTTCTGGAAACCACATTTTCTGTTTTCCTATGCCAGATATTCACATATGTAGGAGATCATGAGCTTGAGGCACAAATGAGGATATTAATATAAGGCAGGCAGCACAGCCAAAGCGCCTCTCTCTTCCTCTCCTCACACAAAATCAATTCCATTGTTGGTGGTGCCGTTTATTTTCTGTGATGTGGGGAACACGTAATGTTAATATAGCCAACATCATCCTCATACTTGTCCTTCTGTGTTCCAGCTATGCCTTGGCAGATGAGGCCTACCGCTCACTAAGGGACCAGGACAAGGACCAGTGCATCCTCATCACAGGGGAGAGCGGTGCTGGGAAAACTGGTAAGTCCTAATAACCTCAATGGAACATGCACATAAGACAGTTTTAACAATCCAGTAGCTGCTGCGCAGAGATAAGTCTGGGGGCGGGGGCAGACATGCTGACTATTACAGGTTTGACCACATTCTTATGAAGTCTAGTGCTCCAAGTGGTCATTGCATATATAATTCACATCCATACTGCTCGGACAAGGCCAGACGTCCATATTAGCCAGATGGTGGCCCAGGCCTACAGTACATTTCAGCATATCCACAATTAATTAATGTCAGGTGTGCCTGATTACTGTTGTTGTGACTGCAGCAGTCAGGCACACCTGACATTAATTAGTTCATCCAATAGTGTAGGACATTAAACCAAGATGCCCTACTCATTTCAGGAAGTAGTGGAGTTGTGCAAGTAGTCTATTGGCCATGTCTGCTATGTGTGGGAATCCGGATTAAGGGTGTGTGTCCCAGTCGCTGCACTAGTCCGTCCTCTGGTTGGTCGGGGCGGCTGTTCGGCCAGAAGCAGAACTGCGGGGATAGCGCGATCCTCCCATGCGCTACGCCCGGCTGTTGAAACTCCTCGCTGTCATGTGAAAAGAAGCAGCTGGCGACTGCGCATGTATCGGAGGAAGCATGGTGCTAGTGGACAACTCTCCCCAGATTGGCAGAGGGGGTGGAGCACCACAGCAGGGGGAATTGGCAAAGTACAATTGGGAGGAAATGGGAGAAAAATCGTAAAAATAAACGAAAACGAAAAGAAAAAATGTGGTGTTCAACTTCATGCCCCTCGTCCCTTACTTCCATTAGTTTCTAATATTTTCGAATAGAATAAAATTCTGCATACCATACAGAAACCCTGGAGGAATGGAATTTTCTCACTTACCGGTAGTCCAAGGTCCTTGACTTAGTCAGCCATGTTGGCAGTGTGGTGTTCCAGCCCAGGCTATAGAGTTGGCAGTGTGGTGTTCCAGCCCAGGCTATAGAGTTGGCAGTGTGGTGTTCCAGCCCAGGCTATAGAGTTGGCAGTGTGGTGTTCCAGCCCAGGCTATAGAGTTGGCAGAAGACGAACTGTTGGAAAGCAGCCGCCAGCTATAGAATGATCTCATCCTGTCGAGCAGACACATACTCTGACACAGTAAATGTCAATCGTATACCTTGCTCTTGTCATAGACAGTATGAGGTTGGCTGTTTGCTCCCTTCAAAGCTATCGGCTATCACAGAGCTATCATTGAGCTGTAATGTTTGTTTCTTTGGTTTCACTAGTTAAATTCTTGTCTCATTTCTGCTTAAGAAACCATGGTTGAGATTTTTTAGAAACACTACTGTTTGTGTTTGTCAGTGTGACTTCTGAAGTCTCCAAAAATCAAAACGGGCGCTTTACTCACTGTTTGATGTTGTTCGCTCATTCATGGTTAACGCCCGAAGGGGTCTTTTCCATCATCACAGCACGGCAGTTACTGGTGCCTACACTTGATGTTAATGGGAAGCTGCGTCTGATCTGAACTCTAATCATGGCCGCTTGTCATCTGCCAGGCTGGATGTGCACGTGTTTGCCGGCTTAAGCCTCTATAAAGTGTGGTAGGCAGTGATTAACGCAGTGTCACTTCACTTGACTCCTCTCCATTTGGTCCCTATTAAAAGCTGAAACACATGGCCTGCGTCTCAGCAGAGTGGGAACGCTGAAACTTGTGTTTACAGCAATAGCCTTGATCCCATGTCTCTGGATCTTCTCTTCTGTTCTCTTCTCTTCTCTCTTCTCACACTACATTTCACAAACCCTGTATACAATTCAGACTGATCATGTGCCACATCTAATCAGCTAGTCTTTTCTTTATCTTTTCTCTTCCTGTGCATCTGCAACCTCTCACGAGTTTAAGAAATATCTACTCCTGGAAGCTGGTCAGCCAAGTCAGGAAGATGAAGTTGAACTTGAGTAGCTTTGTACAGGAATAAGTGCGGCCGACCTAAATGTGCCCGCTTCTCCAGTATGGAGTCACTGTCACTCAGCTCTTGCCCAGTGTTTGTGAAGATCTGCCCAGCCGTGGTTTGTTCTGTTGAATGAAAAACTGACAGAGGATATTATCACATGCCAGCATAGTCTACAGGAGATGCTGCATACTTTGGCTGTCTGAGAGATCACAAAGGAATTTGATTTTTCTGCTCTAAGGCCATGTTCACATTACAGGCAAATCCGAGTGTGTCTGCACTGCCACAAATCTGATTTGGGTAAGTGTTCAAGTCGGATCTGTGTGTCCAGATACAATGAGCCAATGAGCCAACATACAATGTTTCTGGCAGTGTTTGCATGTCTGCTCTCTGCTCTTCAAGTCCCCGCCCCCTGCAAAAGACACTCTCAAATCTGATTTGGGTGATCAGCGCGTCCACACTCAAGTCACATCAGTCGAAAGCAGATTGGAAACTACCTCCATATGTGGTTTGGGACAAGTGACACAAATCAGACTTGGAGCGTCCAGACTCATAAAAACAACCTGGATAGAATCATTAATAGCTCATAAAGTTCACAAATCAGATTTGGCCTCCTAGTCTGAACATGGCCTAAGAGATAAAAGAAATGCCATAGTGTTTGTTACTTAGCTATCCAACTTTATTTTTTATGCAGCCTCAATTGTTTGGCCTACCCACCCTCCAGCCCAGTACATCCCATAAAGGACATATGCTTGTGTGTGTGTGTGTGTGTGTGTGTGTGTGTGGGGACCATTTTCTGTACCCTGTACCCTCATCAGAAGTCTGTGCCACTAACTGCTGCCAAGCCCTTCTCTATCCTGCCTTGGCACATCTCGTCAGACCTCGTCAGTTCTGGGTCACTGTTTTCTCGCTGGACAGGAGAGATGATCTAGACAGACACCTCCATCCTGTAAGGCACGTCATGTTGTAGCAGACAGCCAGATATCCTATAAGCCTGTCACCCACAATCTGATTTTTGGATGACCCTTCTCTCCATCAGCAACACACACACACATGCACAGCAGCACACATGCACACTCTCTTGCCTCAGTCCCAACATGAGAATGTATTCTGGCTGAATGGGGGATAATTTCAGCAGGGCCAAATTTAAGGTTTGGTTCTGGTAAGCGTCCTCTATGTTCCCAGTGAAGTCAGTAATGTGGATGATGCTAACTTGATGTAATAATGGTAACCATCTGACGAAACAAGGTGGGTGTTCATTATGAGGTGTGTCAAATGGGGCCTCCTCCACTCGCCACTCGGGGCCCCAGACTAGAGGAGTGCTCCACACCCTCCGTCCATGATGGGGCTCTGGGGGGATGATGTAAGGGGGAGTTTTTTAATGGGGGAAGGGGGGGGAGGTTAACGGTTAGATGGGGTGGATATGTCACACTTGTTCCTCGGCCATGTGTAGCAGAGGCCTTGACCTAATATTTGTGTGTGTGTGGTGTGTGTGTGTGTGTGTGTGTGTGTGTGTGTGTGTGTTCCAGAGGCCAGTAAGCTGGTGATGTCATACGTGGCGGCGGTGTGTGGGAAGGGCCAGGAGGTGAACAAGGTCAAGGAGCAGCTGCTGCAGTCCAATCCCGTACTAGAGGGTGAGTGGAGGGTCCTGTCTGGCTGGCACCAGTCCAAAGAGGCTGCAGCTCTTAACAACACATTTGGGATATCGTACCCACTTATTTTGCAAATGTCACCCCACCAGTCCACTATATGTCACCCCACTAGCCCACTACAGTATATATGTCACCCCACCACTCTGCTATGATAACATGCCATTTTGTTCATAAACACGTTTGTCCACTTTGGGAGAAAAATTGTGAACCTGAATTGTGTATCCTCAGAAGGAGCAGTGATCCCCCAAATAAATTTCCTCGTCGCAAAATTCCTGAGTGATAGTTTTAGCTAACTGAAGACATAGGATGTCAGAGATTAAACTCCAACAACAACCAAACATAACCTTCGGATAGAGACCCTGACAAATCCTTAGGCCCGAAAATGTCACAGAATTATTAGCAAAAAATAAACAAAAAACAAAACAGGAGCCCTGTAAAACGTTCACGGCCATTTCCATAATCCTTCTTTTTCCAGCATATCCCCAGTAATACCACACGTAGGGGTAAAGCCCCCCCCCCCTCCCCGCTGGCACAGGAACAGCTGTGTTTTAATTGGGGGCAGTAGACAGGAAGTGCCCATGAATGATGGAGCTGTGTGCCCGCTCGGCCCCGGCACATCTGTAAGAGTTTATCCCATGCCGGTGTGTAACAGCCCCGTATGCTCCAAACATCCTGCTGCTCACAATCCCAACATCCTCTCTGTCACGCTCTGGAACTCTCTTTAGTTGTGTCGTCCTCGCACTCTGTTTCCTCTGTCCCTCTCACTCGCTTTAGCTAGATCTCCTTCAGTCCTGTCGCTATTCTCGGTCCTTCTCTCTCCACCCTCCTGCTGCAGTCACAACAGACTACAGTAGGAGTGTTAACGATGGACTTCACTTCAGCATGTGTTAATCACCTATTTTAGTATCAGCAATTAAACACTGTTAGACTGACCATGTGAAAATGTGGTCTGAAGGGAGAGGGAAGTAGATTGGGGAGTAGTACAATAGGATTGCACGTGCACGCTTGTTCATGATGCATTCAAGGTAGTACTCATAACAACAAAAGTATTCCTTGTCAGTAACTTTTGAACATTGTTGTTTACATATGTTTATTAAGTGTGTGTGCGCATACACACACACACACACACACTGAAGCATTTTGACTCAATGTGGCGTGACTGCTATGTTCAGCCCGTCCTAAGCCTGGAAAGCTCCAGTGCTTTGCTTAATCCATACAGAATGATGGGGCTTCATCAGTACAAATGGCTCTGAGATCTGCTTGTCATGTCTGATTGACAGCTAGCTGGAGTGAAGGCACGGCCTTCAGGATCATTCATAAGTTCAGGAATGAAACAGACTTTCATGTTAGTCTTTCATGAACTATGAGCACATAGATGGCCTGTCTGTATTACACACGTTGTTTTCTAATATGTGCAATTATGATAATGATTTTCCTCCTTTTCAGCGTTTGGAAATGCTAAAACAGTGAGGAATGACAACTCGTCCAGATTCGTAAGTATGCTCTTGACCATTTATTTGCTTAGGATTATGCACAGCGAGCTTTTGATCCAGACGTCAGTCAAACAAACCCGGGGTTATTGTCACTATTCTCTTTTCTTCTCTTAGTTTTGTCTCGATTGAAGTTTTTCTCTTTCTCTTGTCGCAAATTTTTCTAATTCATTTGTACTATGCCCCATAGTCTTTCTTTTCCTTGCTTTTCTTTGTTCCTGTCTGCATCCTCCTCCATTTCCTTATAAGGGTATGGGTGGGTGTAACGCGCCTTGTGTAGTCCCCTGCAGCTGGGAATCGAACTCTGCACTGGGAGCACTTCAGCAGACACGCCCCCATAGTTTCAGAGCAGAGAATACTGCTTATTTTTTTTCATGATTTTGAAACCTATTTTTTAATTCATCATGTTTGTTTGATTTGATAGGGATGTTAATGGTATTTTCTAGTAGGAAGCTTGTATCTAGCGTCCTTCCCATATGACGTGAATGCAGCATGTGTATCAGTCATCATGACACACAGACACGACGTGACGGTTACAGTAAGAGAGCTGAGGGCATCACAGGGTGCAAACTCGGGACAGCCCTAACCGTTTTGGCAGCCACAGCCAGAGCTCTGAAACAGGGCTCTTCTTCCAAGATATTGCTGTGTTTGAGGAAGCCCTTACTGCAGTTTATTCTGCCAAGATTCCCACTCCCATCTTGTGTTTTCCAAGGAAGAATGACTGATGTGCTACGCCCCTGTCTTATGCCAGACTGGGCGTCATCTCTGTTACAGTAGCACAGTTGATATATTGCGCTCCATGCAGACTAGCCTGTCTCTGTGCTAGTGTGCAGGCTTTGTCGGAGGCAGAGATGTAGTTTGACTGTCCTTTGACCTACACTGCTGCACATCAACTATACACTGTGGCCGAATGCCTGAACAAACACAAGGCTGTCACTATGTCCCTCTCCACTGAGTTGGCCAACACGTTCTACTGTGATCAGATGCTAGAAAAAGAAAGCAAACTCTCTTTTGCTTTGTGCTAGTTTTCTACTTTTTGTTAACCTTCCGAGTTGCGAGGCAGCTGATTTCGCACGATCACGCGAGAAATCCCATCTTGCCACGCTCCAAGCTATTGGTTTAACTCCCTCCCAGCAGTGGGCCCGATCAATCCACATCCAGAGGCAGCTACGGCCTGGATTTAGGTGTGACGACAGCGAGAAGCGATTGCGTGATTGACGGATGGTTCATCCAATCACCTGCCAGTTATTTCTTTTAACGTGCCTGTCATTTTCCAGTTTCCAAAGATGAGGTCCCAGATGGTTCTGTGTAACAAATCGACTGGCAGTGTTTTGCATCTTTTTCCCCACGTTTTTCCACACATAACTCACTTTGACAAGGTAGCACTTGTTTAACACTTAGGTTTCAAGCTCTTCCTGTTCCTACCCCTACAGTGGTTTGAAGATGACTAAGCCGAAGAAACTCGATTGAGTGTAGACAGAGACGGCATCATAGGAATGATTCTCTGCAGAGAGCTTTTCATCAGAGACACTAATGATCCATCTGTTGATTTCCAGACACTGGCAATATGGAATGAGACATTTCATTTTTGGAGAACACTCTTTTATCAGGGGAGCTATTCTCACTGCTGCACCAGGGCCTCAGGCCTCCCCGCTGGATGCCAGTTAGCCATAGCTCATCATCACCTAGGAATCAAAGGAATCAAAGTGTCACTTGATTTTGCAGAGGGCCACAGACTGATTGAGTTCAGCTTTAACCCTCTCGCCTGTTCTGAGGGCCTGTCTGCTTATAAATAAAGGGACAAATCTAACTGCCCCACACACACACACACACACACACACACACACACACACACACACACACAGGAGGACTCACTGTTCTGATTCCACAGCTTCAAACAGAAGGAGAAAGTGGGGCAAAAAGGTCATTTCCTCTACAGAGGCCAGCTATTTCAAAGCAATCCTGTTTGTGATTGGCAGCTGGTTTTATGAATGCATCTCTGGCCTGGAGGCTGTGACTTTTATGGAGTTTGAGGGGAAGGAGTGTAATTGGGTCTTCTGGGGCTTGTGTTTCACTGCGGGTTCGCTGTGAACCCGCACCACTGAAGCTTGTCATCAAAAGGTGGGCCAGGGGACTCAATTAATCCCATTGGTCTATTTGACCTTATTTTGTCAGTGTGTCAAATGGCCTAGAGAGGGTGGAACAGGTCATTGCCTTGGTAAGATGAGACCCCTCTTTTCTGTTCATCTTTCAGTAGCCTATGATGAACTATGATATGGTAATCAGGCTGTTTGGGTTTCTCTACTAATTAACTTAACTGCTGCATTCTGGTCCACAGGGGAAGTACATGGACATCGAGTTTGACTTCAAAGGCGATCCTCTGGGTGGAGTCATCAGCAACTGTGAGTATTATTGGGTGGAATATCCCTTTTTATAAAACAGTATGTCCTAGTAAACCTTTGTAAAAAAAAAAAAAAAAAAAAAAAAATCCTGTAAGTGATTGTGCAGCGATGATTAATGGCACAGTGACACAAATCTTCGCTGACTTGCTTTCTCATAAGATAAGTTCCTTCCTCTTCTGATATCTTTATGAACCTGATTGCCCACTGACACAATTAACTCAGTTAAACAACAGCCCGTACAGGCATCCCACTTTGAGCATGGCTTGTCACATACATTTTAACCTCATGTAGCACTAGCCATACCTCCGACTCAGACGCCGGCAGTTTGGAGAAATTCTCCTCTTAAAATGGGGGGATAACAAGAGCCTGCGGAGCCAAAGGCAGTGTTGATTGGCTCTGGGTTTGAAATAGATTTCTCGCAAAAAAAAAAAAAACTGCACCTCTGGTTTGTTTTTCTGCCCAGGTAGAACAAGTTTCCATCATTATAGTGTTGCGATTTCTCCAAACTTCTGTTATTTGAGCAGGAGTCTGGCTATGTGAGGTTACATGCACACAGACATACACATAGATACATATACACGCGCGCACACACACACACACACACACACACACACACACACACACACACACACACACACACACACTCCCTGCGACAGTGGGTAATCAAAGCATGCAGTATCCTGATGCATCCCGCTGCCCCATCAAAGTGAGCAGGGAGTTGGATCAATAGTTTGATTTTGTTGCCAGTCAGTCAGTGGCACAGCACTAAAAACACACCGTGAACTGGAACATGTCCGACACTCCCTCTATTTAAAAATGTCCCAAATTATTTGGAAAATGTAATGTACCGGTAATAGGGCTGCAACTAATGATTATTTTTTTACTGATTAATCAGTTGATTATTTTCTCGACTATTTGATTACCGTAGTTGTTTGGTCTATAAAATGTAAACGTCGATCGCTTTTTCCCAAAAGCCCAAGATGACGTCCTCAAATGCCTTCTTAAAGGAGGACTTACCTCCAAAACACTTTTTTTCAGCTTTTAACCAATATATATGACTTTGGGGGTGATGTGTGAAGAATTCTGGTCAAAATTTCCACATTTGACACCAAACTGTTGCCATTTTACCATTTGTATCATTTTTCAGCAGCATACCTGGCATAAGCGCCCTCTAAAGGTCGAACACTGCTTTTTTTTTCTTTTCTCAAATGAATGGGATATTTGACACGTCGTTACGTCACGGTGTTCCCAAAGACTATGGGATTTCAAGATAATTACTCCCCTACCCCCCCTGTACCCTTTCGGCTCCTCAGAACTCCAAGCCTATTCCTATTGAAGTTTGCTCTTAAAATACTGAACCAAACGTCGTCAAAGTTGGCACATGTCTTAATTATAGTTAGTTTCCCGCTGAATGTGTCATTACTTTATTAATATCTTACCTGGATAAGCTCGAATGATGATGTTTATATTATCAGTCCAAGTTGGAAGCACTTTCTCCAGCCCAGGCAGGCGGGAGCGGGCGGGAGAGAGTCGTACTGTAACCTCATGGACGAGCCCCAAGCTCCGCGGGCGCGCGCAGCAGCAGCTGGGCTCTCTGTGCTCTGAGAGCAGAGAGAGCAGTCTGATATTTCCGCAAACAAATATCGTCGCAGTTTACCGCACATGTAAAATATAACGCTATACTACGACGTGACAACGTGACAAAGCTTCTCTAAACACATCGGCTATCGCACACCAGCTATTTCTGTCTGTGTTTGTTTGTTGCTCCGTGAGGTTACAAGCGCCCCATGCATGCAGCAGGCTGTTTCGCCAGCCGGGGTCTGGCAAGAGGGAGGCGGCGCAGCCTGCACTGCGCTGAGAGGAAAACTTTTGCACAACTTTTAACAAGAATCACGAAAAGCCCCCAAACTAAAATGAAAAAGGGACTATATGGCAACTTGGACGAGGGAATGACGTAGAGAAATCTTGCATTGTGTTACCCCAGAACGGGGGGTTTGTCGTATTGTGCGGTGTGCTGCTGTAACGAGCCCACGTCACTTTGCTCTCGTAACGTAGTTTAACTCGCTGCCATAGAGATACATGCAGAAAAATAATTAAATTTCTAGTTCGCCACTGAATTACCAAATTGATATAACTTAAAACCATTTTGAGCAAAGCTGTTTCCAAACAGGCCACCAGCGTTGTCTAGTTGTTGATATTTATAAAGATATTGCCCCTCTCAAATAAATTATTTTTGAGGCAGTAGGCAAACTGTAATGGCGTCGATTTCCGAAAAAAATCTTGACTTGAACACAGCCAAAGAGTCTAGTATAGACAAGAGTACCGTATATGTCATTTCCTGGTTTTTTCCATAGGTATTTTCAAATCACTGTTCTAATACATATCTAGGGGGTAAGTCCTCCTTTAAAGAAAGCAGAAATTATTCATATTTAATAAGAAGCTGGAATGAGAGAAGTTTTGTTTTTTGTTTTTTCTTAAAAATTAGTCTAAACGATGAATCGATTATTTAAAGAAAAAATGCCAATACATTTTATGTCGATTGACTAACCAATTAATCAGCTAATCGTTGCAGCTCTATAATGTGATATATTTTGTAATTTACCGTAAACATGTTTCTGTCTTGTTCTTCATATCCATTGTCCCTTCATTCAGATTTTCAGTCTAGGTTAGCAGCACCATGGGGTTAGCACCTTTTCTTTTTAGGTAGAACCTTTTCTATCTAATATGTAGCATTGATTAATGCTCCATTCAAATGAATCGACATTTACGGACGAATCAACAAGAGACGTTCCACCCACTCACATTTCTCCTCACAGCTCCCCCTTCTTTTCTTGTTTTGGTTTCATCTTGCCTCCCTTCACTCTGTGTGTGTGTGTGTGTGTGTGTGTGTGTGTGTGTGTGTGTGTGTGTGTGTGTGTGTGTGTGTGTGTGTGTGTACACTGTTTTGTCTGTGCTGAGTTTTCTGCCAGAGGTCACGGAAACAAAGATGGACGCTTATGGCAGAGGCACACATGAGCCTGTGTGTGTCAGTCTGTTGAGTTAGTCCAACACAGGGAAACGTCTAAAGGAGAGCCACGGACATGTGACTGCTTCAGACAGGGCTGTCTGGACAGGCAGACAGACAGAGACAGGCAGACAGACAGACAGAGACAGGCAGACAGGCAGGCAGGCAGGCAGGCAGACAGAGAGCTTGCTCTTTGTCTCTTAGCTCATGCCTCCCTTTCTTCCCCTCTTTGTGCAGCCTCTGCTCCCACAGGCACAGCACTTTTTTCCAATTCTTTATTTAGAGGATAGTTGAGAACAATTCAGCAATCACAAAGAAATAGCCTTGCGGTTACAGAGAGCATTAGAAGAAGTCTGCAATAAATGAACAGCATGACTTAATTAAGCTCTCCCTTCTCGTTATCACTTCTTTTTACAATCTACTACTATTTTACACTCCGAAAGAGGGATGTACAATAACCAAGATATGCACTAATATGTTGGGAGATAATCCAGTAAGTTATCTAGGTTGTAATACAAAAAATTGGTTAGGGGACCAGGCAACAGCAAAAAACAACAACACAAAAACTAAAATACAGTCAGCAGCAACGAATCTATTCATTTGTTACCTCCATGAAATGTGGCCATGACTGTCGTGCGTAGAAGACCCATTCTGACCATAACTTAATAAATTCTTCCAGTTGCAAGCAAAGTGAAAAAGTAACTTTTCCCCCCACAGCGCTTTCTATAACCCAGATAGAAAAACAAGAGCCACAGACTGACTTGTTGCTGCATAGAGAGAGGAGCATCATCTCTCATCTTTGTGTGATGCCAGTGCTCAGTAGCTCTGCTAATGACAGTGCGGTTCATCTCCGAGCTTTTTGGCAGCCAAACAGACAAAGCCTCGAGTCAAAACACCACAACAGGATATGGGCGCCTTTTTTGTAGCCACACTGCTACTTTAATGTATGTTTGCTTATCTAAAGGAGCATATCCTGAACACAGCATGCCACAAATAGCATTCAGGATGCTTTACAGCAGGCAGGGGAGAGCTGGCTAGCTGTGCTACTAAAAAGCAATAAGAGACAACTGGGCTGTTTGGCTGTGCAAAAGGTGGAAAGTCACATCAGAGCCCCTTAGGGTGAGAACGTCTCCCCCCTTCCTTCATCTTCATATGATGTGTTTGAGCCTGCTTGCAGATGGCTATCTGCACAAAGCAAAACAGGGATTTGGTGTATTAAAAATACACACATTTCAAAGCTTTTTTACAGCGAAAACATGAAGTGAAAGAATAAGTAGCTCTTCAGTTTGTTTCCCCCCCACATTCTGCTTCTTCTGACCACTGCTCTGTATTGGTGCTGCCAGCCACTCACTAAAGAGAGCTTGTATTATTGATGAGCCGGCTGCTCTAGAGCCACTTAAAACCATACAGGGCGAGTGGGCGCCACAGATTCATGTTCAGCCCGCCAACGCCGATAACCCCGGTTCTCTGCGTAAAGCTCTTTGGAGGAGGAGGAGCAGGAGTGCACCTCTAAAGGTGGTGTGAAGTGGTCCTTCGTTCCCAGCCTCTCACTGCCCACAGACTGGATGAGTCAGAATTTGCCAGGTGAGAACTGAAGATCAGCAAGACCCGGAGCGGCTCTCGCTTGGCCAGGACTACGGTGTTATTGAAGATAGCAGTTGCCGTAGGTCTAATTCTAAAATGTTTGTTGTTTTCAAAGCAACATAAAATTACATGCTTTTCTAACCGGAGAAACGGAGCGTTCTTCTTGTCCTGCCGGAGTGGCCGTGTAGTAGATCCCAAGCAACCACAGTCACTGCTCAGTTCTGTAATTGGTCTTTAATTAAATCATGCTAAGTCCATTGCGGTGGACATGATGGATCGCCTTTTCATCAGGTAGTGTTGCACTTGGTCGGTAGCCCAGGAGCAGCGGCTGACGTTTGATCTCCTCGTGTGGTTTCTGTCCTGTCCCAGCTATATACACTCTCTCTCTCTCTCTCACACACACACACACACACACACACACACACACACACACACACACTCTCTCTCTCTCTCTCTCTCTCTCTCTCTCTCTCTCTCTCTCTCTCTCTCTCTCTCTCTCTCTCTCTCTCTCTCTCTCTCCCCCTCCCTCTCTCTCTCTCTCTCTCCCTCCCTCTCCCCCTCACACACACACAGGAACATAATGAACAATGGGAGAACCAACACTGGCTCTGTCGTCTTGGCAACTCAAATATTTGTTTGGACCACCAGGGACCCATCTATTACCCGTATTCCACTGGCACTTTTGGCCACGCCAAACCAAAACCATGCTGCACTGATTTTCTTTTCATACAAACTGTTACACGGCGAGCCGTGCCGTGGGGCCAAAGCGCGCTGGATCCGCCTCCCAGCGCGCTGCGGTGACCGTGGCCATGACGACCCCCCTTCTCCCCCTTTAACAAGGGTGTGTTGCAAGAATCACCTCCTCCTGTCTGTGCTGGAGAGCAAAGAGAAAGACGTTTGTTGTAGCTTCTAACTGAATCTCTGTGGTTTGGAGTTTCGTTTCGTTCCCGTGCTTCAGTTTGTACTTTCAGATAGCTGCTTTATTTTACCATTTCCAGCCATATCGGAGCGGTGTAATGTTACAGCTGAGCTGATCAAATCATTTCCTGCTGCTGTTGCTTCATATTAAAAGCTTCCACTGAATCAGTGGAACAACAAAACAACAAAAACCTTCCTCTAGTTTGTCAGTGCCACTGACAAACTAGCGGAAGGCTTTTGTTGTGAAGAACTTATAGGGAATGCAATGTTTATCCATCGTTTTACAGCCGCCTAGTGGTGACTAGTCAGTCACACAGCCATATCGCTGCTGTCGCTACTCTGTGGCTCAAGACAAGCGTGTCATCAGTTAAAGACACACCTTCAAGTGGGTAGCCCAGCCCTGTTGTATGGAAACGCAATTCCAGGCCATGCTGCCGTGCCGTGTCGTGCCAGCACTTTAGCATGGAAAAAGGGTATAAGCTCCATACAGTGCCATGCCAGCACTTTAGCATGGAAAAAGGGTATAAGCTCCATACACATGTGGGCTGGACACTCGCCTCTTTAATACTTAGTGCAGGGACACCTCTGTGAATCACCACTTTAACCTTTCCTAGCTGAAGGCTATTGTTAGGAACTTGACTGTTGTGTTTCATTGTTTCCGTTTGCTGTTCTCCTCTTACCTCCTCAGATCTGCTGGAGAAGTCGCGGGTGGTGAAGCAGCCAAGAGGAGAGAGGAACTTCCACATCTTCTACCAGCTCCTGTCTGGAGCCTCCGAGGACACCCTGAGTGAGTCCCAACACCAGGGGGGAGACGTATTTGAAGACGAGCGTATGCCACAAATGGAATTTCTCTCCCGCTGTCTCTGAGAGTCATAGCAGATAGAAATATATTTAGCTGCACTAGGCAAGATTTTGCTGTGCACAAGGCATTTTCCAGCAAGCTTATAAGAACACATGGTTAATACATTAATGACGCTGTCTTCTCCTTGCCTAACAAACACCACAGAGAACAAAGACGGGCCCTGAAGCCTGTTCCCTCTGTTTGCTTTCCAGCCGAGTGGGGGCATTGTTTTATGTCCCGCACACAGGAGGACAATATAATGGGCATTGACTCTGTGCACCAGAGTCCACACATCAGAGGGGCTTGATTCGACTGTAGTTAATGCAACCCGTAATCAAATACGACACATGCGCCAGCGAGAGGAATAGATTTCCTTGATACTAGATCCGGGGCTTTTAAGAGGGCCATTCGATCTTCCAGAGTAATGCGCACAACAGCAGCTTTGTGACTTGATGCGTTGCATAGAAATGTTGCTTGGGGTGGCAGCAGTGACCTGGAGGTTAGAGAAGTTTGGAACTTCTCCTTGAACCGGTTTCACTCTGCAGCATGTAGGTGTGTAACTTTCCGTCGTCTTGCTACCGGCCCCCCTTGGCATTTAAAGTGAGTAGGATTCACTATGCTCTTTGGATTGAGTGGATTGAGTCAGTCTGCCAGGCTAAATGTGGTTTCAATAGAAAGTTTGTGTCTCACAGAGAAGCTGAAGCTAGACCGAGACTTCAGCAAGTACAACTACCTGAGCCTGGACTCAGCCACCGTCAACGGGCTGGACGACGCCGCCAACTTCAGGACAGTCAGAGTGAGTACTGCACACACACTGCACACGTTTGTCTTACTCATATTAACCCTTAGCCCTTCCCTTAACCTTATTATGATTCTAATCTTAACCCTAAACATAAGGTCCTAACCTAACCTCGATAAAATGTTCTCACAAGATAAGATAAGTTGCCACTTTATGGATCCCCATGGGGAAATTCAGGTGCCACAGTGCCAAGGAAATCAAGTAGTAGTAATATGGTAGTAAGGTATACAAAAAAATTGAATACATTTGCAATAAAGGTAATGTACATAAGAAATAATGAATTGTTCTAAAGTTCTGTTCTAAAGTTCTGTTCTTGAACCAGTTTGAGTTTCAGAAGTACCAAAACACACTCATCACAAACACAGCACCTCTCCAGTGGCGTTCCACACTTGCCTGTGGTTGGTTCATGTGGCTTCTGTTACAGAGGGCAAAGTTGCTCTGCTCTCTCCTTATCTCCTTGATGGTAACCACCATCGCTCCCGTCCTCCTGATTGTGAAAACACTCAACAGCCTCCCCCATACCTGTTGCACGCATAGTCGCATACGCATAGCCATATGAACTTTGAACTAGCAGGTTGGCAATAACGAAAGAGGAAGATTTCCATCTGCACACACACACACACACACACACACACACACACACACACACACACACACATGCACAAAAGTCACATCAATGGTTCACCTCGTACAGTAGTGCATGGTGGCAGCAGCGTTTCTGTGGGAAAACTACAACAGGTGAAGGGGCAGCTGCTTCCTTATTCACCTATACGTGCTTACACATGCGGGTGTGTGTGTGTGTGAGCGCGCGCACACACACACACACACACACACACACACACACACACACACACACACACACACAAAACCTTGTCTCCATGTACAATGCCACTCCCACTGATGACTCATAGGATGTTGTGTCTATAAGAACCCATTTTCACTGCACTCGGTTGTTGTCCGTCCCGCTCCACTAAGCTCTACTACCTTCTGCTCCTGCTCTGTTGTATTCTAATGCAGTGGTTTCCATGTCAAGTTCCCTAAACTGACACGAATTAGACCAGGCGGTCCATATAAGATTCTTGATCAGATTATTGCTTTTAGACATTTTATTGCAGAAACTGTATGAAACCCATGACCAAAATAGTCATCAATTCTGTCGTTGTGTTACTTGGATGTAAAGAATAAAAGTATTCCCCTTTTTGCTGGGGACCCCCTGGAACCTCCTCAAGGATCTCTGGGGGTCCCCAGACCGCGCTTTCAGAACCATTGTTCTACTGAAGGGATGGGCAAAGATCGTGCTGCCATCTTTTGTTTCGTGACCCTCCATGGCACATGCTTGCTTATCACTGTTCTAGCGTACTCGTCGTCTCTTGCATCTCAGCACATCCTGCTTCTCAACACCTTCTCACATTTTTTCCTTAGCGTTCCCCATACAGCTGCGGTTCACTAATGGAAACACAATAGAGGCCGTTCCGTCTGAACAATGGGGTTCTCCACAGGGTATGAAGCCTTGCTGGTCAACAGGTTTTTTTTCCACCCTTCCTCAACCTCCGTTACATTTACTGTGTTGTCACAATGCCAGCATTTTTACTTCTTTACTAGCACTAAATGTAATATCTAAAAATGTTATACAACTTCGGTTCCCTGGTAAACAAGACTTGAGCATTGTAAGTTGGTTACGGAAATGGCTTCATATTTGGCATCAGTTTGTCGACCAGTTTACATGGACTGGGAACCAGTTCAAGATGTGGTGGATTGTTTGATACTGATGTTTACAGCTGTTCATTTAATCTTGCACTGACTGCTGTAATGCTTGCAATACTGCTTCTTTTAACTATCCAATTCTACACATTACTGCCCTCTGGTGGTGATGTTAGAACAGAATTTCAGCATGCAGAACACATACTGAAAATCTAAATTACTAGAAATCTCGCACGCTCGATTTCTAGGGTGGAGACTGGAGAAACTGCCTTTTCCCCTTCTCACCCCTATACTCCCACCACTTATATAGCTTCAGCCAGGAAGGATTTATTACATCACTGATGACATCACAATGCTCAAGTGACATCACTGATTACATAATTTCCGTCACAAATCGTGAGATTCGTGACTGACATCGCCACAGAGACCAGACTCTGGAGAAACTACCTTTTCCCCTGAACTCACCCTTTTCCTCTTCCTCATACTTATACTCCCAATACATATAGCCTCAGCTAGGAAGCACATCACATTTGGTCAAGTGACATCACTGATGACATCACTGTGACATTACTTCTGTCACAAATCGTGACTGACACCACCACCACAGACAGAGCCCACTTAGCCCATTTTAACTAAAGAGAAGATATTTAAATATCTATATTAAATGTAGTCTTTCGCAATAGTATTACATTTCAGTTATCATGACAACTCAAGTTACTATGCTGACAGAATGCAACATATGCATAAACGTTGTTCATTCATGAACTGCTCTCCTGTGGTACCATTCTCCAAATCGGATGCATTTGTAACTTGGTACCCTTTCGCCACTCTGTGTCCATGTTTCCCCATTACCATGCATGCAAATTAATATGAATTGACCAATGAGCCGCTCGTCCTGTTGTGCCTTGTCAGAATGCCATGCAGATCTGTTGTGCCTTGTCAGAATGCCATGCAGATCTGTTGTGCCTTGTCAGAATGCCATGCAGATCTGTTGTGCCTTGTCAGAATGCCATGCAGATCGTGGGCTTCATGGAGGACGAGGTGGAGTCTGTGCTGGAGCTGGTGGCGGCCGTGCTGAAGCTGGGCAACATCGAGTTCAAGCCAGAGTCTCGCTGCAACGGCTTCGACGAGAGCCGCGTCAAAGACAAAAACGGTGGGTTTGACACCTAAATCTCACCTGTCACAACGATTTGCAAGTATGAAAGCTGTAGATAATAATACACATAAGCCAAATAGACATAAGCCTTCTAAGCCACATACAGTCCATTTGGCTTGCTTTGCCTTTTCATCTGTCAGGCTGCTGTTGAGCCACTGCCACCTATTGGTCGCTTGACTCCAGCCCTCGTCCTTGTCTTTTTTTGTATTTATGTTTGATTGATGATTTACCTGGTGAGAAGTAGCTGCTATCCTTATCACTCACTCAGCTGTTCTGTTTAGGAAAATATTACATTTGCATGTTTCCCTAGGATGACCCATCCTTTTTTGCTAGAAAGATGCATGTAATCCACGTTAATCATACACTATCATGTTGAACTCAACTTTGTGCTCATGGAAGACATTCAGTCCTACAGTGTACTCTACTTTCCAACATTGTATTGGCTTATTTGCCTCCCATGCCTCTACTAGTGTGGTTACTGTGTCATCAGAGTCTCACACATCCATTTATACGAGGGATCAGCCCAGCAGCATTTTGCTAAACAAACAGCATTGAGTGCTCACTCTAGCCCCGGCTGTGAGGTTTACATTTTAGAAACGGTGACAGTTCACACAACTTTAACACAACATATATTATACATCAAACTCTTGAGCTACTTCTGCTCTCACTCAGAATGTCAAAATCTAAGTGATGTCATCTATAGTTTTTGAGATATTAACGTTTGTTTTGCACAACTCATACTAGTTAACTGCTGCGGGCTTCCGCATTTCTGGGGGATTTGTTGTTGTTGTGACGTCATGCTGATTCATCCTATTGACAGCTGGAGTCTGAGCCATATTAGTCTGTAGATGTTTGATGATTTCACAGTTAGTACTTTTACTTAGTCTTTGATGCTGATTTCCACTTAGATGCATACTTGTATATGATTAATTTATATGCGACAATAAAGCATCACAGTGGCCTCCTGACACATTTTCAAGGTTGAGGTGTTGGAGAAAGCCTCTGAGAATTGCAGATTGTATTTGTACTTAATCAAACTTGGGTGGGATAGCTTAACTAGGTTTGGTCTAAATTTTCTTGAAACAAAATCCTTTAGCCATGCATTTATGTAAAGAGTGTGTCGGTGGCTGACAAACAGACTTGACCTCCTTTATCATGGTGACCTACTTGTTCCAACAGTTCCATGTTCACATGCACCATTAAACTAGAGAATAGAGCTTGATATTAACATGCATGGCAAGAGAAAAGACCATGCCCTAAATGCAGGGTGCACTTGTGCAAGAGAAGTGTGTATTTGACATGATGGCCATATCCTTTTGTGTGTCTTCCCCTCCTCTTCCCTGGTGTCTTGTCATTTAACATGCTCCCTCTTGGCCCCACAGACCTGAAGGAGATGTGTGAGCTGCTGGGGATCGAGCAGTCTGTCCTGGAGAGGGCCTTCAGCTACCGCACGGTGGAGGCCAAGATGGAGAAAGTGTCGACCACACTGAACGTGGCCCAGGTTAGAGGGAAAGCTACCAATCCGTCTCGCTCCCTTTGTAGCAACCGGTTACCGGGGCGTTAACGCACGCTCGGTTACCGGGGCGTAAACGCACGCTCGGTTACCGGGGCGTTAACGCACGCTCGCGCGCCGCATGAAAAAATCAAGGCGGCATTACTTGGCCCTGACTTGCTCCAGCGGCTGCCAACACGCATCACGTCAACGCTACACGAAAAGCCCTCCATTATAGATGAGCCGTATCCATCCTGGAAATTCCAATGTAGGTCACATTTGAGAGGTGAGCGAGTTCACCCAGACTCGCGGGCCGTGTTGATAGGAAGCGGATGCTGCAGACACGGGTCGTCCTGCTTCATAAGTGTTGATAGGAAGCGGATGTGCAGACATGGGTCGTCCTGCTTCATAAGTGTTGATAGGAAGCGGATGCTGCAGACACGGGTCGTCCTGCTTCATAAGTGGCTTAAAAAAGAGGGAAATGGTTCCGGAGATCAACCTGACCTCCCAATAATAGGAACATCCACAGGTGCAGATGAAGGCCCGTGCCGGTGCTGTCCCCTAATCTGTCTGTGTAGAACATCTCAAAACTCCTCTGTGGTTTTCACAGAACCCCTCTTCCTCCCTCCTCTTTGCTCCTCCACAGAAACATCTGGCTCCATAGAAACATCTGGCCCAACAGCTCAAACAAGGAGCTTGGGGGACCAAAAAAGAATGGCAGCTACTCATTACGCGCTCGCATACAATAAGCATCAAAGTAGTCAGACAAATCTGAAACGGCATCCAGCTAATCTGGCGGATTTCAACACCAACCTGTACAAGTGCCTGTCTGTCTGTCTGCAGTTTTGGCTGCTGCGCGGATGTCACCACGAGGTCACTGATTTCCGTTCCCTGCCTTCATTTACTTGTCTTTTGGTTTAGTTTACACAAGGCACTCTACTCCCAGTCTGCGGCCTGCCAGCAGATGAACCCTCCTGAGCCATAGGAGTAGTATTTATCCTTGCACTCCGACCATTCAATGTAGAAGGCCTGGATTGGGGGGGGGGGGAGGGGTAACGTCCTAAGCATGATGTTATTCTGCACTTTGGCTTCCATAAGCTGCAGAATTCTGAACCTCCGGTTGCCATCGCCATGACTTACAATGTGTAACAACATGTATTTGACCATGTGCAGCTGGCTCCTCCTAGGAGTGATGAATGCTGAAACACTGCAGGCTCACATGGCAACATGTTATATGTCATGTAAATTACAGGGTTTCCCACGGTCATAGAAAACATGGAAAAGTAATGGAATTTCAAAATCTTGTTTTCCAAGCCTGGAAGTCATGGAATTAGTAGAATCCTTGAAAGTTTTGGAAAAGTAACGGAATTTAGTTGTGTGCAATACAATTTTAGTGCTCATTTTATATATATATATATATATATATATATATATATATATATACATACATACAGTACACACACACACACACACACACACACACACACACACACACACACACACACACACACACACACACACACACACACACACACACACACACACACACTCTCTTACATGGAAATTCTATTATGGATCCTTAAAAAGTTATGGAAAAGCCTGAATTTAATCCATGAAAACATGAGTTTAAAATGTTTTTCTTGTTGATGTATTAAACAATAAAATACAATATTGTATGTTTATTTACAGGCCTACTATGCTCGCGATGCACTTGCCAAAAATCTCTACAGTCGTCTGTTTAGCTGGCTAGTCACCAGGATCAATGGAAGCATCAAGGTATGTCAATCTTTACTGTCATTTGCCATTAGCCCAGCCAAATCAGACTTGCAGAAATCTCACCACCTTTTGAACCTTGGCCATCGTCTCTCTGCAGGCTCAAGCCAAAACTCGCCACAAGGTCATGGGTGTGCTGGACATCTACGGCTTTGAGATATTTGAGGTAAGACAAATCAAACAAACACTTTTGGTTCTGATCAGGCGTGCAGATGCATCTGACCACCCAAACATGTTACTGGCCCCAGTCTGTTTGCCTGCAGGGGGCCCTGGGCTGCTGGCAACCCATTCATTGCATGTTAGATACCTCATGCTTCTCTACAAGAACCATAAGGGCATGTCTTCTCTATATTCCCACTCACTTTCAAGTCCTCCCTCTCTCCTGACTGTTGTGTTGTGTCTGGGGTCTCCAGGACGGAGTAAGTAACACCTGCCGAGGGGCGTTTGCTGTGTCACTGTGCATGCTGTGATCTAAAAGCCCTTTAATTCCAATTCAGCTCCTGGTTAAAGCCTTTGGCATAGTCTTCGCGCCCAGCCAAGCGCATAGGGCGCGCGGCCATTTTGACGTCATCGCACAGGGCGTGTCGGGGGGCAAGGCCTGAGCGCGGCGCGTCCATGGAGATTTTTCTATCAGCGCGTCGGGTTTTGGCACATTGTCAACATGGACGCTTTTGAGGGAAGACTCCAGGGGAAAATGGTGGCGATTGAGTGCCAGACAGTCTGAATGAAATTGAATGTAACGTTCTCAATTCTATGTATTAAATTCTAAAAAACGACCCTCGACATTTGGGAAGGCTAAGCCACACGACTAGTTCGTTATAATCGAACGTCATGCTTCGAAGGCGACTTTACGACGATGAGGACGGTGAGGACTCAATCACAGCAGATCTCCGCTGATAGACTACCACAGGCACAGGCACCTTGCTTCCTCCTTCAACGCTTCTCCGCGAGATTTTGTTCATACCGCCCCCTGGCGTTTCGGAGCGAGCTGCGCACTGACTATGTTCTGTTTTGGCCCGCGCAGAGTGCGCGGGCCCTCCACGGAGCCCCGCCTCCAGCGCGTGCGCAAAGAGTATGCCAGACGCTTAAAGAGGACACGGGACACCCGGGGCTGAAAAGACCATGGCTGCGAAATGTGACTAAAGGAGCTATGCACCATTTTGCATTATGGCAAAATATAGTTGCTGTGCTAAACTGCTGTGCTTTATGATTGGACACACATTAAATCAGTTTAATAGATACTGGTTAGGCTTTCAGTTCAGTTGTAGAGAAGTTGCCCCCTCCTCCCGTGGGAGTTAGACCCCCCCCCCTGGGGGTTAGACCCTCCCTGGTCTGGAAAACAGTGGTCTCCAAAGCCTCCAGGACACACTCAAATTCATCATAAATCACTGATGATATATAGGACGAATCAGTGTGACATCACAACACCTGGATAATATCTCAAAAACGATACATCATATTGTTTATATTTTGACATTCTGAGTGAGAGCATAAGTATCTCAAGGGTCTGATGTATAATATATGCATGTTGTGTTAAAGTTGTGTGAACTGTCGCAGTTTTTAAAATGAAGTGAATTTAGTAAAAAGCACAGCCTGCTAGCGCGAGACACTCAGGGCTGGCTCCATAGGGTCCCGTTATAAGCTGCCGTTTGTTTACCAACACTGATCCCTCGTATAGACCCCTTATACGACTACGTCACACTGACATCACGCAGCGTCGATGCGCATGACGGATGCAGAAAGACAGACTCTGCGTAGCCCTGGCAAGTAGTTTTCCAGTGGCTGGAAAACTAGACGAGCTAGACATGTCTTCGTGTTGTGCAGTGGGATGCCAGAATTGGAAAGCTATTGTAGCAGAGTATTCGGGTCCGCCTATTCACACTTGGTTAATAAAATAATAAAGGCTGTAATAAGGCTGTAACGTTATAACAAGCTTCACCTAATTCTCCCCACATATCCTGTTCTACGGCAACTCGAGGGAACATACACAGCCTCGCACACACGCAATAGAACACAACACAACACTGAACAGTCTGTTACACTATCAACAAAGCAAGGACTAAAGTTTTACCGAATCTCGTCAACTCATACTGCTTTTAATGCTAACTGTAGGCGTCTTTGGTTGCAAGCCGAAAGAGGAAATCATTAAAAATGCCCGACTTTGCAGTGCTCGCTCATTTCATATCAGGTAAGCTGTAGCTGTAGGCTGCTAGTAACAGCCACATCGCTCGGTTAGTTAACAACCAAGTAACGTTAAATAATGTCATTATTGAGTTGAACTGATTGGAACGAGGACATCATTAAAAATGCCCGACTTTGTAGTGCTCATTTCATAATCAGGTAAGCTGCCTGTAGCTGTAGGCTGCTCAGCCACATCGCTCGGTTAGTTAACAACCAAGTAACGTTACATAATGTCATTATTGAGTTGTGTGCATTATCAACATAACAATATATCTTTGCAAGTTACAGAATAATTATCTACGCTATGTATTGCTGGCCAGTCTAGGCTTGGCCAATTGTTCTTGTCTTTTATCCATTGACAGCGCCAGTGCGTATGGGTCTGTAAGACGTATCCCATTAACCAACGTTAATTGCGATGCATAACATTGCTTATCACTAGGCGATAAGCTGTGGTAGTAAGCCGAGAACTGCATTTTAAAACTAAAATCTAACTGTGTCGGGCTTTTACACAGCTCTCTGTGTCTCAATGCTGGGCTCACGGCTTTTTGCCTACACGATGCGCGCGCAGCTCCAATGTTGACAGCTGTATAAGGGGTCTATAGAACTCAATGATGTCATCAGTGATAATGTCACCAGATGATGTGATCATTGCTCGAGTGACATCACATCATTAGGTAATTAGGGCAATTAATCAGCCCTAATTAGCGAATTAAAAAATCTGGCTCTGTTAGGTCACCCGCATCGCTGTGGCCGAACACATTTCTGCTCACACACACTCACACACAGACACTTCTTATTATAGGATAGTTTTAAGATGGTAGCTTCCTTAAGTTACTTTAAAACACTTTAAAACACTTTTAAGATGGTAGCTTTACTATAGCTTATGAGCTTGTCACATTTCAGCCTGCTGTCTACTGCCACTTGGGGATAGATAGATATGCTTTGATTTGCGTGTGTGTGTGTGTGTGTGTGTGTGTGTGTGTGTGTGTGTGTGTGTGTGTGTTTTTTTAGAGGTGAAAATGACTTCCTGCTTTCTTTGTCAAAGGAAATGGCGGACACATTTTAACAGTACCTTTAAGGGTCAAAGCCACTCCCCTTGTGGCCATGTGTCCTGCCCATTTCCCAGTTACTGAGAAAGCCAGCTATGTCCTTCACTCACAGCTTGTAGACTAGACATGCTGTTCTAACCATGGTGTCAAGTATCCTAAGCAAATGAACATCACTAACCCAGCACACAATGACACCGTCAGTCCAGAGGCACGTCTTGCCACTAAATGCTCATAATCGACAATAATTGGTGAGAAGTGTAGAGTAAAAGTGGAGGCTTTCAAATGGTTAACATTACAATCATCACCGTTTCATGAACTCTGCCTAACAATTTACAGGAACTACCTCTGATAAGGCTGGTCATTGTACGTAACACCTTGAAGATTTACCATTTACTGTTCAATAATGTTTGTCGAAGCAATGTGGCTGTAAATCTCCCAGCAAAGGGAGAGCTGTAGATTCTAGCTTGTCTAAGTTGATTATTGATAGCATTGTGTCAAATCTACGGCCAGTAAAGCCTTCCCACAGCACTAAAGGAGAGATGTGGGAGTCCTAAGCAGACAGATGTGGACATTTTCTTGAACATGACATAACATCAGAAGAGTTGTTGTCAGAGGAATTTAGAGGGCCAACAAGACCGCAGAGCAACATAAGTTCAGGCAGGGCGAGTTGCGGCCCACCACCACCGGCATTACATTATGTAGTCTGTACTATAGCGCCTCATGATATCCTGGGGAGGGGGAGGGGGAGGGGAGACTTCAGCATGTTAACGACAGATGGAACTAATTGTCTTTCTCCCGTACGGCCGCTCCCTCACGCAGGACAACAGCTTTGAGCAGTTCATCATCAACTACTGCAATGAGAAGCTGCAGCAGATCTTCATCGAGCTGACCCTGCGCGAGGAGCAGGAGGAGTATGTCCGAGAGGTAGGTCGGCAGTGGAGTGGTTACCTCCTAACACTGGGAAGTATTTCCCAGCAGGTTTAGTAGCCCTAACAAACCAGACGCAGCCAGATGGTTTGTTACACATAACCACCTGGGAAGTCGTCTTTGGAAACTGTTTGGAAAAGGGCATGCACTTTCATAAAAAAAAACGTGGCAGGTGATTGGATGAACCATCTGTCTATCACAGGCTCACTTCTCGCTGTCGTCACACCTAAATCCCGCCCGTAGTGGCCTCAACACTGATTGGTCCAGCCCACTGCTGGGATGGATTCAAGCGCATATCTGGCAGCGGGGCAAGATGGGTTTCTTGCGTGATCGTGATCTCGTGAATCCAGCTGCCTCGCAAGGTTCTAGCCCTCTTTCACCCACACCCCACATTGACATCATTCCACATGTCAGCACGCCAATTTGTAGTGTGAACAGCTTTTCATGGCGGCCACTGCAGCGTGTGAGCTATGATCTCAAGCCCGGTCATGTCACTCAGCTGTTGCACCTTTTGGACTGTTTTTAAGGGTCGATCTGCATTCTTGCCAGCCGCAATTCTGCTTAACAGTTGCGTCTTGTGCTCACTGCTTCTGTCGTTCGTCCATCACTCTCTCCATCAATCTAAGCGTCGCTTTCCTCCACCCGCTTCCCTCCACTGACTTTTGGGGACGGAAGTGATCCCTCACTCCAGCGAGCGTAAACACACACACACACACACACACACACACACACACACCCCACCACTCTGCACACACACCACCAATGATATTCCACTCCTTGGCTGCTATCCAGTATAGTGCATGGGAAAATACCACAGTCCGGGAGAGAGGAGGGAGGACCACCAATCAGGCGTCAGCAGCTCACATCTGTTTAAGTCACGCCCCCCCCCCCCCCCCCCCCGCCCCCAAAAACAAAATGAAGAAATTGTCCCTGTGAGTCACATGGCTCCCAACAGCCAAAGCCACTTTCCCAGCCCATTTCATTAGCTGTGAAACCTTGTCCTGCAACAGACTCAATATGATTGTGAAACCAATAGAATATAATAGTTAATACATAATATACATATCTGCATAATGATATTACAGTGGTTGTTGTCAGTCTGGCTGAAGTGGGCAAAACCATCCTGATAACGTGACCTGTTTTACTCTATGTATCAGTCTGGACTCAAAGCCATCCACATTGATTTCAGTGGGTGGGAGTACTTGCCTTGACAGACAACTCCTTCAGCTAATCAGCGTAGCCAAATCCACTCAGAAGAACGGCGAAAATGTATTTTCCGTCAAGAATCTTGGCTGGTGCATACTCCTATTCTTCTTTGATTGTTATTGAGTCTATTTCTGCAATAACTGCACTTAAAGTCCCTGGAAACCAGAAATATTTTTATTATTATTTAGCATTTTGAGTTAATCACATCACAGGAACCTATGTTAGTAAGCCACCAGCCAAATTTGAACGATGATGAACGTCGCAAAGTATATAAATTTAGGTTTGACAGTCATGACAAAAGTCATGAGAATCAATTAGATTTTAGAGTGTATTTTCTCCCGCGGACTGTGTGGGCGTGTCCCGTCTGCAGCAGGTCTCCTCTCGCTCTCTCTCTCGGAGCAGACCGAGGAGACCTCTCTCTCCGTTAACTCATTCATGGCCAGTTTAGGACTGCCAATATTTAGCTCAGGCCAAAGATTTTCATAATTGTTGGTCATCTTTCAAGACCCACAGTAAATTATCTATTAGCACCAAAGTGATTTGCAATACCTCAAAATGAAGATGTACGTCTCTGGGTTCACCAGGGAAAAAAAAGTGAGCTTTTAGCATGTTCTGTACTCTACTTATAGCCATTTATATACACCCTGTTTTCACCAAAAAGGTCTCTCTGAGAAGAGAAACAGGAGAAAAGGCCATTTTTGTAAAGGACACAATCTCAGGCAGAACTCGCTCTCAATTCTTTTATTTTGAACTGTATTGACATCAGACATGTAAATATTATTCGTTATGACACAAATGACAATATATATATATATATATATATATATATATATATATATATATATATATATACATGAAGTGCTTTTTTTACATTCAACAATACAGTTTACTCAGTGTGAGTGAGTGTGCAGACAGACACACAGACAGACAGACAGACACACACACACACACACACACACACACACACACGATCCCCCTTTTATCTTCGTTACGTTGTTTCCGGGTCTGAGTACTGCTGGCGTCTGCTGCTGTGACTGCCGCTTCTGCCCGCGTCCTTACTTTTCGTTATTGTTAGCTGTTCGTGTGTTTATTTTGTTTTGTTCTGGTCCACCCGTCCTCGTCCATGTCTCCCTGTCCTATCCTCCCTGTCCTATCCTCCCTGCTGTTTGATCGTTCCCGTTTTCCCCTCGGCTATTCAACACGTCCTCACCACCCTCTGGATTACCCGTCAAACTGATCGATCATTTCCTCATTCCTCCGCTGATCAACACATCTCTGGATTACTTTCTCCCGTTGGATTTATCATTCCCTCTCACTGCCTGGACTCCTTCTGCTTCGCCCCTCCATGACCGACCCGCTGCGTGTGACTCCGTCTCGTCTCTTTCGGGCTGGCACACAGGAACGGGGTCCGGGACCAGGATCGATCATGTTGGTCACGGGTTTGACTACCGCGAACAACTCATCCATGTCCGCTGCCCTGCAGCAAGGAGACCAGCTCGTGCAGCGCGCCGAGGGGCGTTTCAATGGCGTTTCTCCTCTCTGCACAAGGAAGCGTTTCTCCGTTTTCTGTTCTTTCCTCCTGCTCAATTTCAAAACAACAGCTGCGGTAGTTGTTTGTTCACGTGTTGTCGGCTTGTCTTTGAGGCCAGCGACCTGATACCATGTCACAGGCTGGGGAAGTCTTTGAACTACGCGCTGCACTAATAAAAACAAAAACACGTCAAACACGTCTTTGGCGTGGAGGCACATTCCTGATAAGACGTTAAAGACGTCTTTGGCCATGAATGAGTTAGCAGAGAGAGCGAGAGACAAGGCGAGAGAGAGAGAGAGAGAGAGAAGGAAAGAGAGATGGAGTGTGTGTGTGTGTGTTTGCGCGTTGCTCGACGCATAGCACAGACAGAGAGGGTTTACAGAGAGGAAGAGCTCTCTGCGCTGCGAGTGCACAGCGCTACTGTGTGTGTCTGTGTGTGTGTGCGCGTGTGCGTGCATGCGTGTGTGTGATTCGATTAAATCTTATGACGTGATAAGATCATGCATTTTAGCACCGCGCGCACCGCTGTCTTCGAGGAAATGGAAATCCAGACCTTGTAGAAAAGTGTCGATTTTTGGGGTTAGGGTGAAAGTAATGTCAACTTACTTTCTGAGGCACACAATTACTCACATAAGACCCTAAATTTAATAGTTAGAAGGTTTTTGTGGATTTTGGTTTCCAGGGACTTTAAGGCAGTGTTTACTCTACTATGTTAACGTTACCGCTCGTTACTTCGGCAGCAGCCATACTGTTTTGTCAGTGGGGTTCCTGATTGGCCGCTTACCTTGTCAACTATGAGGCAGGTCCCTTATTGGCCCGTGCAATTTGTAATTTCCGGAAATCATTGGGGGTGGGCAGGAGGCCAGACTGATCGGCAGGACCAAACCGAATGCGAGTTGGTATGCTTTACCAGGCTACAAACCACCTGGATGAGTCTAACCGTGATTAGGTGACCGTCTTTCCGTGCTTGACTGGGTGTGCTCCGTTAGCTCTCTAAATGTAAGGTCAAGAAGTCTCATCTTCTATCTTGAGTGTAGCTGATGTGGAAGATCTTTCCTGTATGATTGAGTAGCTGATGTGGGAGAGCTTTCCTGTGTAACTGATGTGGGAGAGCTTTCTGTATGATTGAGTAGCTGATGTGGGAGAGCTTTCTGTATAACTGAGTGTAGCTGATGTGGGAGAGCTTTCTGTATAACTGAGTGTAGCTGATGTGGGAGAGCTTTCTGTATAACTGAGTGTAACTGACGTGGGAGAGCTTTCTGTATAACTGAGTGTAACTGACGTGGGAGAGCTTTCTGTATAACTGAGTGTAGCTGATGTGGGAGAGCTTTCTGTATAACTGAGTGTAGCTGATGTGGGAGAGATTTCTGTATAACTGAGTGTAGCTGATGTGGGAGAGCTTTCTGTATAACTGAGTGTAACTGACGTGGGAGAGCTTTCTGTATAACTGAGTGTAGCTGATGTGGGAGAGCTTTCTGTATAACTGAGTGTAACTGATGTGGGAGAGCTTTCTGTATAACTGAGTGTAGCTGATGTGGGAGAGCTTTCTGTATAACTGAGTGTAGCTGATGTGGGAGAGCTTTCTGTATAACTGAGTGTAGCTGATGTGGGAGAGCTTTCTGTATAACTGAGTGTAGCTGATGTGGGAGTGTAGCTTTCCTGGAAACCTGTGTGAAAGTTGGTGAGAGCAAGAGAAAAACATGGACCTTGTTGTGACCCTCATTTCTCTTGATTACAGGGCATCGAATGGACCAACGTCGAGTACTTCAACAACGCCATTATCTGTGACCTCATTGAGAATGTAAGTCCATCGGGGGTGTCCCCGGGTTCTCAGAAAGCAAGCAAACCAATTTAGCAGGATTCCATGCTTCATTTGAGTCCCGACATGGTAATGGTAAATGACGTGATTGTCTCAGCATTGACAGATGATTTACGACTGTAAAGAGGCCTCACGGTGCAGTTTTAACTTGATTAATGATCATGATGAACATTATTTGTGTAGCACTTTTCAAAACCATTACAAAGTGCTTTACAGACAACAAATATAAGCCAGTAGTCACTCAGTTTTATTGTCAATTCTGCCATATGTACAGGACATACAGAGTATCGAAATGAATCGAAAATGCCGTATCTCTCAATCCACGATGCAGGCAATTACAAGTAAAAGACAAAACAACGGGTAAAAAAAAAATACAATAAAATAAAATACTAAGAGTTTAAATAATTAAGTTAAGCTGGGGGTCTGGGGGGACAAGGCACATATCAAGACAGACTGTAATAAAAATCAGACTTGTCCAAATAACAGTATAATAATATTAGTAATAATAGTAAATGGTATAGTAGTAAGTAGTAATAATAATAGTAATTAGCAGCAGTATTGTATATTGTTCAAACTGACTGGTGCTGAGTGTAGGTGTGTGTTCATGATGTTTGTATAAGTCCCTTATACAGTAGCTAGTGCTGTTGGACGTGGGTGTGTGTGTGTGGGGGGATGGATGAGTTGGATGGCTGAGTAAGTAAACATTGTGTAAATGTCATTGTTTTAGAGTTAATCTATATCATGTGTATGTGACAATTGACCCCACCTCTCATATTGTCGCCCTGCCTGCTCTTCACCCTCCCATGCACAGAACCAGAACGGCATCTTGGCCATGCTGGACGAAGAGTGCCTGAGGCCCGGGACGGTCACCGACGACACCTTCCTGGACAAGCTGAACACCATCTGCGCCGAGCACCAGCACTTTGAGAGCCGCCTCAGCAAGAACTCCAAGTTCCTGACCGACCATAGCCTGCCACACAGCTGCTTCCGCATCCAGCACTATGCCGGCAAGGTACTGGACAGGGCAGTAGGTACTGGACAGGGCAGGAGGGCAGATCAAGTAGAAGTTTGTTCAACGATAGAGTTGTGCTATCATGGAAATGCAGCCTGAGGAGATTAGATGAACATGACGCCAGCATTGAGTGGATGTGGGTATTTTGGAGACAACACCACGATAATTCAGATTTTAAATAACCTGAGGTGCAGTCACGTGTGTGTGTGTGTGTGTGTGTGTGTGTGTGTGTGTGTGCGCGTGCACTGTACTGCACTGCACTGCAGTAAAATGCTATGTCAACTTGGAATTCCTCAGCTTGGTTGAGCAATCGGCTACAGCAGTGGTTCTCAACCTGTGGTAGGCGGGGCTCCCTCCCTCTCATACTTTACCATGCTGATCATTTCTCAGGTGCTACTTGGTGTAAAAAGGTTGAGAGCCACTGAATGACAGCACTAGTATTCAGTGAGATGCTGTAGATGAATGACAGCACTAGTATTCAGTGAGATGCTGTAGATGAATGACAGCACTAGTATTCAGTGAGATGCTGTAGATGCACTGACCTATTTGTCTAAAAACAAAATGTCTCCGAAACATCAATTGGCAGCGCTCTGCACAGAAAGCTGGACTCACAGACAGGCCGGTTTGCTAACATGAGCAGTGTACTGACATCATGTTGCATGGCTTCAGAGTATTTAAGTTGTAGTTTAGTTGAGTTATTTAACAATATTTAAGTAGAAACCATTTTCAGTTACCTCCAGCCACTGGCCTTCCTAGTGCAGCTGTATGCCTGGAGATAATTGAGACATGGATTGTGCAGATAGGAGGTGCGACTCAATATTCAGAGCATATTGCTGATACCCTGAACACGGTGTATTGACTGCGGTCAGTATGCACAGATGTTGTACGCACTCACATATTGAAACTTTCCAAAATAAAAAGCTTCTGCTAGGAGAGTTGATATTTTGATTCATTC
Source organism: Poromitra crassiceps (assembly GCF_964638095.1). Classification (NCBI taxonomy): domain Eukaryota; kingdom Metazoa; phylum Chordata; class Actinopteri; order Beryciformes; family Melamphaidae; genus Poromitra; species Poromitra crassiceps. The sequence goes on along the minus strand of NC_139627.1, from coordinate 23,437,716 downwards.
GCAGTGATTTGCATGCAGTACTTTCCATGATAAATTGAAAAAGACTTCCATGATGTTCTATGTTTTTTCCTCTCTCTGTGTCCAGGTGCTGTACCGTGTCGAGGGCTTCGTGGACAAGAATAATGACCTGCTGTACCGCGACCTGTGTCAGGCCATGTACAAGGCCAACCAGAGCCTCATCAAACAGCTGTTCCCCGAAGGCAACCCAGCCAAAGTCAACCTGAAGAGACCACCAACCGCCGGATTCCAGTTCAAGGCGTCGGTGGGCACGCTGATGAGGAACCTGCAGACCAAGAACCCAAACTACATCCGGTAAAGTCCCATGATTTATATGGTCATCATATATCAAGTATTATATATCAAGTATGACTCACTGACTCGACCATCCTGTGTGTACAGTTTGGGAGGGCCGGCCCCCTTACTCGGATCACGCCCATTTTCTAACTCTGCCTTCACTTGCATGTCAAACACCTGTAAAGTTTTGTGACTGCATCTTGCACCGTTTTGATGCTATTGCGCTAAATAACAAAATCTGTCCACAAACAGACATAAACATACAGACATATAAACACCTGGCAAAATACTCAACATTTTAACATGACACAGACAGACTCAAAAGGTGAAAATAATAGCAACCAACGCTGGTAACAACGCTGTTGCGGCTGGTAAAGATCAAAGGAGACATTCCATTCAGCCAACCTGACAGTCTTGTAAGCAGAATACTGGTACAGTAAGTGCTCAAAGAATTGGCTTACATGGGAAATGGAGCAAACAGGCACCCAGCCGACCGACATGAATGCCTGACATCCCATATCTTGATAAACCCCGCCACGACCATTTCTTTTGACTGCATGATGCCAATCTGATACGACTGACCCGTGTACCACCTCTCTCTCATCGTGTCGCTCAGGTGCGTCAAGCCCAATGACAAGAAGGCGGCCCACATCTTCACCGAGTCCCTGGTCTGCCATCAGGTGCGTTACCTGGGCCTGATGGAGAACGTGCGCGTGAGAAGGGCGGGCTACGCCTTCCGCCAGCCCTACGAGCCCTGCCTGGAGCGCTACAAGATGCTCTGCAAGCAGACCTGGCCCCACTGGAGAGGGCCCGCCAGGTAACACTGCAGCAGGGATGCTATTCCCTATGTCCAAGCCCACACCGTGACAGGGCCTGGTGAGAGCCCACACCGTGACAGGGCCTGGTGAGAGCCCACACTGTGACAGGGCCTGGTGAGAGCCCACACCGTGACAGGGCCTGGTTAGAGCCCACACCGTGACAGGGCCTGGTGAGAGCCCACACCGTGACAGGGCCTGGTGAGAGCCCACACCGTGACAGGGCCTGGTTAGAGCCCACACCGTGACAGGGCCTGGTGAGAGCCCACACTGTGACAGGGCCTGTCACGGTGTGGGCTCTCACCAGGCCCTGTCACGGTGTGGGCTCTCACCAGGCCCTGTCACAGTGTGGGCTCTCACCAGGCCCTGTCACGGTGTGGGCTCTCACCAGGCCCTGTCACAGTGTGGGCAGTGACAGGGCCTGGTTAGAGCCCACACCGTGACAGGGCCTGGTGAAAGCCAAACAAACCGTTTTAGAATCCCTAAATACTGATTATTTGTTAACAAACTAAGGTTGTTCAGGGTAAACTAAGCTTGTTAATCAACTTTTAGGGTGATTTTCTCTGAATGTTGCTTTTAGGAGTACGAACATTCAAATAAGCATATCTTCATCTATTTTCAGATGTTGACACATTTGAAAGCTTAGAATTTGCACTTTCATAATCTGTAAAAACTTAGAAATGACCTTGGCCTACCTTGTCACACCAGTCATACGCACACACACACCATTATGTTATATTAGTAGTAAATTATATACTTTATATCAAGTGCTATTTTCCCCCCTCCCCTTTCCTTGCACTGGCCCACACCCTAAAAATATTCAAATTGAAATTAACCTATACTTTGAGTAATTAATTAACCAGGTACTTTTTTTTTTGGCTTTTACTTTTACCTTTACATGATGAGTAGGTTTCTCAAATGGTAATTTTCACTTTTACTTGAGTATTTCTTCTGGGAGTAATTGTACCGCTGTTCAGCACTCTATCCACCAGCCACCACTGACCATATAAATCAAGTACTCTCATAATCTAGCAGCAGCCTTGACGCATGGGCGAATAGCAGCCACTCTCTGTCTCTGTCAGCCACAACGTGTTGAGACATTGAATCAGTATATCCCCCTGCCATCCCATATCAGCCAGGCCTGCATGTTTCATCTATTGTGTCAGTATAAGCACTGACTCGGACTATCTGATGGCTGTACCAGACATTTGCTATCTTGTAGTTAAGTGATCCTGAACAAGCCCCTCACCATCGCATCAAGTATTCCCTCCATATGCTACTTTAGATATGTTGCCATCTACTCCAAAGGCCATTTGTCATATTTCTCAAGCCCTTCTTCATCTATACTACATCTATATGTTCTGTTATCTCCATTTCTGCACCCACTCCTCTGTCTGTTAGGTCCATTCCCCTCCCACCACTTCTCTCCTGTCATGTTTGAGTTGTAGAGTGTGCTTTGGATGACCCCTCTGACTCTTCTGCCTTCCCATAGGGAAGGAGTGGAGGTGCTGGTGGCAGACCTCCAGATCGCAGCGGAGGAGTTGTCCTATGGCCGCTCCAAGATCTTCATCAGGAACCCCAGAACGGTAGAAAACGCATCTCAGACACACACACACACACACACACACACACACACACACACACACACACACACACACACACACACACACACACACACACAGAGCATTTCTGGATTCCTTCTGCTCATCTTTTTTTCCTGACAGCTGTTTTCATCCTCCATGACGAGGGTGGATTTTCTCTTGCTCTTGCTCACTCACTCGGCTAGATCAGCGGTTCCCAACCTGTTCTGACTCATGGCCCGTTTGATCATCTCAAAAATGTTTGCAGCCCACATCCGAGCGTAAACGGCACGGAGGCCAAGTAATGCCTTCTCAGAGCACTTTTTATTTGAACGATAAAAGGAGCTGCCCATCAGCACTGCACAGAAATCAGAAACTAAAAATGAGGGGCTGTCTGCAATAGGCTACTTAACGAATAATTGGTTACCAATTAAATCATTGTATCAGTCAACAATGAATAAATGCATTCTCATACATAATAATAATGGGGGGCGGGGGATCACGAAGATCGTAATGCTTTGCAAATGTTTTGGCGGCCCACTTGCAATACCCACAGGTTGGGAATAGCTGGGCAAGATCAAGCTGTGTGTTTGGATGTCTGTTGAGCTCCAGCACCCCATTTTCTCCCATCAAGAGGTTGCTAAAGCAGGAAGGACTGCTCTCAGAGGGCCCCCCACTCCAGCAATTAGCATGGAAGCAGCACTCTCACAACACATGGCTTCACTTAGCCATCCCATCTAGCATGAGAAAGAAGCATTTTGACTGCCTCCTTGTATGTGGGCTCTTAAAGCCTGCAGCGTTATAATGGACCTTCTCCCCAGCCAACAGGAGAGCAAACAAAGCTTGTAACAACATGATCTCATAGAAGAGATTTGTTCAATAGGATCGACTTATCTCCCCTCTGTATCTGCCAGCTGTAATCTTGCACGGATGCTGTCCACATAGTACATCTCGTCCAGTTGTGTTCATCCAGATTTCCATGTTTTTCTCATGTCTCCTGAATCATTCTGTACTGGAAAAGTCTTTTTTTCTCTCTTTTGGGGGCAGGGGGGGCGGGGGGGGTTGAGGATGTGTTGGGGCAGGTATGAGTAGCACCCCCACTCACTCGTCACACCTTTGACTTCCACCAGTCTTCATGTTGCTTATCATCTCTGCAGCATCATAACATTACTTGTTTGTTTTTGTTTTGTTTTGTTTGTTTTGCCAATATCTTTATTGAATTTTCTGATAACAAACGAGTACGAAACAGGTCAACAGATGCGACAGTATCAGGGGGTTCCAACCCGGTGACAGCATCCAAGTGGTATATACTTATACAATACAGCATATACAGCAATACAGCATTTATTGTAAATAAACTTAACTACACTTGAGCACTTCTATATCCTAATGTGTATAAACAGTTTTAACTTGACAACATAAACATTCTAAATTGCCTCTATCTTACTTGCTGTTGCAGTGTTTGCTAATACAATAGCTGACAGGAAATAATCTAGGTTTCAAACTGTTCCCTAGCAACACAATTCCATGAAAACTGTCTATTATCCCACAGCAAATGAGTTATACATTAGTACATCCGTCGTGTGGACAATGACTGCCAGTCTAGTTCCAATATAGTCTAAGAACAGGGACCAAATTGTATAAAATACCTTAATCGTACACTTCTGTATGGCAAATATTCCATAAGTATTATATAAAACATTGTGCCACTATTGTTGTAGGAGCAATATATTTTTTCTTGCACAGATAGTAAGGATACATAGAAGTCTTTTGTATATTTTAAGTTGTGTGACTGGCAGCCCAAGCAGTAAACACGTAGGGTTCAGTTTAATATCAAGAATTAGACAGTCTATCCTCTGTTTTTCTAATCATCTAAATGCTTACAAGTCCAAACACAATGAATAAAACCCCCGGACTCAGCATTCTACTTCATACACAGTTCAGATTTATTGTGATCCATTTGATGTCTAAGCTGGGGAGTAATCTGCAGACAGTGTGGTAGTCTAAATTGAGTTTGCTCAGATAAAAGTATTTCGCTGGAGAAAGAAAACCTTTATCTTATTTCAAAGTTTCACTGAAACACCGGTTGGTCGGCTTTGTTGTGCTTTCCAAAAGAGAACATGCCCTGGGTCTTAAAGTCTTTGTTTTGTTTGTTTGTTTTGGGATTTTTCTCCCATTTTTCCCCCCAATTATACTTGGCCAATTCCCCCTGCTGTCATTGCTCCACCACCTCTGCCGATCTGAGGAGAGTTGTAGACATGCTTCCTCCGATACATGTGCGCCAGCTGCTTCTTTTCACCTGAGAGCTAGTGCAGCGACCAGGACCCCACCGGCTTCCCACCCACAGACACGACCAATTGTGTCTGTAAGAACATCTAACCAAGCCGGAAGTACCGCTACCGGGAATTGAACCCGGGTCTCTGTGGTGGTAGGCGAGTGTTTTTATCTACACACAACACTACCCAGATGCCCCTGGGTCTTAATGTCTACTCCCCTCTTCCTCCCTGTAGCTCTTCTTCCTGGAGGAGAGGAGGAGACAGTGCCTGCAGGACCTGGCCACGCTCATCCAGAAGATCTACCGCGGCTGGAAGCGCCGCACAGAGTTCCTGCTGCTGAAGAAGAGTCAGGTGGTGGTGGCGGCGTGGTACCGCCGATACGCGGTGAGGCTCCCCCCAGAAACCTCAAAAACGTAAACGGCAAAACAGCGGTTTTTGATCGAAGATGAGGTTGTGATTCATATTGTTTCCCTTTCCGTCTTGCAGCAACAAAAGAAATACCAGAAGATCAAGAGCTCCACCATCGTGATGCAGTCTTTCGCCAGAGGATGGAAGGTGCGTCACCTCCCTGTGAATTCAATTCTTGATGAAATATAGCATAGGAACTACATTAAAGTGTGCTTTAATGCTGCTTTCTTTAACCAGGCCCGCAAGCTCCTGAGAGAACTGAAATACCAGAAACGATGCGAGGAGGCGGTGACCACCATTGCAGCCTTCTGGCATGGAACTCAGGTACTGATATGTCCAAGTCCTGAAATGGATGCGGAGTCAATCCATAGCATCTCTCTCCACTGCTTTGATACAGGCTGTCTATTCATGATCTGAGTCTTAAAACAGTCATGCGGGAAACATGCTACAACATCAAAGCCCTCGCCGTATGCGTCGCGGCTGGCGAGTGTGCTGGCGCAGCTCCTCGAAAAAGTGACTTGACGCAGCTGACGTGAACAGCAAAAGTATAGTATAATGTCGATGGGGAGATAACAGGAGAGAGTGAAAGCTATTAACCAAGTATATGCACTACTTTCTCTCTTTGTGCTAACTTGTAGTCATTGAAATCCTAGTGAAATTACACAATTTACTTATTTTGCTGGGGACTCCCCTGTGACCCCCTCGTCAAGCTGACGTTCAAGTATATAAGTCTAGCTGCCATCGGCAATGCTCCAAGTCGAGGCTGACACTGTAGCTTGTGTCCAGCTTAAGGAAAACTTTGCTGCTTTTCAACCAGCTTTGTATCATTACAAGGTAGGTAGTATATCAACAATGTTTACCTTACCTCCATGTTTCCTGCACCGAGCGCTCCCCATTCGTCTGCAGGCAGAATCTGCTCTACTTCCTAGAACCAATGATGTCACTGGTTCTCGGAAGTGCAGGAGATCCTGAAGCCGCGCTCCTGACAGAGAGAACATAAAAAAAAATGCTGTTTCTTCACACTATATCCCAATTTGGGATAGATGGAGAGCTGGTTGAAAAGCAGCAGAGTTGTCTTTTAAGTAATTTTTCTACAACCCCTCATCTAATGCTTTTCACTCCAGTGCTTCCAGCTAATGACCTAGACACGTTTATAACAGTATTACAATGCCGTGCTCCTCCACAAATCTGTGCATATCGTTATTACTGCCGTTTCCTCTTAATGCTGCTTCGGTGGCTGATCACACAACTGCCACATTTCCTCTTCTTCTCCTTCTCCTGCTCCTCTCTTCCTCTCATCTTTTACCCCTCCTCACATCTCCACCTGTCTTACTCTAACGGCCCCGCCATCCCCAATGCCCCACCAGGCTCGGACGGAGCTGCGACGCCTAAAGCAAGAGGCGCGGAATACACACGCCGTGACAGTAATTTGGGCGTACTGGCAGGGAACCAAGGTATTTCAAGTCAGCCGCGGTGTGTGTCGCCGCTGTCCTGTCAACCCCCCCCCCCCCCCCCCCCCCCCCAACATGCTGTCCCAACCCACTGTGGTACCGCCCAATAGAATCAGTCCCTCTGAATGAACCCCCCCGCCCCATCCCTCCCCGTCCCTCTGTCACCCGCTGGTCTGACTGGTGTTTGTAACCCATCCTGTTTTGCTTCTCGTAAGTGTTGACGTGTGGGAGTATTGTGAAAGTTTGCCCACTAACAGCTTTGACGTTATGTTTGTTCTTTTCTAACTTCACACTGAAACTGGATTTCTGTGGATCTGGAGGAAAACTATCTCTCCCAAGTTACAGCACCCAAATCTTTTTCATCCCAGTGTTTGTTGGTTTGTGTTTGTCCCTCCTCTTCTGTAATCTATCAATTTGTTGAACCATCGGTGCCCGCCATGCAGTCGATGTATTCTCTGCAGGGTCCTTTTTAGAATATGTTAAGAACCATTGATTTTTTTATACACAGCACCATCAACACACCACCAGGGGGCTCTTGGTAATAATCATGTCATCATGACCACATAATGGCACATATGGTGGCACTTTCTAAAGCATCAATGGCTTGGTCTAATCTCTGGGGTCTGCCTGGCAATTGTGTGCAGACTTTTAGCATGCGTACCATTTGCACAAGATATTATTCCATACTTTACAGTGTCATTTAAAATATCTTAGGTCGTTGAAGTTCATCAGGATCTTATCTCAACATCTCATAGCCTCCTCCTGATAAGGATCACAGAGCTTCCACCGACTCATTGTAGATGACATTAAAGCCTATTTGTTCTGTGGTGGAGACACGGAGCTTATCGCATCTGACAAATCAGACGCAAGTAATCAGCCGCCAACTTCAGTGCTCTGCCGTTCTTGGCAAACCCGAAGGCATCTTATCTGCCCACATCTTTACAGAGCTGCAGATAATGTGATACTAATCCAGACTTGCCCAGCGCAGTCATAGAAAATTGCGGAAGTCACAAAAGCTCTATGAGTACTGTATATATTTGCTTTACTGAATGTTGCTCATGCCTTCCTGTTAAACCAGGGCTGGAAAAAGCTGTTTTGGTTGTGCGCCACATACACAAAAATATAAGGAGTCGCGGGTCAAACAATATTAAGAGCGGCAGTTTTCAACCTGTTTAGACTGAGGGGGGGGGGGGGGGGGGGGGGGGGGGGTGATTAGACCAGAAAACCCCTGCTGTGCCATCAAAAATGTATTTTCTACCTAAATAAATATTTGACACATAGTAGTTTATTGATGTGCTCACCTATTACAATGGGTATTTCTGTATCTTTTCTAATTTTCTTTTCCATTTCCATTCCATTTCTGCACCAACAGGTTAAGACAGTTCAACAGTCACACCCCATTTCCACCTGGTTTTTAAATGCGACCTGTATCTGGATACGTTACCTGGATAATGGTCACATTTAAAAAGCAGGTGTAAATGGGGTGTCAGTGCCTTGGGAATCCTAACCCTAGCATCTTTTGTTGTATTTGGTCAATGTGTTGCTTCTTTTTTAACACCTCTCCTCTTAATGCCTCTCCTGGGACACTTAATTGAATGTCATTGAAAATTAACCTCCTCCCACAACCGCCACCGCTTCCCCCCCAGGCCCGGAGAGAGCTGCGTCAGCTGAAGGAGGAGGCGAGGAATAAGCACGCCGTGTCGGTCATTTGGGCCGGCTGGCAGGGCACCAAGGTATTTGGGAAGCCCGTCGACGTCCGTGATCTGCCGCCAACCCCAAACACCCCCTCTATTGCCGTACCCTCTAGTGCCATACCCTCTCAACATATGTATCAGTCTGCTCAACCCAACCCATTACCACCATCTCATTTATAATGTACCACCAGGTACCATAACAGCCCATCACTCAGCGGACCACTGCATGCTGAAGTGAAATGAGTGGTCTTATGGGACCGACGGTCACACGCCCACCCCATCACCCCATCCCGCCAAGCCCGTCCTTACAAGCCAGTCTGCCACTTGTTATTTGGATGGGGTAATGTGAGAACTAGACGAGTGAACCATTGAGTGACCCTTGGATTTGACAGACCTGGGGGGGCACTAAGCGTGCTGACTAGCAAGAAAGTCACTGTTAAGCCTCAATGAGCATTTCCAAGGACAGTGTCTGCATGCCAAATGTAGGAGGTGGGGCAGCCCTCTACAGTCACACACACACACACACACACACACACACACACACACACACACACACACACACACACACACACACACAGCAGTCCACTGGTCATGCCTCGGGGTGTGTGCTTGCTGGCATCTTCTTCCTTCAAGGTCCGTACGTGACCTGCATGCTGCTTGCTCTCCCTGCATGACTTTGTTCTTTGCTTGCTGTGGAATGTTCTTCTCTCTTCTTTTTTACATTGAAGTGTTGTCTTGGAGCCTTTGAGACGTCTTCTGCCGCCTGAGTTGTGTGACTTATGCTCATCTCCCTTTTACACTTGAAGCCCCACTGAGAAGGGCCACGGCCGTTTCTCTCGCAGATGCTCTGAAAATGTTTATATGATCCACAGTCTCCTGTTAGATTTCGCTTGGAGCTCCTCCGTCTCTGGAGACTGGAGCAGTACTTTTCAGTCTCTTGACAGTCCTGCCGGGCTCGTGTGTGTGTGTGTGTGTGTGTGTGTGTGTGTTTGATGTGCGTTCGCCTCAAACAAGACAGTGTCTCCCTCCTCTTCCTCTCCTCTCTCCCTGGCTTCATGTGTCCCTGCTCTCTCTGTCTCTCCCCTCCTCCCCCGGCAGGCTCGCAGGGAGCTAAAGAGACTGAAGGAGGAAGCCAGGCGTAAGCACGCTGTCGCTGTGATTTGGGCCTACTGGCAGGGACTCAAGGTACCAACGGCCCGGTGGCACAGCCACACGCCACCAGCTCTTACCACCTACTCACCCCACCCACCCGCCCTTCCATGTAACCTCCTCCACCCTCATTCAAGCATAGACCCTTTGCTCTGGCACACATTTCTGTCAGCTTGATGAGTCAGAAGTGTGTAAGCAACGAGGTGAAACGCTTCTTAAAAGTAACACATCCTCCAGTAATCCCCTAGCTTTAGATAAAGAACTGATCATCATGTTTTGTTTTCCCTCTTTTGGGTTCCTGAAGCCTGCAGCATTCAGCAGAGTTTCTAAACCAGCTGACCCTGACTGATATGGCAGAGGCTGTCTGTCTGATGTGTTCTTCTCCACCTGTCGATCTGCGATGTTTGCATCCTCTGCATGCCGAACTGTGAAACTAACCCTATAAAGCAACTCTGTTTTGTGTAGCAAACCGTGTTTGTATCCCTGTTATTTCTTTGTCTTTAGGTGTGTGTTCTGCCTGGATTTCTGTGTTTTTTTGGTGGTTATCTGTCTGTTGCGTGCCTCTTGTCCGGATTTAGAGGAACAGTCTTCATCAACTGTTCATTTGTTTCAGCCTTAATCTTTTCATCATGTTAATTGACCACACAGCACCTCTCCAGTGCTCCTGTTTACAACTCCATTTGTGCAATTGAAGTCACCATGAAGGTCATTTGCCATAACCTCCATCATTGACTGTTCAATTTTTTTTTTTTTTTTATGTTTGATTACTAGTCGACAGCTTGGAGCTCACTGTGTCCTTTCCAGTCGCTCTGTCATACATGGTAATTGTTTGTGACTAACCAAACGTCTGTTATTCTAGTGTCCTGTTCCTGTCATCCTCTCTGTCAGTTATTTCCTTTTCTAGCCTGTTCCTCATCCAATTACCTTGGAAATAGACAACGATTAACCGGTCTTGTTTGTGTTTGTCCTCCTCCCCCCCCAGGTCCGCCGAGAGTACAGGAAGTTCTTCAGGGCAAACGCTGGTAGGAAGATCTACGACTTCACCATCCAGAGAATTGTAAGTAGGGCTTGAATGTTTTACGCTTGAATAAACACTCTAAGCATTTTTTTCCCTACAAAGGGACACATTATACATTCAATATAATGTAATGTTCCTAAAGTGCATACAAATACAACCGGGTCCCCTTGCCATACGGTATTCATTGTGCGCCTGTGTGTCCAGATGCAGAAATACTTCCTGAGCTTGAAGAGCACCATGCCCTCCATGTCGCCCATAGACAAGAAGTGGCCTGCCAGGCCCTACCTCTTCCTGGACGGGGCTCACACAGAGCTCAGGAGGATCTTCCACCACTGGAGGGTCAGCCACATAACCACACCTAGTCTCTGCTATCAAGTCCCATTCACCATTATTGAATAGCCAAGTTACTTTACTTATGTAGCAACCTTTTTAAACCAAGTGCTTCACAATAAAAAAAACTTGAAATAAAAACATAAAAATTCACATCTTAATATAGACAAAAACGGAATACGAGATGTACATTTAAGCAGCAAATTTAAACTAGCAGCTACAAGAGCCACTGAAAGCAAGGGAATATAAAGAAGTCTAAAATTCACAAATGATTGAGCTGCTTCATTCATTATTGAATTTTATATTTACTATATATTTTTGGTTTGTCTTTTTTATCTCTTGTTTTATTTTGAAAAGTGTTCTATAAAATAATTTGATGATGATGATGTTATGGCATTTTACAGTTTGTATTGTGCCTGTTGTAGTAATGTGAGACTCTGTGTGTTCAGTGCAAGAAGTACAGGAGCCAGTTCACAGAGGAGAGGAAGGCAGTGTATGAGGAGAAGCTGGAGGCCAGTGAGATCTTCAAGGACAAGAAGGCTCTTTATCCCAGCAGGTAGTGGAAATACACAGGAGCAGAGGTCTGATCATCTAGTTGTGATATGTTTCAAGGAATAGATATACAGACTGAGTGTCTTTTGTCTCAGTGTGAGCCAGCCTTTCAAAGGAGACTACGTGGAAATCAGCAAGAACCCCAAGTACCAGAAGCTCAACAGCGCCATGGAGGAGAAGGTTCTGCTGGCCGACGTCGTCAACAAGATTAACCGGGCCAACGGCAAGGTAACCCAGATCAAGCACGCCCACGGAAATATTGACCCTGTGGGTGTGTGTGTGTGTGTGTGTGTGTGTGTGTGTGTGTGTGTGTGTGTGAGAGAGAGAGAGAAGTGAAAGTCAAGAGTAAGCTGCGTTTACTTTCTGTGACCCGCAGTGTTTGCACTTTGAGGACCATATCTTTGGAGTTTGGTCTGACTTGACGAGCCTAGTCAAGCCCACCAAAACTATTTCAGCTATTTTGATATGCATGTTTGACCCAGGTTTGCAGCATACAGATGCTTTCTGACAACTTTACAACTGGTACTTTTTTTTTGCCCCTAGAAGAAAATGCCACGCATGTTTCGGCAGGTGTTTTTATTAGAAGGTATCATACTGTACTCTGTACTGACACTGTCCCACATACAAGATCAAAGAAACACACAGAAAGAGAGAGAGAGAAAGTCTGTCTTTCAGTCTGTGCATCCACCTTGCCATACTATTGCCATGTAGCACAATATTAGCATGACCTTATTCAGGTGAACACAGTCTCTGCTGTGGTTCGCAGGGCGCAGCTCGCATCTTCCTGCTGACCAAGAACAGCTTTTTGCTGGCTGACCAGAAGACGGGCCAGGTGAAGGCCAGCGTGCCGCTGCCCGACCTCACCAGCATCTCAGTCAGCACGCAGAGCGACGGCTTCTTCGCTCTCAAACTCAAAGAGGTGAGGGAGACACGCCTTCTGTTTAGTCTTAGTGGAGCCATGGCCATTAGAGCTTAATGGACCCATACCGTTCGGGTTGAGGTCTATTTAGGTACTACAATTGGTTGTCCTTTAAAGCAGGTATGTGGAACTTTTAACTGGTTATGAAACCGTCTAAATGACACCTCGCATCTGATCTCCATCAGCAAATGAGACTGTCAGCAAGGAGATCGGCGATTCCTATCTGGTTTTTCTAAATGCCTGCGTGGGGTCGAGACTGCGGGACTTCCTCCAAGATTCTAAGATTCCTTTATTTGTCATTTTTGTTGTGCTTGCATACACCAAAGACGGAAGTTGTACCTCACTAGTAGAAGCAGTGCCACCAAGCTAGACAATAGTCTAGACTCAAGTGAATGCATAGAATGTTAGATAAAAAGGCTCATTCAATGTAAAAAAAGAAGCAGCAATAGATATCAGGGTAAAAACATAAGATAAAACCAGTTTTAGATTGTCCAGTCACAATCCTGTGTTCACGTCCGTGTGAAACTGGTTGTAATTTTTGTTCTGGCCCAGCAAATTAACCAATAACGTTAACCTGCGTCTCGACATGGCGTTTGTCAGCGTCTTTTTGGAGTGGAAAAGGCGCTGCCTGGAGCACTTTTTGTGAGAAGAAGCAGATGATAACGCCTGCTGCTAGCTTACCAGCCGCACTAACCACCTGGTTAACGTAACGTTAGCACTTCTAGCAGTACTAACAGTGTTGTAGAACAAAGCTTACCAGATGGCATACATCTTATTTTGACACATGTCCGGTATAATCCATTCTTCCTTTATGATCGCTGTTACAGTAACGTCAATTCATTGATTAGCCTACAATGTCCTATTTCTCCATTGCCTGGCTGGAAAAAGGTGTTCACATCACCCAGCTTTTGAAGTCCGGGCGGGTAATGTAGCCGTAGATTCCCTGGCTACCAACACGAGGGTCGCAGGTTCACACCCCCGTGTTACCTCCGGCTTGGTCGGGCGTCCATACAGACATGATTGGCTGGTGGGAATAGTGTGATCCTCCCACGTGCTACGTCCTGCCGGTGAAGCTCTGTCGGGTGAAAAGAAGCTGCTGGCAACTGCACATGTATCGGAGGAAGCATGTGTGTGTCTACGGCTCTTCCCAGATCGGCAGAGGGGGTGGGGCAGCAGGGGGAATTGGCCAAGTACAATTGGGGAGAAAATGGGGAGAAAATCAGAAGAAGAAAAAGTGCTCCACTCTGACGAAAACACAGGCAGAACCAGCACCTGTCTGGAGCTACCGGTTATTGTTCACCTTGCGGACGCTTCCTGTTGCTTTTAACCAGGAAGATGTGCTGGAGCTGAGGAAAAGAAGCTAAATGGACACACAGCTATGCAGTAGATAAAACAGCGGGGGAGGCTCGCTGGCTCGGAGAAGCCCTGGCAGGGGCCGCTAAAATCGGGAGAAAATGAAAGTTCCTTGTACAGTAGCTACTTTAAGTAGGCAGGTGTACAATGAATTGTTAGGTTGATTAGACATATGTACCGTTACTAGGATGTGAATACACAATGCATTTAAAGCTGCAACAGGCAAGGGTTTTAATCTCCCCACTAACTCAATGAAATTCTGGTGTCTGTATGTACAATGGCAGGAAGTCTTCTCTGCACACGGAGAGATGGCTCTAAACAAAATCCAAATGAAAGCTGGACTCACCAATGTTGGATCTTTTCCCTCTCTGCTTCTTCGGTTTCCTTTGGTGTAAAGCATCACAGAAATGCCGTGTTTGATAAAACATGAGTGTGCAGTTTACTGATGTCATTATTTCTGGGTATTGAAGTTCACTGTTTCACCTAACATAAATGTGCAAAGTTGCTTGGTGCAGCCTTAACTTACTGTATTATTTTGCATCAGGGATCGGCCTCCGCTGCCAAAGGAGACTTCTTGCTCAGCAGCGAGCATCTAATTGAGATCATCACCAAACTGCACCGCACCGGCACCACCACCACAGACAGGGAACAGCTCAATATTGACATCTCAGATGAGTAAGAGCCTCACCCCCAGCACACGCACACTGCCACTCTGGCCTTATCTCACTTTTCAAATGTGAAAATGGAACTTGTATCCTTTCATATGGATTTGTCAATGTGAAATTGGTGTAAAGGTATGCATCAATCTAAGGCAGTGGTTCTCAAACCTTTTCACATCAAGGACCCCTAAACTCCCACAAATTAGACCACAGAACCCCCATTTGATAAGATTTTGTCCCAGGTTCCCCCCAGATTTTTGCATAGGTTTTATTACATAAAGTGTATAAAACCTATGACCAAAATAGCTATACATTCTGTCATTGTGTTAACTTATGGATGGAATTATGGTGAAAATAAATTATCCCCTTGGAACCCCTGAAGGACCTCTGGGGGTCCCGGACCCCACTTTGAGAACCACTGATCTAAGGCTTGAAAAGATTGTGATAGAAAGCTGCTTTTCAAGGGAAAGAGCGTGGAAAGTTATTCTGCTCTGAGGAGCTGATGTGGTTAATGTCTCTTATCCGGCAGGTTTCTGGTACAGTTCAAGCAGGACAAGGTGTGCGTGAAGTTCATCCAGGGAGGCCCCCCCAAGAACGGCAACAGCGCGTCCTGCAAGCGCAAGAACAACCGCTTGCTGGAGGTGTCAGTGCCCACGATGGCGTAACACCGCAGCCCCCCCCCCCCCTTCTCCAGCTCTCCAAAGCCGCTGCCAAGCATTCAGGTCGGGGACATTGACCAGCCAACCACCCACCCCCCGAACTCTGCTCTCCAGCAGCCCAGGCCCCACCCTGACCTCCCCAAAAATGACTGTGCAATTATTTGACTTATTGTGTTTGTTGTTTTCTTGTCGTCTCTTATGATCAGATTTACTCTGTTGAATTTTGGTAGAGAGAGCCCCTGCTGGGTTGCATGCCATCATAGAGTTTTGGTGTTCAAAAAAAGTTTTACCAGTGTTGTGTTGTAAAACTGGGGTGAAGAGTTGAGGAAAACGCAAAAGGTGTTCTCTTCTTGTTGATGGAGCACAAGAGAATCTCTGTTTACCAATGGCGATGTTAATGATGATGATTGTCCGACGATTGATTTTGCCTGTATGTTGAACTGATCTTCAGAGGTATGTCAGGGTGGAGAATTGAGCGACGGGCCGCAGTCTCAGCTGGCTTTGGCTCATCCGTTCTTGACGAGCTCCGACCGAGACTCTGAAGAACGAAGATGAACGGAGAGCTTTTGAGCTGGGCCCGACGGATTTATTCTCTCCGAAAAGCGGTAACGGCTGCACTTCTTTTCACCTCGCGTGTGATCCAAAAACAGAAAAGAGGATGGTCTCAAAATGTATTTGATTGTATGTTTTATTATTCTCTATATTGTGTTTGTTTTTTTCTGACGCCCACTAATTTAATAGAACACATAGTGGGCATGTTCAGCGGCAGCGCCAACGCTTGTCAAATGTAATTTGACAAGCAATCGTAGAACCACTTTTGTATCCCCAACTCCTATGTGCCATTCGACAGGTCTCGTATTCTTTCGGGGTCCCACGACTTATCACATGTCAGTGTACAGTCAAGCCCCTATACTTCAACTAAGAACCATATAGATGAGTGAAATTCAGTTACTGTAACTGTTAATATCAACGCCAAATACTATTTGGATGGGGGAAGCTATCGCCTGTGGTGGCAATGTTTTATTCCTTTGACAGCACTGCACACATGATCAATTTCCATTTCCTCTCGGCTTGTCCTCGCAAGCGCAGTACCTCTCTCGACCATTCCCAAGCTTCATTCCATGTAATGCATCTACAGAGTTGTGTTACGCATCGTTTTGCAGTGGCGATCCACATCTTTAACACACCACATGTCACGTACGACTCAAAGAAGACCCTCCTCTCCTATAATGGAGGACCCGGTTAGTGTCAAAGACAGGCAGGACAGACATTTCTAGAGGAAAGGACCACAAGACGCAAAAGGACCCAAAGGTTTCCCAAGCCTTCCATAATGTCTTTCCCAGATTCAAAGCTGTTCGCTTTCTCTGGTGCACAGCGAAACGCTCGATTAGAATTTCTTTGCAAGCGCAATGGAAATAAGCTCAACGTCTCAAGTGTTGCTTTCCGGTAAAATGGTCGTGATTGAGAAGCCACACAGTTGTCAGGAGAGTTGAGGCTTGCTCATGGGTAAATGCGCTGTCCCATGTAGCAGTGGCGTTCACTCTACAATAAGCTGTACATAGGCTCTAAGCTGTGGCCTCGGCATGGAAGTAGTATCCTAGTTCTTATTGCTGTGTTGCTGAAATATCTGTTTGCCATTGCGATGTGGGTTATTACTTTGTGCTTGACCCGCTCTGGGATAATAATAAATGCAGTGTATTTCACGGCGGGCAAAGGGAAGATAGAGCCCAAAGTTAGTGTTCATGGCCATAGATTTTTGAGATGTTTGCAGAAAAAAAAATCGACCAGTCATGACTTTGTCTGGCACCCGCTCATGTACAAAATTTGGTATACACACATTTACATACGCGCCAATGCTGATGACCAGAGAAGCAACCGAGTGCTATATTTGGAAGTATATTTAATACAATATTCTTTATTTTGATGTTTTTTGTTTTTGTTTTTTTGTAGAGGGTTTTGTACTGGTGATTTCTAAGTCGAGTTGATCATTGTTTCTCTACTGACCATGAGGAGGTAACGGCACAGCCAGACTTGGTCTAATCACGTTTTCTCAAATTCTACAGGGGTTCCTTGGTTTTAAAAATGAGTGTAGAAGACATGGGGGGACTTGAGGAATCTGTTGCTCCCACTCTTTGCTCGGGGGGAGGCTGAATGCCAGTTGTGTTTATTTGTTCCTCGGCTCTGCACAGCTTGAGATTTCAACGCCGCTTTGCAAAGATGAAATCCATTTCCCCCAGTCTCTTCTCTGTTTAGTATTTGAAGTAAACGATGGATAGAACTGCAAAATGATGTATTCATTCTTGTTGTGTGCCTAATGTTACCTGTGCTGAGACAGAACATGGAAATGTTTCAATAGAACTCAATGTACATTTACAATTGATCTTTTTTAAATTAAATAAAAAGCAATAATAAATATCTTTGGCTCCTCTGGGATTTTTGTTAATAAGCATACTATGCAGGCGACGGTGTAAAATCATCAGCCCATCAGTACATAAGATTAAACCCCACATTCCTGGGAGGACTGGGTTGCTATTTATCAGCGGTATCAACAGGGGGGTTGGCCCAGGACCGGGAGAGGCCTGGGGAGGGGTGCTGGCGGTGGGGGTGGACAGCCAGGCCTTGTAGTGTAACAGCTGGCCAGATGTTTTCCATCACATCTGGGGAGAGCTGTCCCGGGTTAAATTCCGCGGCTTGGGGAGAGCTGCCGGCAGCGGGTCTCCGGGGACCGGCCCTCGACAGATTGTGCACAGAGTGGTAAAAATAGCGCACCATTTCGGGCTGCCCCGTAGCTGGTTCCCACCACACTGCAGGCTGGGAAATGAGGGAGGAGCCCTGGCCTCCCTGTGGAGATCCAGCCCTCAGTGGGAGTGTCAAGGAACTATACAAAGCACAATCCCATACTCCTGCAAAGCCTCTGGTATTCAAAATCACTGATGCTGATCTGCGCGAACCTGCACCATATATACACCGAGGAACTGTGGTTCCCAAAGCAGGGTCTGTGGATGACCGGGGGGTTCCAGGGGGTCCCCAGTTAAAAGAGGCATTGACTTGATTAATTTCAGTTTTACTAGAAAACAATCTTCTACGCGTTGGAGCAGACAACCGAGTTCTTCGAAAGACCATAATGATCTTAATGTGTTCTCTCTCTCACACACACACAGTTGCTGTAATGTTATAATGAAAGGTGAATGTGCTCAACTCACTAAAGGCTGAGAGCGGGTGGGGGGGGGGGGGGGGTCATGCTGCTTCCATCATTGAGCAGTCTTTGGTGACATCTAGTGGATATGATACAACACTACCAATAATTCATATTCTCCCAACTGTCTCCACCTAGCCTCATTTGGCAGAATGGTAAATGGTAAACGGCCTGCATTTATATAGCGCTTTTATCCAAAGCGCTTTACAATCAGTAGGTACATTCACCCATTCATACACCGATGGCGACAGGCTACCACGCAGGGTGCCTGCACACCATCAGGAGCAATCAGGGGTTCAGTATCTTGCCCAAGGACACTTCGACATGCAGAGTGGAGGAGGCGGGAATCGAACCACCGACCTCTTTTATCCAAAGCGATTAGTGGACAACCCGCTCTACCTCCTGAGCTACAGCCACTCCAGAGTGCAGTAAAGCACAGTCTACATACACCACAAACAACTCAGCTGTGTTTGTCCATGGGATATTAGACAAGGTGAGATTACCACCCACCAAATGAATGAAAATAAATATTGTGATGAAAAAATATGAATGGCTGACACGGCTGACACGCCTGACAGCTGTAAAAAATAATAATAATACACTGCAAAATTCTCTCTCGCTGGTAAGGTCAAGAATGCCTTTAAAGGCTAGTTATCACTGTTTTATTCTGCTAACAGCCCTAGACTGCTGTTTTGGAATTAAACACTAAACCTTAAACACTGAATATTGGCTTGACTGCTGTTTTGGAATTAAACACTAAACCTTAAACATTGAATATTGGCTTTTGCTAGCAGCAGTTTCAGTCCTTACAAAGCCTGGTTGAGTGGATTGTATTTATACCTCATTGAGGAAGTAGTACACATCCATTTATCCACATCCTGCTGTTTTTCTCTGGCCCATCCATCCCTTGTCTCCCTCCTGGCGATCTCGACGCGTTCCGCCTGTCTCACTGGAAGTAAGATGGATGCTGGGCCATGGTGAAGCAGGCAACCTTCAGAGAGCGAGTGTGCTCACCCACATGACGTCCTCCACCTGGCAGAGAGGAAGCTGCGTGGGGGCATCTACTGTAGGGGTGTCAAAAATAATCGATTATAAGATGCATCGCGATGCGGACGTGCACGATTCTGCATCGATTCACAAATGTCAAAAATCTTTTTTTTTTTTTTTTTTATATTCGAATAAAATATAATGGAAGTACATGCAGTTGTTTATTTGGATCATAATACAATGCAATTCCAAATGCACTTTTATTTTAAAAGTAGCCACACAGTGAGAAAAAAGAGAGTGAGAAAAAATAAATCATGTATTGGGAAAAAAAGTGATGCATCGATTGAAGATGCATCGAGATGCATCGATAATCGTAATCGAATTGAATCATAGCCCTCTGAATCGTAATGGAATCGAATCGTGAGGCCAGTGAAGATTCACAGCCCTAATCTGCTGTCTGCCATTTCTCTTCAATGGTTGGGGGCGGGGGGGGGGGGGGGGGGCATGAAACCTGTAATAACTAAGTTATCTAAATATAGCCTAAGGGACTAAATTACATAAATACAGTTGTTAGAAAAAAAATCACCATGCAATAGATGCTTTACTGAACACAGTTGTATGATGTATCATACTACTACTACTAGCAGAATAGCTAGGCCATTTAGTCAGGCCTCGCTCACAGAGTTGGCATGCAGCCTCTCCTCTCCCCCCAGAGGGTTTTCATCATCTATGGTTGATTCCAACTCCACTCAGCTGAGGTCCTCCACTCAGGTGATCTCCATCAGCAGCTAAAGATTGGATCTGTCTGTGCTGCTGATCACTCATTTTGGCCATTAATTGGCCATTTTTGCCCATTAGTCTCCGTTAGGTCACCCACAGGGGTGCTCTTTACGCTTCCTGATTCAGTGCAATTGCACCTAAAATGGCATAGCTGTGGCTGAACACAATTTCTGCTCACTCACTCACACAGACTTCCTTCGCATTTACATCTGGCTATGTCTGAAGGAAGCCGACTGACTGACTGACAACCATCAAAAGGTAGGAAGAAAGTTGACTAAATGCTCGAGTGATATCACTGATGACATCACAATTGGTCGAGTGACATCACTCGGAAGCTGAGGAAAAATAACATCAGGGCCAGCATATTTTTGGCAGGCAGCCAGATGACTGATGACGTCATCAGTGATGTCATCGGCATCACACAGGTTCAGGCTTTATTGGCTGGGGCTATGAGCAAGAGTCGTCCAATTTACCTCAGCCGGGAAGGATGTATGAAGTCACAATGTCTATGACATCATCAGTGGTTGTATCAGTTGTATGACATACATGTTTGAGACAGATACTGATGTAACTGTTTAATCAGTGATGTAACAATGGCTATGCATATACGTGACATCATTTCACATCAGTTCACTGGACATGTAATTGTGACAGCAGTGATTTATGACATCACTGATCGCAATTCTATATGGAATTGAGCATGCGATCTGTGTTCACATGTGAATTTTGTGATATCACTGTGTTCATGCGTGACTTCTGCTTAGTGATGTCTTCGGTGTGACATCTTTTTTTCCAGTGTGACATCATCAGCAACCTTGTTATGTCATCGGTGATGTCATCAGTGATGTCGGATAACAGTGACCTGGCCCCGAATGACATCATCGGCGACCTGACCACTCGGCCCCCTAGTGGCCACGTATGACTTTATTCTCTTTGATGTCATAGGGCCCAGCAGTGGCAGAGGGTACACCGGGGCGGAGGGTGCGCTCGCCCCGGGCCCACTCCACCGTGGGCCCCCATACATTTTTTTTTTTTTTTTTCTGCAGGCCAGGCCAGGCCAGGCCACCGGGCTTCGGCTCGACGTGCCCGATTATGCAGTCCGCGCCTGTCTGTGTGTGAGAGAGAGGGAGACAGGGCAGACAGGGTGCTGTCTGTGACAGCCGGTAATGCTGAACCGAGGGCTGTGCCTCGGTGCTGAAACATCTGAAGAGGCCTGGCTGGCAACCTGTGTTTTTATTTTTCTTCTTCAGAACAAGCTTGTCTGTAAAGTGGCTTCACTGTAGTCTTTCTTGGACATAATATTACTTGGCTCAATGAGTGACAAATTGTTTTCGGATATAGGGGCTATCAGCTATTTTACAGTTGTGACTTAAAATGACTTTATTTAATAAAGTCAGTGGTGTGAGTGTGAGAGGAATTCAATCAATAGACAATAACATTGGTGTGTTTAAAATGAGATATTCCACTAAATATGGCTAAAACAGATTCTAACATGCAAAAAAGGCAAATTTTTCTACAGTAAGTAATCAGATTACATACGAGGAATTTGACTTTGTGTAAGTATACTTACTACTATACTAATATAATTGCCGTTGTGTTTGTGTCCCTGTCATTCTGGCATGAATTTCGAACTCCGTTCGAACTCATCGAATGGAGGAGCTTTGGGCAGCTGAGAGGAAATGGAGAAAATCACATCTCTGAAGATCTCTCTTCCTACCACCTTATTCACTCCAACTTCACCTGTGCTGTCTCAAAAGCAAAAACTTCCTTCTTCATCTCTGAAATCCAGTCCTCTGCATCCAACCCTTCACACTGCTAAGGCCTCATCCCTCTCCTCTGTCCTTGTCCTCCTTGACCTGTCTGCTGCTTTCGATACAGTCAACGACCAAATCCTTCTCTCCATTCTGTCTGACCTCGGCATCTCAGGTTGTGCACACTCCTGGTTTGCTTCCTATCTCTCTAACCGCTCATACCGGGTCTTATGGAGGGTCCCTCTCCAGATCCTGCCCTCTTATCACCGGTGTCCCTTAGGGCTCAGTCCTGGGCCCCTTGCTTTTCCTTCTCTATATCAGATCTCTTGGCCATGTGATCTCATGGCTTTTCTTATCGCTGCTACACCGATGACACCCAGCTTTTCCTTTCCTTCCCCCCCTCTGACAACCAAATCGAGGCTCGCATCTCTGCATGCCTCAAAGACATTGGTGACTGGATGTCTGCCCACCACCTCAAGCTCAATCTTGTTAAGACAGAGCTACTCTTCCTCCCAAGGAAAGACTGCCCTCTCGCAGATCTCTCCATCTCCATTGACAATACCATTGTGCTTCCCTCCCAAACAGCTAAGAACCTTGGGGTGATCCTTGACAACCAGCTGTCTTGCTCGGCCAACATTGCTGCGACAGCACGCTCCTGTAGGTTCTCCCTCTACAACATCCGCAAAAATCTGTCCCTTTCTCATAAGGGAAGCGACGCAACTCCTGGTCCAGTCACTTATCATCTCTCGCCTGGACTACTGCAAAGTGCTCCTGGCCGGCCTACCTGCCTCTGACATCCGACCGCTTCAGCTCATTCAGAACGCTGCAGCCCGTCTGGTATTCAACCAACCCAAATTCTCTCATGTCACTCCCCTCTTCCGGGACCTTCACTGGCACGCATCAAATTCAAGACACTGGTTCTGGCCTACAGGGCAGTACACCAGACAGCTCCTCTGTACCTACAATCTATAGTCAGGTTCCAAACCTCTCACCGCTCCCCCTGCTCCTCCACCAGTGCAGGACGCCTCGCCCCCCCTTCACTTCGGGGGGTCAAAAGTCGCTCATCCCGATCGCGACTCTTCTCGTCCCTGGCACCGCAATGGTGGAATGAGCTCCCCCCTATGGTCAGGACGGCCGCTTCACTGCCAATCTTTTGGCAAAAACTTGAAACACACCTTTTCAGGCTCCACCTGGCCCCTTCTTGAACTAACATATTTCTCTCTCACTCTCACTCTCACTCTCACTCTCTCTCTCTCAAAAAAAATAAAAAATAAAAATGACAATCTTTCGGCAAAAACTTAAAACACACCTTTTCAGGCTCCACCTGGCCCCTTCTTGAACTAACATCTCTCTCTCTCTCTCTCTCTCTCTCTCTCTCTCTCTCTCTCTCTCAAAAAAAAAACTTTACAACAATTTCTTCAGAAGTTGTAGCTGTCATAGACTGTGTTGCATAGTTGATTGCTCTGCTGACAAAAATGTGTTATTGTAAGTCGCTTTGGATAAAAGCGTCTGCCAAATGACGTAATGTAATGTAATATAGGCTGATGTAGGCTAATACAGTTCTAGACCGCTTGGCCATATCACCAATGATGTCATACAGTTCTAGACGCCTCCACCTGGTGGCCAGCTCACCACTATATCACGTCACAATTCACTGATGATGTCACAGACAGTGTGATACAGTTCTAGACGGCTCGGCCTGGTGGCCATATTATGATATCATCACTATAGTATACCAGTCCGACCCATCTAGAACTATGACATCATTGACGACCTGGACATGTATGACATCTTGGCAACATGGACACTCATGGCCACGTGATGTGATTTCCACAGTGATGTCATAAATCCTTCCTGCAGAGGCTATAAGTAGGACGGTAGAGTATGTTTAACGATATTACTGTTAATGGCGCACGCGACATGCGACAGCAGGTTACGTGTGAGATTAGGCCCCCCACCATCCGCAGGTGACTGGGCAAGGTCCCCACAAGGCCCTCCGCCATACGATTACATAAGTGAAGTGGGAGACTGCGGGTACTTGCTAGTACTTCAGTTGGATCGACGCCGGCTACTCGAGCTATTCGAGCAACTTCAGCAATTTGAACCTTGGGAGGGGCTTCGGAGGCAAATT
This sequence comes from Poromitra crassiceps, assembly GCF_964638095.1. Lineage (NCBI taxonomy): Eukaryota > Metazoa > Chordata > Actinopteri > Beryciformes > Melamphaidae > Poromitra > Poromitra crassiceps. The sequence continues at coordinate 23,413,714 of NC_139627.1, read as the reverse complement.
AGAGACGCCCGAAGGCTGCTGCTTTGTTCTAGTTCTTGGCAGTTATACGTGGAGTATTTCCGTGACAATCCCTGGGTACGAGATGCTTTATTCTCTTTGCTCTCTACTTATCAGGCTAGGGCCCGATAAATTTTTGGCAGCAATACCGATATTCGTGAGTAAATGACGTCGTACTATAATAGTGCCGTGTGTGACTGTCCGGAGTTGTAAGGTGCACTGTTGCTCCGATCACCCCCGAAACACTTTTCAGGGCCTGGCATGAATTTGGTGCAGGGGGGGTGAGATAAAAAAATGCGCCCATGCAGCAGTACACGCTGCTATGACATCACTGATGAGGTCACGATGTCATACATTTCTAAATCACTGATGATGTCCAGACTGATGAGGTCATAACTTGATCAGTGATATCATAGACATGTCACTGTGATTTGGAGGTGATGTGGGGGAAGAGACTACGCCCACACTTTGATTGGCAGGTGATGTGTGGGAAGAGACTACACCCACACACTAGCTGTGTCCCAATTCAGGTGCTGCAGTACACCAAGGCTAGATTTGAAGACCGATTGCATCATTGCAGCGCGACAGGCTGTCCCATTTCAACGGCTTCTTCAAATGCAGCCGAGAAATGCAGCCTCCTTTTCTCAAAACTTGAGGATGCAACTGTTCTGTCCTCCCCTGACTAGTCCGGGGAGGACAGACCTCTAGACTGTAGCCGAGGAAGGACGTGGCCGCTGAATTGGGACACACCTTGTGATTGACTGTGAAGTGTGTGTTTGGCTATTATTGTGAAAGGATACACATAGCTTTCCCCAATCATCATTAGTGCTGTCATAAATCACTGATGATGTCATATACCTTATACTGATGAGGTCATAAACATTGTGACATTAGTGATGTCATCATCTATGGCTCTCTTTTCATTTGTAAAAGTCATTGATTGTGACATCTTCAGTGTTGTTCTTCTGTAGTGTTTTATGGCAGTTGTCATCCTTTATGTTGCATTACCGCCTCCTGGATTTATCCATCGACTGTTTCCATACATTCTGTAGAACCCAATCCTCCTCTCACCCTCTCCCGTCCCCCTCAAGAGCTCTGGTTCCTCTCGGACCATTATGTGTTGTAAATCCAGCCAATAAAGCCTGAACCTGCGGCAACATAGAGCATCGACCACCACAAGCCACCAATAATCCAATAATGATGTGTAATAGACTTTAAATTAAAACCAATTCCAGGCAGGTAGGCATTCAAGGTCTTAGATGTGGATCTCTGAAACCTGTCTTACATTCCATCCAATTTAACTTGATTGTCATTCCATTACCTGAGAGCGCAGTGAAATGAAAAACTATTTCTCTGATTCTAGGGCTTTCCATACAGTGCAAAAGGACAACATAGCACAACAATGCAGTGGTAATTGGAACCCAAGTGTTTTACTATTATGCGTTGATATACACGACTGCAAGTAATTCATGCTTTCAAGTGTTGCTTTTTGTTTTTTGTTAGCCTGTTAGCCCGCTGCAACTCATCCACATTCAAAGAAACAGAAAGTGAAGTTCTCCACCAGTATCATAACCTGACATTGCCAGATGGGGCAGTATTGATCGCGCGAGAGAATCCACTAGCTTGCAAGGTTACCAGTACAGTATCAGGTTTTCTAATGAATAGCCGAGGCAGTTTACAGCCTGAACATGCTGACTTGCATGATTCATTTTAAAAGATTGCCTTCATGATTCATGCTCTTCAGTTTATGAGATGGCTGTTTGATTGAATACGTCATTAATTGGATTTATGGGAACATTAATTTGTGTTATCCAACAAACTGCCAAAGCCTGTATGTATGCCTTCCTATGCACTCCATATTGAGCACAGTGAGGTGTGACATTGATATATTTCCAGTTGAGGTACCCCATCCCACATGTGGTGAGCCGCCACCATGGAGGTGAACATGAAGGAGAAAGCACTTCAGCTTAGTTGCCCCTTCCTTCCAGAGGCTGGCTTGCTGCTCAACTTCACCAGCAGCTAGGCCAGCCATATGAAGCTGAGATATATTGCATTAAACCTTCACAAACAAAGAAACATGCTCTTAGATGTCCTTCAGACATCAGTAGCATATAGCCTATATAGCATATAGCATAGCATGTAGCCTATGTGACCCGCATACTAAATACTTGAACTTGACTCAGTGGCAGTATTGAATGCTGGAGATGCTGCTGGTCTCAGACAGCCTGTCAGGTTGGCTGCTGCACTTTTCAGCTTAGTTGGTAGTTGGTCTGCTTCTTTTGCCTATAACTAATCTTAGTCTCAAGCCATATTACAATTAATCTTAAATAAACAAGGCCATAATAAGCTACTTTGCAAAATCTTGTATTAGCACTAGAACAGCCACAGCAGTCATTTTGACCCTTTTGAAATGTATGTACAATAACTTGAAAAAAGAAATACAATGCTGCTGGTACCTGACTAATCCTAAAAGTGTAATTTAAAATAGTTTGTACTGTATATGAATTACACAAAAGGCAAAGAAAATGTGTGTTTTTTTTAACCTTGAACGGGCCATAGGTGGTCATTTTGACCTTACTGAATTTCCTGAGGTTCTAGGCCTATTTTTTTTCACATAAACTTGGTTTTCACTTCATTCGAGTGACATCAGTTGAGCAACTCTGGCGATGTGTGCATGATGCATGGTGCATGTTTTGCTCAGTTGTCTGACATCATAGTGAGCAACGCAAGCAACTTGTGCTGTGTTATTCACTGATGACATCACTAACTGATGCCAGCACTCACTGATGACGTCACTCAGGCTGAGCATGCTCAGTTAAGCAATTGTGCAGGGAAGGAGTTATGACATCACTGAAGATGTCACAATGCCTATGACATCATCAGTGTCTGTCAAATCACTGATCTGTCAAACGGCTGCAAAAACTCAATAAAAGGCAGAATTAGTAAATCACATCTGCTACAGCCATTGGATTTGTATCACTATTATATCGGGAGATTAATGAGAAATTACCAGCGAGGGAGAGGGTTAAAAATAGGGAGACCCGCAAAACTCTGGAGAGTTGGCATGTATGATGTCCAATGTGTGGCCCTTCGCTTACTTTATGTGACAGTATGGCCCTCTGGAGAAAAGAAATTGCCCACCCCTGGTATATGGGCACCCCTGATTACTTTTGTCTTTGTGTTCAATTGGCATGAACACAAAGACACACCTTCACACTTGACCTCCATGGCAAATGTCACCCTGTTAGGGCAAAAACTGCCCGCTAAAGCGTGATCAACTTTTTGTGGACCGACCAACCAACCGACTGACCAACAGTGAGTCTCGATGATGATGCCATCAGTTATGTCACTCAAGCAATAAGTGATGTAACCGTTTTAACTTTGTTTGCGTGACATCACTCGAGCAACTCAGGCGGTGAGTGTGTGTCTGTCATCGGGGCGAGCATGCTCAGTTGACACCAGTTGTCTGTCAGCCCGTTCTCAATGCCCAACTTGTCCAAGAGCCATGCTTTGTTAAGAGCCTTTCTCGTTCGTTCCCTAACCCTAAACTCACCCCTAACCCCCTGCCCCCCCCCGATGCCTAACCCTAAACTTACCCCTAACCCCCTGCCCCCCCATGCCTAAACCTAAACTCACCACTAACCCCCTGCCCCCCCCCCCCCGATGCCTAACCCTAAACTTACCCCTACGCCTAACCCCCTGACCCCCCCATGCCTAACCCTAAACTTACCCCTACCCCTAACCCCCTGCCCCCCCTCATGCCTAACCCTAAATTTACCCCTACCCCTAACCCCCCATGCCTAAACCTAAATCCCCTGGGGCGTGCTTGAACTTTGCCTGAATCCACAGCTGATCCGTGCTGTGCGCTCCATAAACATCCCATAAAACAAGAAAGGCTTCCCAAAGCAGTAAGGACACTAAAGGCTCTTGCAAAGCATGGCTCTTGGATGAGTTGGGCAGTGAGAACGTGCCGTGACATCAGTGATGTCAGCAACGCGAGTAACTTGTCAGTCACTGATGATATCACTCGGGCTGAGCATGCTCAGTTGATTGAGCAATTGTGCAGGGACGTAGGCTAGTTATGACATCAGAGCAGAGCAGTAGAGAGGGGGCAGCATGAAAGGAGCAAAGAATAGGAGAACACAACATGTATTTGGAAGCTGAATATGCAGTGTGAATGTCAATGTGTCATTGACCCAAATACACCATGACATGACATTCAACTCAGCCGACCATAGAATGCACAAAATACATGAACACTATCCAGCCCAGTGATGAGTTTCCACCAGGTTACATGCATCGATATCCACATTGACGATGTCACCCCTACTCTATAAAAAACAACATTGCAGATCCAGCTTTTTAAAATTATTGTTAGTGAAACCAACAACACAACTCTTTTAAATAGTTTGTTTGAAGTATTTTCATCTTCTTGTACAGTCTTTTCCTATGGCGGGTTTCCCCGTAAAAGGGGCAGTGAGTGGGCTATGAGCCGACTACAAAATGATGTGGCACAGTTCTGGTCTATGGCATAGATTTGACTGCCCCCCCAACTAGGCACTCCATCTGAGAAGAATGCTTAAGCCTAGATGGTGCAACCGCCGTAACTTTTAGTTCAGACATAGAACATCAAGTTACAACCGATTTAGCTTAAGACAACCGGGCTGTTTCCACCGTAGAATTGAGCAGCCCGCCGTTGCTCCGAACGCCTACAAAATTTGACGAAACACTGTTCAGGGGTCTGGCATGAATTCGGTGGAGGGGAAAATAAGCGCCCATGGGGGGCGCTACAGCAACTATTTTAAGTATTTTACTCCTTCACAATAAAAGCCTATGCTCATAGACATCAACAGCAATTGTGATGTTTTCAGTGATGTCACTTGATCAATTGTGATGTCATCTGTGATGTCACGCAAGCAATTGTGATTTCATCAGTCATGTCATCAGTGATGTCACTCGAGCAATTGTGATGTTGTCAGTGTTGTCATAAATGCTTCCTGGCTATATAGGCTATATAACTGGTGGGAGTACAAGTAGAGAAAAGAGTACAAGCGTGAGTTATTATGGGGAAAACAGGAAAAGTTAGAAATGCCAATACTAGACCCAACCAGAAATTCTTCCAGATGATCGAAGAATTCAGAGAGACCCTGGAAATAACCCCCTTATCAGCCACTGACCCGGTTGAAACTCATAGAATTTGTGTGTGCGTTCGCAAGCGGCCACTCAACAAGCAAGAGGTCACTAAGAAGGAGATAGATGTGGTTTCAGTTCCTGGGAAGACTGGTCTGCTGGTCCATGAGCCAAAACAGAAGGTGGACCTCACCAAGTACCTGGAGAACCAGGTGTTCCAATTTGACTACTCCTTTGATGAGAGTGCCACCAACGACTTGGTCTACAGGTTCACAGCCAAACCTTTGGTCCAGGCCATTTTTGAAGGTGCCATGTCAACATGTTTTGCCTACGGCCAGACAGGAAGTGGGAAGACTCATACAATGGGAGGTGATTTCACTGGGAAGCACCAGAACAATGCTAAAGGCATCTATGCCTTGGCAGCCCAGGATGTGTTTGCCCTTCTGAGTCAGAGGAGATATGCTAGTCTGAATCTTTGTCCCTGCGTCAGCTTCTTTGAGATTTACAATGGCAAGGTGTATGACCTGCTGAATAAGAAGGCCAAGCTGCATGTACTGGAGGATGAGCGGCAGCAGGTTCAGGTGGTTGGCCTGCGGGAGGTGTCTGTGTCCACAGCAGAAGATGTCATCAAGATGATAGAGATAGGCACTGGCTGCAGGACGTGGGGCCAGACGTCGGCCAATGCCAACTCGTCCCGCTCACACGCCATCCTCCAGATTGCGCTGCGACGCAGTGACCGCGCCGCCACGCTGCATGGCAAGTTTTCCTTGGTTGACCTGGCGGGCAACGAGCGCGGCGCAGACGTCATTTGCAACGATCGCAGCACACTGGTCGAGACTGCAGAGATCAACCGCAGCCTCCTGGCTCTCAAGGAGTGTATTCGTTCACTGGGAATGAACAGCGATCACATTCCATTCAGGATGAGCACTTTGACCAAAGTGCTCAGAGATTCCTTCATTGGAGAGAAGTCCAGGACTTGCATGATTGCTATGGTGTCTCCAGGCATGGCATCATGTGGCTACACAATGAACACACTACGCTATGCTGACAGGGTCAAGGAGCTGAATGGCTCATCCAAAGCTTGTGGAGCAGCTAAGGCACTAGAGCCCATGGATATCTCATCAGAAGAGAAATATGTGGATCCCAGGGTGTATGATGCTATATCTCATGTGTCAGAGCTCGAGGAGAAGGTTCATGTGGAGCTACAGGGGGCCAATGAGCTCATCAAGGCAATGGAGCGAACGCGGTCTAACATTGAGACACGACTTCCTGACTTGGTGGATCATGCCAGAAACCTACTGGATGCTGTGTTGGCTTTGCAGTCTAGTGTGGATCAAGAGCGGCTGGCAAGGTTGAATCCCAAATGTCAGCCAAACCCAGAGACACTCTACCCTAAGATCCTTCCTGCATTAGTCCTCACAAACTCTGCGGTTCATAACCTGCAGCGTAGGAGGAATGAGGCCAAACAGTCGGGTACGACTTCCCTCAGTGAGGTCAGCAAAGAAAATAATGAAGCCACGATACTTCCTCCTCTGCCTGTGACAACAGGCAGAAGGAGATCTGTGGCCCCCCAGGAGCTAAACAAGGGCAACAAAAGACTGTCTTGTGTTGCTAAGCGCAGGAGGAATGAGGCCAAACAGTCGCCTCTAACTTCCCTCAGTGAGGTCAGCAAAGAAAATAATGAAGCAGTGATACTTCACCGCAGAAGGAGATCTGTGGACCCCCAGGAACTAAACAAGGGCAGCAAAAGACTGTCTTCTGTTCCTAAGCCCCTGGACACACAGCCCAAGAAGGGAAAGTTTGGAGATGCTGCTCTACCCAACCAGAAATTCTACCATATGATTGAAGAATTCAGAGAGACCCTAGAAATAACCCCCCTGTCAGCCACTGACCCGGTTGAAACTCATAGAATCTGTGTGTGCGTTCGCAAGCGGCCACTCAACAAGCAAGAGGTGACTAACAAGGAGATAGATGTTATTTCAGTTCTTGGGAACAGTGGTCTGCTGGTCCATGAGGCAAAACAGAAGGTGGACCTCACCAAGTACCTGGACAACCAGGTGTTCCAATTTGACTACTCCTTTGATGAGAGTGCCACCAATGACTTGGTCTACAGGTTCACAGCCAAACCTTTGGTCCAGGCCATTTTTGAAGGTGCCATGTCAACATGTTTTGCCTACGGCCAGACAGGAAGTGGGAAGACTCATACAATGGGAGGTGATTTCACTGGGAAGCACCAGAACAATGCTAAAGGCATCTATGCCTTGGCAGCCCAGGATGTGTTTGCCGTTCTGAGTCAGAGGAGATATGCTAGTCTGAATCTTTGTCCCTGCGTCAGCTTCTTTGAGATTTACAATGGCAAGGTGTATGACCTGCTGAATAAGAAGGCCAAGCTGCGTGTTCTGGAGGATGAGCGGCAGCAGGTTCAGGTGGTTGGCCTGCGGGAGGTGTCTGTGTCCACAGCAGAAGACGTCATCAAGATGATAGAGATAGGCACTGGCTGCAGGACGTGGGGCCAGACGTCGGCCAATGCCAACTCGTCCCGCTCACACGCCATCCTCCAGATTGCGCTGCGACGCAGTGACCGCGCCGCCACGCTGCATGGCAAGTTTTCCTTGGTTGACCTGGCGGGCAACGAGCGCGGAATAGACGTCAGATGCAACGATCGCAGCACACTGGTCGAGACTGCAGAGATCAACCGCAGCCTCCTGGCTCTCAAGGAGTGTATTCGTTCACTGGGAATGAACAGCGATCACATTCCATTCAGGATGAGCACTTTGACAAAAGTGCTCAGAGATTCCTTCATTGGAGAGAAGTCCAGGACTTGCATGATTGCTATGGTGTCTCCAGGCATGGCATCATGTGACTACACAATGAACACACTACGCTATGCTGACAGGGTCAAGGAGCTCATCCAAAGCTGATGGAGCAGCTAAGGGGATGAGTGAGCTCCTGTGGGAATTTAGCCAGGGCATGGGGGTTACACCCGTTCTCTTGCGAAGAGTGCCAATGGGATATTTAATGACCACAGAGAGTCAGGACCTCAGTTTAAAATCTCATCTGAAGGATGGTGCTCACTCACAGGACAGACTCCCTGTCTCTGCCCTGGAGCAGTGGGGAGATTATTCATGAGACCAGAGGTAAGAGCACATCCTACTGGTCCTCCAACACCACTTCCAGCACGATGGTCTCCCCATCCAGGGACTAACCAGAGTCAGCCCTGCTTCCCCAACAAGCCACGGTGCCAGTGCATCTCATGTGTGAGAGATGGATCATGCCAGAAACCTATTGGATACCATGTTGGCTTTGGAGTCTATTGTGGATCAAGAGTGACTGGCAACCCCAATTGTCGCTAAAGAAAAACACAACCAATCATCACCCAAGTCTTTGTTGTAACACAGACAATGTGCACATTTGGATTGATCCTGAAATAAGGTCTGTGGTTAACAAGTTTATGATAGTGAGACCTTTATGTTCAGCGAGATAATCTTCACAAACACCCCTTTTCTGATTTTTGAAGCATAAACGCTATTAACCAAAAAAGGTAATGAGGTCATAAATCACTTCATCAGTGATGTCATATCAACGTGAGCTGATTGGTATACGTAAAATATTGCTGTATCGCCCCCAAGGGGTAGACTCATGAACAGTGTTTCTGCACATTTTCGAGGCGATCGGTGCAATGGCGCACCTTGCAACTCCAGACAAACAAGAGACAGACAGACATGCTGCCAATTATAGTAGTAGGATAGGATCAAATAAAATTGCCTACACATCCATCACAATGATGTCACGCTCTTTTTGGGGGTGCAAGCAAAAAAAGCAGTGGAAACCATGGAAACAAGACGCTCATAACGTAGGAAACACAGAAACAGCCGATTACATTTCCATGCTCCATCCAAATGGATGGGAGGGGGGAGGGGGTAGGATAGTGTCCGTGGGATGATAGTGTTTGGCTGATGATTGAGCCCAGGAAGTCAAAGGACTCCACAGTGTTGACTGGGGAGTCACCCAGCGTTAAGTGGGCCAAGTGGGGCTGCGTTCTTGCTGTAGTCCACAACCATCTCCACTGTCTTTTGAGCATTGAGCTCCAGGTTGTTTTGACTGCACCAGGTCATCAGGTGGTTGATCTCCTGCCTGTACGCAGACTCATCACCATTAGAGATGAGCCCTATGAGGGTGGTGTCATCTGCAAATTTCAGAAGCTTGACGGACTGATGGCTAGAGGTGCAGCTGTTGGTGTACATGGAGAAAAAGTATGGAGAGAGGACACCGCCCTTGGCAGCTCCGATGCTGATGGTCGAGGAGTTGGTGACATGCTTCCCCAGCCTTACGTGCTGCTTCCTGTTTGTTAGGAAGTCTGTGGACCATCTGCAGATGGAGTCGGGCACACCCAGCTGGGAGAGCTTCTCGTGCAGCAGGGCCAGGATGATTGTGTCGAAGGCCAAACTAAAGTCCACAAACAGGACCCTGGCATACTGCAGTGTTCAGGTGCGTGAGAATGTAGTGGAGGGTTTTTTATTGCATCATCTACAGACCTGTTGGCTCTGTAGGTGAACTGCAGGCGACCTTGTCTTTTTGGGGACGGGGATAATAGTTGAGCACTGAAGCAGGCTGGAACGTTGCATGTCTCCAATGAGGCATTGAAGATGTCGGTGAACACTGGGGCCAGCTGATCAGTATAGTGCTTCAGGGCAGACTATCAGGATGTTTTTATCAGGATAATCAGGACTTCATCAACCCCCCCCCCCCCCCCCCCCCCCCCACACCATGTCCCCTGAGCACAGGCTGGCGTCCCTCCACTGACATTATCCCACGGACACTACCATACCCCCCATCATAAATAACTTTTTACTTTACACTTTCTATATAATTTGAGAGTGTTGTTCTGATGTGACCGCTGCACTGCATACTTGCACTAAGTCAAATTCCTCATTTGTAATTTAATTGCTGTGGTTATTAAACTATTAAATTGAATCTTGAATCTAACCTTCTTCTTTTTAAACTATTGTTATTCTTTTGCCTAATGTTTGTGGCCCACATGCGACCGTAAACACTATGTAGGTCAAATAATGCGTCCTCAGAGCACTTTTTTAATGATAAAAGGAGCTGTCCATCAGCACCACACAGAATCAGAACCCTTAAGTGAGGGGCTGTCTGCACTCAATAGGCTTTAGCCGCTAAATTAACAAATTAAATTGCGGTATCATTCAACAATGAATGCAGAAATACATTCTATTTTATCGATTTTTTATGACAGCTTTTATTCTGAAAAATCCTGACCGGAAGTAATAAATTCCTGCTCATGACCATAGACTGTAGCTCATGACACACTGGCCTCTCCACCCATAGACATATATAAGGCTAGATGGCTTAAGGCGGAGTCACCAGCGTCGTTGAAGCGCTGCCATCTTGCTACGGCAGGCTTTCTGGTACGTTCTATGGTAGCTGTTGGAGGGTGCACAGACAAAAATACTCATAACTCGCTGAAATCTTGACGGATTTACAAACGGTTTGGTTTATTACAAGCATATTCCGTTCCCGAGATATGGCAACAACAAAAAAAAACACACTAAAAACACTATTTTTTTGATGGGCTCCAAATTACACCAAAATTAAACCGAAGCATCTATGCCATGAGAGGGATTCAGGCACAAAGTTTCATGCAGTTTCATCCATTTCCCTAGGAGTTATGATCATCTGATGTGATAATACTAACCCAACAACAGATGCTCATAGCTCCTAGCAAAATGGATGAAACTAGGTGCGTGAATTCATCTCATGATGATGATGCTGCAGTTTAAGTTTGGTGTAATTTGGAGCCAAAAATAATAATAAAATGTTAGCGTTTTTTTAACCCATAAATATATATAAAGCTGTGGTGCCGTAGCAAGATGGCCACCATGCGACGACGTCGCTCTCCATTGACCGGCAGCGCGGGTAAGCCATCTAGCCTTTATATATGTCTATGTCTCCACCCCAGTGGGGAGTGGGCGGGAGTGGGCGGGAGTGGGCCCCTGTTACTATGGTTGCTATGCAACTATGGACGCTTCTAACTCTTCCGGAAGTGCGTGGCTGGAGGAAGAAACATGGCGCACAGAGCAGTGTCTATTCCAGCGATATTGATTGTTTCAACGCAATCTTTCGTCAAATTCTGTCTGTCTCTGCTAATCGTGTTTACAACAGGAGTTGCTGTAAACACAAACGACGTGTTCAGTGCAAGCCGCACGGCCACCGTACCCGTCGCTGCAGCTCGAGACCTACGGTGAGATTGCTTGCTGCTCAGTGTAATGAGCTTTCTAGCCGTAATGTAACTGCATTAATATTAATCGGTTCCATAATGTGATATTCAGTAGATAATAGACTACCACACCGAGAGGTTTCTCTCCTAGCTACTATTCCTTTTTGGCGGCGTAAATAAGCCTGTTCTCTCGTATAGAGATAACTAAAATGCCAAACTCCATTAAAAAAAAGCAGTTTAATTTCGCCTTGCGTATTTGCAAACATAGGTAAGGTTACCTGCTATAATCTAACCTTGTATTAAACATGACCGTCTTCTCGTAAATTCGGCGTATAGACGACCCCCGCAGGCAGCACTTTATTTCAGTAGAATAATCTCATGGTTAGCCTGCTCTGCTCGGTCTCCAATGTATTTTGGTAGGTGAATACATTCAGGCGGAGTTCTTTTTCCCGTGAGAAGAGCCCGGTGACGCCAGCTTTTAAAGGGCGGAGTCGACGTCATGTCGACACACACGCACGCGCGCGCACACACACACACACACACACACACGCACACACACACACGCACACACACACACACACACACACACACACACACACACACACACACACACACACACACACACACACACACACACACACACACACACACACACACACACACACACACACACGCACAATGGGCGAACCCCTCACGTTCTGATGATGAAGTAGACGGCAGAAATACTGCTGTTAGCAGCGAACTACAAACTTATGTGTCGATAAAACGCCACTGAATGACCAGTTTGATATAACAGTCAACCAGTTTGAGTCATGCTCTTTCCATAAAGCCCACCAGCTTTGATATATGTTGGCTAGTTGTTGATAGTTGTGTAACCAGCTGCACACGGCAGGAACTCCCCAAGAAGTCACAAGGACAGCATTCAGGTTGATTTGACTTTACTGTGTGAACAGACAAAATATCCAAGCAGTGAGTGTACAGGCAGACAGGACGGTCACAGCCACTATCACTGCTTTTCAGTCGCCTCGCTCAACTCAAGAGGAAGTCCTATACAATTGCATATAAAAACTAAAAATAATAAATAATAATAAAATAAATGAATCTTAATACAACAGTGTCATCACATACCTGTGTGAACAGACAAAATATCCAAGCAGTGAGTGTACAGGCAGACAGGACGGTCACAGCCACTATCACTGAGTGAATACAAACAGGATATCTTTTACTTATACATTTACAATCATTTTTCTGTTCACACTTAACACACATGGACAAGGTACAACCATTTTTTATACATACATACAAAATACCATTTCCATTTATATCAGAGTTCCTTTTTTTAAACTAACCAAATTACTTGCTGATAACAACACCAGCGCCGCCATTATTGGGCTTCTACCTACGTGAAAACCTAACGTGAATTAATATAAACACTTTGGTAGTTACGTTTAAAGTTGAATCTTTTACAATGATAAGGAGGGGACATAAGAACGAACCGCTCTGGAATTGTGCTAACCTATGCACGGATTTATCTCTGCATGGAAAATTACCTGTATGTATGTATTTTACACCAAGAGGAAAAAAGTACAAACCTGCTTTTCAGTCGCCTCGCTCAACTGAAGAGGAAGTGAGCGCGCTCTGTGAAAAGCAGGCTGGAACATACCAAGTATTCTATCCCACGGGGGGGAAAAGACAGAATGCGAGTTCAAACAGGAATGTACCAATATTCAATTCCACGGGGAAAGAGACAGAATATTACATTCATAGATACTGCTTTCTTAACTAAAATAAAATAAAAGAAATAAAAGACTTGGCCGACATTGAAAATGCTTCACATTTAACTGGAACTTATAGAACTGTTTTGTAACCCTTCTAAATTACCAACACTTTACATGGGTTGATGAAATCTATACTACCCTGTTACACTCACCCCCCTAGAATTCCATCAACCCATTATACCTCAAATTTCGTCATAGCAGGGAAAATCGTGGGTGTGTTTAAACCAAATTCATAGTCCTCACCAAAGGGTAAACCTTAGCCATAGGCTGTTCTTTGAACTGTACTTACAATAGTACAAAGGAATGGCGTGCCTATTACACATCATCTTACCCATATCTCACCCATTCCCGCTCTGTCTTTCGATTTGAGATTTTGTGCATAGAAACATGACACTCCTAAAGATTCACCCAACTCCATGATGGGCACCCATGACTTTGAGTAACGCATCTAAAAATGTCTCAATAGTGTCATACATGTCTGGTACTGCAACAAGCATCCTCATGACCTCAATCAACCTCTCAACTGGCTTGACCACTCTTCCACATCGTGTCCGCCTCCCACTACTCTCCCCCAGATACGAGGTGGATTTATGTGACAGGGACTCATGTGTCTTGCCCTGAGAGCCCCTCCTTGTCTCAGTGGAGGCATTGCTTCGGTCCTGTGAATAGGGACTAGCAGCGACACTCGCAGCGACACTCGTAACCCCATCCCGACCCTTGGGTTCGCTCACCGGGAGTCCACCCTCCCCAGAAGTGTTTGGTGCACCACCTATGTCCTGTACTATACTCCCATTAGAAAAGGACTGAACACCCAAATCAGGCCTGTCACTGCTTGAATCCCCGGAGTACGCGTTGCCTGACTGACCCATCTCAGAGGTCGCCTGACTATCATCATCCTCGGTCGTGCTACTCTGGGCAACACTCTCCCGCCCTAGTGAACACTCAGAGGCCTCACAAACTCCATCGTTAGCGTCTGGGCCATGGTTGTGGAGAACCCATACAGCAGTCCTATGATCATCACCCTCACTCTCCATCTCTTCTAACGGGGCATGTGGTCTTGCCCTCGCCGCAACGTAATTATCCTCTGACAGACTGGACATTACTGTATCACGCTCATCCTCTCCCAATGGGAGGAAGTTCACAGGAAGCAAGAAATTGCGGTGTACCACTCGGCTTTTGTTGGTAGAAGGGTCAACGACTCTATAAATATGCAAATCAGGATTCTTCCAATTGATAACATAAACAGTAGATTCCCATACATCAGCGAGCTTCCGCTTGCCCCGCTCTTTCCTGTTTGATAGAAGAACCCTATCCCCTATGTCCAGCGTACAACTACGAGCTTTTTTGTCATACTCCCTCGCCTGTTTCTTTTGCGCTCTACTCGTGTTCCCCTGCGCAACCCGAACCGCTTCTTGCAGGTCCCTCTGAAAAGAGTCAACAAACTCATCGTATCCCACGACCGTGTCATCCCTCAAAACAGCCCCAAACATTGCATCAACAGGGAGTTGAGGTGTGCGGCCAAACATAAGATAAAATGGAGCGAAGCCCGTTGTCTCATGTACCGTACAGTTGTAGGCGAAAGTGAGAGTCTGTATCATTTGAGGCCACTTTTCTTTTGACCGAGGAGGCAGAGCACGGATCATATTCCCCAGACTGCGATTATATCGCTCTGTTTGACCATTCCCCATCGGGTGGTATGGTGTTGTGTGGGACTTTTTCACGCCGGCAATTTCCAACAATTCCGCAATAAGTCTACTCTCAAAATTCGCCCCTTGATCGCTCAAAATACGTTGCGGGAAGCCATATATACAGAAAAAGTTGTTCCATAATTTCTGGGCAACCTGCTTCGCTGTCTGGTTTTGACATGGAAACGCATGGGCAATTTTAGTAAAATGGTCTGTCACAACCAATACGTCAACGCTATCCCCATCTTTACCCTCAGCTGACCAAAAGTCAATACAGACGAGTTCTAGGGGGGCCGAGGTCTTAATTGACTCGAGAGGAGCTCTGGTCTCCGGTTGACGCGATTTGCTCACCACACACCGCCGGCATCTCATGACATAGTCCTTAACCTGTTCATCCATACCAACCCAAAAGAACCTCTGCCTAATGAGATGGAGTGTCCTTGCCTGACCTTGGTGGGCAGCGTCATCATGGGTACCTTTCAATACATCCGCTTTCAAAGATAATGGCACCACGAACTGATACCTCTTTCTGCCATTACTGTCTCTAGAATTTCTGTACAAAATCCCATCCCTCAGTTCCAGCTTCTCCCAGTGTTTCAATAGCCTCTGTACATCCATCGTTTCATATTCCCGCTCACGACGTGACGGCCTACGCTTCCTTCCTACATAGTAGATAGTGCGAGTTATGGTCTCATCCGCCTGCTGCTTTTCTATTAGATCACCAAGTGAAAAGACTGGGAGAGTAGGCTGTCCCCCCTGTAACTGCTGAGCATATTGCTGAATCAATGGGGCAATACAGGTAGACACAATACCCTGGCGATTGAGACAGTCATCCACCACAGCCCTCACCTCATCCCTAGAGACCTCCGTGTAGGTCTTTGTCTCAATTTCGTCATGAACTGTGGGGATTTGATTATCGACAGATAGTCGTAAGATCTCCTGCACTGTTCCAGTAGCTACATGGTGCGTCTCTCCCTCTTTGGTGAAGGGTATACGACTGAGCAAATCAGCTGGCACATTTTGTGTCCCCGCAATGTACTTCAAATCAAAATCATAGGGGGCTAACTTGGACACCCACCTTTGTTCACAGGCATCAAGTTTTGGTTTAGTCAAAATATGAGTCAGTGGATTATTATCCGTCAGTACTGTGAACTTCGCACCCTTAAGCCAGTGACTAAATTTATCACAGACCGCCCATTTCATGGCCAAGAATTCTAAGCGGTGGGCCGGGTACTTGGTTTGGGACTTGGTAAGTGATTTACTGGCAAACGCAATAGGCCTACTCTTACTCTCTCCCTCGGGAACCTGACTCAAAACCGCACCTAAACCATCAAGGCTCGCGTCTGTTGACAGTACAAAGGGCTTGCTAAAATCAGGATGAGCTAAAACTACCGCATTCACAACAGCTGATATTAACTGCTCCATAGCCTGCTGACACTCGTCTGTCCAATCTAGCACCGTGAGTTTACGGGGTGGGGTGCTCCGTTTTTTCCCTTTTTTGTCCTTGCCTTTCTGTTTCTGCCCTGCTGTTAAACGGAACAGTGGTTTGGCAATCCTAGAAAATCCCTGGATAAAATGAGAGTAATAATTCATTAATCCAAGAAATGACTGAACCTTCTTAATGGCAGGTGTCTTTCCATCCTGCTCCATCAGATCAGCTGCTGTTATCCCTGTAATAGCTGAAACCTTCCCTGTATCAGTCTGGATTCCTTCTTGGGTTATAACATGACCCAGAAACTTCACTGAGCGTCTCAAAAAATGGCATTTCTTAGGGGCTAACTTCAAGTTGTTATTGGCAAGCCGACTGAATACCATCTCTAAACGTTGGAGAGCTTCCTGCTCACTGTTCCCAAAAACTAGCAGGTCATCTAAATAACAGAGCAACGAAAGATAGTTTTGATCTCCGAATATGGACATCATCATCCTGGCAAATGTAGCTGGGCTATTACATAATCCCTGAGCCATTCGGTTATACTCGAACAGTCCAACTGGAGTAGTGAAGGCTGTATATTTACGATCATCTTCGTGCAAAGGGATGTTAAAGAAGCCTGAAGTCAAATCCATGGTACTAAATAGACAGTTTCCTCCCAATGATGCTAGTGCATCCGTTTGATTTGGCAAAGGGTAAGCATCCCTCACAGTTCGGGCATTAAGCCATCTAAAATCTGAACATGGTCTGAGCTCACCATTTGGTTTCCAAACCAAAACAATGGGTGATGCCCACTCACTGTTTGATTTTCGTATGATGCCACGTTCTTCCATTTCGTCTAAGGTTTGTCTCAATTTTTGGAAGTCAGACGGGGGCACTCGACGGTAAGGTAGGCGAAACGGTCGCTCATCTTTCAGTCTGATTCTATGCACAAAATCTGTTGCCTCCCCACAATCCATTTTGCCCCTTGAGAATATTTTCTCATATTTCAGCACCAGACTCGCCATTCTCATCTTCCACTCATCAGAGACTTCACAGGACTCGACTTCAACATCATTAAGACCCATCTCCTTCAACTGGTTCATATACATCTGTTTTGTCGTTTTGTCTTTACAGATGGATTCTTTGCCCATTATGTTCTGTACAACACCCTGTTTTTCCTCACACTGACCACAACAAGTACTGTTAGGCTCCAAGTCTTCTAGTGCAATACAGGGGAAGACATCTGCTAATTTAGCATTTCGCTTCAGAGTCACTGGCTGCTCTTGGGGGTTGAGGATTTTCATGGGAATCCATTTGTCGCCCCATAGTGGACACACTGTTCGACCCACTAAAACTTTTTTTGGTGCGGCCTTAGAGGAGGTAGGTTCTACTATCACTGTGCTGCCTACTGACAATGGGCCCTTACTTTTCAGTTTACCCCAAACCAGGTGTTCTTGTTTTGGGGCTAGTGTCACACACTGATTCAAAACTACAGTACCAACTTTTTCCGGCATTGCACTCCCTTTCCCGTGGTCTACATTTGACAGCATCTCGAGCAGAGTTTTGACCTCACTAGAATGACCTTTGCTGGTAGTGATGGATTCCCAAAACCCGTCAGTGCTTTTCAACTGATGAATGACATGTTTCAGTACATTTGAACCAATAATTATCTCCTCGGTCTGCCCAGGAACTATCAAGGTTGGCACAACCATCTTGCAGCCTAGAAGCTCCATCTTTATGTCATATTCACATTTGGGCGTGGTCAATTGACCGCCGCAGCCAATAATCACTATAGGGGTGTTTTTTCTTTGCGTTTCACTCAATAACCCTTTCTCTAGTAGAGTATGTTCTGCAGTCTCACTCAGAGTACATGCCATCGATCCACTATCTATGAGTCCCTTAAGTTCCTCAGAAGACTGTACGGTTACTGGTGCATAGAATAATTGATCGCTGTCTGCCACTCTCTGAAGTTTTTGATATATGACCACCGATCCCTCAGGGAGATCATCTTTGCATGCAGATAACATTTCTTCTGGATCAGAATGAAAATGGGGTTTTCCATTATAACCTGCACCTCCCCCCTCCAGATGCAGACTTGCTAGTTTAAAGACTGAGACGGATCAGTGGGCTGCTGCCCACTCTGAACTCTCCTCCTCTCTCCCTGCTTAAGTGGGCAATCCGCAGTCTGATGGCCTGGGTTGTGACACTTAAAACACAAACGATCATTCAAACAGTGTGTACGAGTCGAATGAGTAGTATCATTACATATAGCACATGGAAATGCAGAGGGCAGCGGTGGAACTCTCCTTGGTGCTCTGGTAGCTGGCTGGGCGGAGTTTTGAGTTTCCAGGAACTGTTCAAATAGTGATATCAGCTTGGCCATTGAAGCCTGATCATTACTGTTTTGAACCCCTTGTACTGCTGAAGTAAGGATTGGGCGTTCCTCTACTACAGCTTGAGCCTCACTCTGTATTAGTACTAGGTTTTGCATTTTCCTCTTTGTGGTGAGCCGGTCATTCTGATGACTGTCAATCATCTTTTGTACTTCACCCACTGTCCAAAGCTCTGTAGGCTTGCTTCTAAAGGAAGCATATAGGTCCCTATTTGGACAATGCTTGACAAACATCATAGCCAACTCATGACCCATGTCTTCCATCTGTCTCCCCTGTCTCTGCAATCCCTCATTAGCCAGATCGGCTGCCTTGTTAAGTCGGATCCAATAATCCAAACTACCCTCCCCTTGGTAAGGCACTGTCTCATAGAAATCTGCAAGAGGGGTTGTGGAGACAGCTCCACCATAGTGCTGCTTCAAAATGATGTAAATGACCTCAGGGTCTTTAGCAAGATTAACAAGAGGGTTGCTACGGACGCCTATTTTGACCAAATCTTTGGCCCTCCCCATAAGTCTGTCCATTATTTCAAACCCCTGCTCAGAGACATTACATCCCTTTCGATTCAGGTAGGTCTGCATCATTTCTTGCCACTCATAGACACTACATTTGTCGGTACCATCCCCTCGGAAAGTCGGTGGTTCACGGACATCAGATTTCATCACAAAGTTTAACTTTGACATATCGAACTGGGTTGTAGGGCTGGGGCGTTGCTCCTCCCTCACGGTATGTGTACCATGGGTTGATAAACTGGTAATGATGCTGTTACCTATCTCTTGACCCATTTGTTTGACTAACTCGATTAACGAGCTTGCTTGAGTCTGTTCAGGTTGTCCAACACTGTGGTTCTCACTCACATCACTCTGATTGATCTGTTGATTATCATAATCAACCGAGACAGTTGCACCCATGGTAGACTGTTGATTAGCATAATCATCAGAGGCAGATGCACCAACAACTCTACCTAAGCCTCGATGATCAAATTTAGAAAGTTGGAACCCCCTCCCAATACTTAAAGGAGTCATCACTTTGCTCTGTTCCTTTGAAGGAGTGTAATTCCCATTATCTGGTTCAACTGGCGTACCAGGCTTATCAGATGCCCCCTGCATGTTATTTTCACTCATTGTAAGACCTGGCGGTAAGTCCATAGAGTGAGTATTTACGGTTTCCCACGACGGCGTTGTGTAGTCTTTGCAGCGAAACTCCCGGCGATTGGCAATAGCTGATCGTCGTCAGATCCGGGTCACGGCACCAATTTGTAACCAGCTGCACACGGCAGGAACTCCCCAAGAAGTCACAAGGACAGCATTCAGGTTGATTTGACTTTACTGTGTGAACAGACAAAATATCCAAGCAGTGAGTGTACAGGCAGACAGGACGGTCACAGCCACTATCACTGCTTTTCAGTCGCCTCGCTCAACTCAAGAGGAAGTCCTATACAATTGCATATAAAAACTAAAAATAATAAATAATAATAAAATAAATGAATCTTAATACAACAGTGTCATCACATACCTGTGTGAACAGACAAAATATCCAAGCAGTGAGTGTACAGGCAGACAGGACGGTCACAGCCACTATCACTGAGTGAATACAAACAGGATATCTTTTACTTATACATTTACAATCATTTTTCTGTTCACACTTAACACACATGGACAAGGTACAACCATTTTTTATACATACATACAAAATACCATTTCCATTTATATCAGAGTTCCTTTTTTTAAACTAACCAAATTACTTGCTGATAACAACACCAGCGCCGCCATTATTGGGCTTCTACCTACGTGAAAACCTAACGTGAATTAATATAAACACTTTGGTAGTTACGTTTAAAGTTGAATCTTTTACAATGATAAGGAGGGGACATAAGAACGAACCGCTCTGGAATTGTGCTAACCTATGCACGGATTTATCTCTGCATGGAAAATTACCTGTATGTATGTATTTTACACCAAGAGGAAAAAAGTACAAACCTGCTTTTCAGTCGCCTCGCTCAACTGAAGAGGAAGTGAGCGCGCTCTGTGAAAAGCAGGCTGGAACATACCAAGTATTCTATCCCACGGGGGGGAAAAGACAGAATGCGAGTTCAAACAGGAATGTACCAATATTCAATTCCACGGGGAAAGAGACAGAATATTACATTCATAGATACTGCTTTCTTAACTAAAATAAAATAAAAGAAATAAAAGACTTGGCCGACATTGAAAATGCTTCACATTTAACTGGAACTTATAGAACTGTTTTGTAACCCTTCTAAATTACCAACACTTTACATGGGTTGATGAAATCTATACTACCCTGTTACAGTTGGTAGAGCCTGCACACTTACTCCAAGCCATAGTTTAATGAGGATCTTCGTCAAGGTCAGAAAAAAATGTCTGACCTTGACGAAGATCTAATGTAGGATCAAAACATAATTTTTGTTTTGTCCTCATAACTACGGCTTGTAAGTGTGCAGGCTCTACCTCCATTCACTGATACAGCTTTTTCTGAGATTATGTATAGGTCCTATACCTAATCTCACCCTTCTTCTAATTGTTGATAATTATAACAATGTTGTTGCTCTAAAATAAACTTTTTAAACTTTTTATCGATGCGGGGAGACTGTAATGGTGGCTGTTTCCGGTCACTGTTTCCAGTATTCCGGCTCTGGACCAGACAAAGAGTTTAACAAAGTGAGAACAGACACACAGAGAAAACAGTGCTGCAGTCATTGGGCTGCAGTGGAACAAAGCACATTACCTTCGGTTCTTATCAATTTAACTGTTTTGGTGCAAATGATGACGTATGTTATTACAGCACGCGCACATGTACGTTTTCATAGGACTTCAATGGTTGTACAGCTATGAAAAACACACAGTGACTTGAGACTTGACTTGAGACTCCTCAAAGACTTGAGACTTGACTTGGACTTGAGGTTTGGGACTTGTGAACAATCTTTATTTTATTATTATTATTATTGGTGCATTAACATTAAGGAAATGTTTACTAATGTCATCCAATCAATGCTGATACTGTATGCTAATAGATAAAGGATTGAGGATAATACAGTACATGCTTTGAATTCTTTAGTTTTAGCTATGCAGCGTTCTAAGTAGACCGGATGGCATGCAGCAGATGATAGAAGACTTGAAACTTGACTTGGACTTGCCCCTCAAAGACTTGAGACTTGACTTGGACTTGCAAAAAATGACTTGTGAGCATCTCTGCCCCTCTTGTGGCCTCAGGTACCTGCTGTATGACGTGAATCCCCCGGAGGGTTTCAACCTGCGGCGAGACGTCTACATCCGCATGGCCTCCCTGGTGAAGTCTCTGAGGAAGAAGGGGGACGACTGGGTGCTGGTGCTGCCCCCCTGGGGTCGCCTCTACCACTGGCAGAGCCCCGACATCCACCAGGTCCGCATACCCTGGGGAGAGTTCTTCAGCCTCACCAGCCTGCAGGCCAATGTGCCCGTCATGGAGTACGAGGAATTCATCGCCGGTGAGCCTTCTCTTTAGTGACTTTAACGTTTAACCAGATAAAAAACAATTGAGATTAAAAATATTTTTTTCAATCGTGGCCTGGCCAAGAAGGCAGCAAGGTTACACATTGAGTGCAGAGTAAAAAAAAAACTACTCTCCATGCATCAAAAGAAGAGGCTGCATATACACAAGATAATGTACAACACACACAGACAAAAAGGTATCAAGACATGGCAAAATTGTTATGCATTGTAGCAAGAACAATTTGTGGTAAAGACTTATGTTTAGTTTGGTTAAAACTGGTTATAGACATGAGGAAGTCTCGATTGAGTCTAGCCTGCAGGCAGGTCATTCTAAGGGCTAATGTACACCGCCTCCGGAACAGATGCGGTCCGGCTCCGGTTCTGAGTTGTCAAAAACAGATCCACACTGATCATCAGTTTGCATCTTTGGCACCTTTTTCACCCCTGGTGAGTTTTCATCCCTGTCTATGTGACCTACATCAGCAAATGAGACCATTAGTGAGAACATGTATAGTTATTGTAGCACGGGTCCAGACAGCAGGAGGAGGTGCGGTGGCAGCTGGGCTCAGTAAAGCCTTGCCCTGCCGGCCGCCAAGGAAATGCCGTGGCGCAGCGGCCGGCCTAGCAGGAACTCCGGGAAGAGGCTCGGTGTTCAGGCCGAGCCTTTTATTTCTGTCCAAAACAACTGAAAACGGCCGTCTGCTGAGGCTAAGCAAGGAGACTGATTTTAATTCAGAAGAGACTGAAGGCAGCAAGACAAAAAAGACTGTTGCGAAATACACAGAGGTCAGCTAAACTAAACTGGTAGCTAATGTTAGCATAATGTGCACAACATGATTCTCTCTGACCAATCAGTAGTATGCAGTGTTACCTTTTGGTACTCGCTTGGCCCCACTGAACCAGTTTTGGAACCACAATGAAGGTGGTACTAAAAAAGGTATCGCCTCAGTGCGCCTCAGCCCGGTAATTGCCCAGTGGAAAAGCAAAAAAGGCGAGGCGAGGCGAGTAGAGCCGATACCGGCGGTGGAAATGAGCCAAGAATAAAAAATAAACTCCTTTTTCCAGCCTCAGTCCGCACAGGTGGCACCTTTAAGCGTAGCCAATTATTGGATGTAAGATGATAGGTATTTTGTACAAATACAAACTTAGAACATATCTTGTACATGGGTAAACTGCCTAGAATGGCCTGTAAAATATACCAGTGCTGCATCCTGCATATAGCAAGTTCCTCTCTTGCTCTCTTGTATCTCTCTTGGGCCCAGAGTCTGGAGGTCCATTCATCGACTGGGTCCTGGTGCTGCAGAACTACGCTGAGGGATGGACGGACGGGAAGTGGGAGGAGAAAGTTGATGAGCGACCCTGCATTGAGAAGTTGATGTACTCCAAAGATAAACAGAACTACTACAGGTAGAGTAACACAATCATGGGAAAACAGACCATGGTACCACACGGCCTTTACCGAAATCAATTCTTAGGGCACATTCACACCAAGCATGTTATCCAACCTCTGCAGCGTTTACTCCTGTAGTTTGGTTTATTTGGCCAGGTGAGAACAATTGACATTCAAACCTGGGTGACAGAACCAAACTGACATACCCTTTAAGTTTCGGGAATGTGAAAAAGCTCAACACTTTCTGAATACCTAATACTGAAGTGTCCCTGAACGGTACTTGCTTTTGGCTATGTGTTTGCACGTGTATCTTGCATCCATTTGGAGCGTCAGTCGTGGACGCAGGATACGCAGGATACAGCATGCGAGGCAGTCATCATGCAAACACGTAGTTAAAAACAATGCTATCTCCGGCCTAAGCGGTGTCCAATCATTAGTCTTTCAGCCAGACTCATCAGTGAAATCAGCCGGTGTGTGTTTGGTTTGAAGGAAAACCTGCAGACTCTTGGTCCTCAGTGTCACATGGTCCTCAGTGTCACATGGTTGGACAACACTGCTTTAAACTGCTCTAGTGGAGTGTTTCTTCCTTTTGTTCAGTTCATTTGTCCAAATGGGAACAATGCCATTTGACTCTGTAACAACCAAATAACAGCACCAAGACGCCTGAAAATATCTGTCTTCTTCCAAGAGAACTGGTTTGTTAGGAGGGAGAATGAAATCTGAACCAACTGCAGGAAACACCCCAACATGGTTTATGATAATAAGAAGATGGATGTTGACATTAGTTGGTTGGTAGTCTCTTAGAACAGACGAGTTGGCTTCCGCAATTTTCAAATGCTTCCGCCATACCGTCTGTACTTCGTGAGGGAGAATCATGCACCAACCGGAATGGGAAGTAGAAAGGCGGGTTTTCCGCTCATTAGTCCAATCAGAATCGCAGAAAGGCAGGTCTTCCGCTCATTAGTCCAATCAAAATCCAATATGCCGCATTTTTCGTGGACACACGTGTCGTGATTGGTTGGATTCCGTCGAACTTCTTTCCTGTCTGAAGGTTTTTTCCCAACTTCCTTGTGCATGTTCTGGGGGTGTAACGTACAGACTGTGTATAGCTGCATTCGTCGGATGTAGATGAGACAGTCTGTTTTAAGAGACTAGTTGGTTGGTAAACAGAGACTTCATATGACCTTCTCTACCATCGTTGGTACTTTTTAATGTTTGTTTTTAATTTAGTTTTTAAATTAGAGTAGGCTATTTTATTTATTTATGCTGTTTTAAAACCTCTTTAGCATGTGCAATAATCTCCTTAAAGCACTTTATTTTTAACTTACTACCTTTATGTCGGTTGTCAGTACTTCTCTTGAAATTGCACTATTTGTGGGCTAGATGCAATCGTCATTTCGTTTCTGCCGTGCCTTGTGTATTGCTTAAATGATAATAAAG
Organism: Poromitra crassiceps; assembly: GCF_964638095.1. Lineage (NCBI taxonomy): Eukaryota > Metazoa > Chordata > Actinopteri > Beryciformes > Melamphaidae > Poromitra > Poromitra crassiceps. The sequence continues at coordinate 23,388,764 of NC_139627.1, read as the reverse complement.
CTGAACTTGAACTTGAACTTGAGTTGGGTTTCCATCCAAAGGTATCGCAAATTTTAATCAAATTTTCAAATTCGAAAGTCCGCAAAATAAAATGCAAAATAATGCGCGTTTCCATCTGCTGCTATTATGCGAATTATAGAGCTGTCAATCACCTGGTGTTTGAGGCTGTCTGAGCTGCTGATCAGCTGCTAGACCCGGTACAGCTCTATTACACACATCTAACTTTATTCATTTCAAGTTTCTTGATGATCTACAAGTAGACAAAGGTACCATAACATTTCTGGATTACCAGGTGCGATTCGGCAAGCATAACGTGATAATCCACGGAGCAGATAGTAAGTGAATATATGCAATTTCATTCAATTCTAGAAGTGAGTTGCCTTAAAGTTAGTCTTCTTCTGTTTTACCACGGCGGGTATTGTACTATGTAGCCTATTTACCATTATTTACCGTGTGTTGCCCTATTGTGTCGGCTACACGGCATGTCATGTTTTGCAGTGATCAAGGCAAACTGTGTGGTTTTTGAATGGAGAGACAACGGAATATCGCTTAATCTGTTTCCACTGCACTTATCGCATTTTCCTTTTATCGATACACACAACTTTTCCACCTCCCTCAAGCGTGAAATGTTTTTGCGATATTTGGAGGTTTTTGCAAATTTTGCCACGTTTACTGATAGCCAGCAGTTCCTCATCCTTGGAAAGCCTCGCAGGAACAAAATTACCGTAAGTCTGGACTGATGTTGATATTCAGCTCCTGTCGTAAGAGACAAACAAGTCCAATATGCTTAGCTCAAGTTCCAGGAGCTGGAATCAGTTTGTTTTGACTGCCACTGCCAAAATCTATAAACGTAGGATGGCAGGTCAACAAAACTCTGACCAATAAATGAGCTACAGTACTTGTGAGGCCATGTGACTTTTGTTACAAGTCCTGTTTCACTTGTAATTGGGCAGTGTGCACCTTTTCACCATGGTTTGCACCAAAGAAAACAAACTGCCAGTGTGATGGCAGCAGAGGACTGCGGTTGTACTGCGCAGCTCCCAGGTGTGTGAATGTGTATTACAGTAATATAATGCATTAATGTGAAGCACTGCTTCAAACCATCCCTGAATAACTTGGCTGTGACCAGCAGTGAGTATGAGTCACTCTGTCAGTTGGGCCGTTTGGTTGGTCTCAAAAATATAAAAAGCTTTGCAAAACTGGTTTGTAAACTGCACCAGGTAAAGCAAACGATCCCTAAACGAAAGGTTGTGTCAGAGGTTGCATTAGACTTTTTCGACAGGACAGAAAAGATTCTGTGAATGCATCCTAGAAGAACTGGAGGGACAAACCGGTCTTTATTTGTCACACAAACACACCCAACACACGCATGCGGCCAGCCACACACACACCCATGTTGAATGGAGGAACCCCAGGGGAGCACGGGGACGGGGAGAACATGCAAACTCCACACAGAAAGGCCCTTTTGATGAGATAGCCCACCTGGGCACCAGGCACTGAAGACATGGGGGGGGGGACACCCTCAGCGCCCACAGCGTCCCAGGCGGGAATCGAACCCAGGACCTTCTAGCTGTGAGGCGACAGCGCCACTGTACCCTGTGCGACCTTTGGTTAATGGGTACAGTATAAGCACAGAGATGTCTTCTGATAGCCAGCAGATCCTCATGGTTGGAAAGCCTGGCATAACAACATGAAACTGTATGAGGGCAAGAAGTCAAACAAAGACATCACAGACGTCATCCTGCTTAAGTAACAGATTACTAAAACTCTGTCCAATAAATGAGCTACTTTTCAGCCTATGTGCCTTTTGCCTATGTGCAAGACCTGGTTCACTTGCAATTAGACAGTGTGACCCCAAGCAAAACAAAAAAGAGTCAAACTAAAACCTTTACACAACAGTTTGGACCAAAGAAAACTAAATGTAGGGGCATCTGGCTAGTGCAGAATTCAGAGATTGGGACTTGGACTTGAGACTTGGACTCAAGTCACACTTAAGTCGCACACACAGTGACTTGAGACTCATCTTCAAAGATTTGAGACTTGACTTGGACTTGAGGTTTGGGACTTGGGAACAGTCCTTTTTTTGGCACATGAATGTCATTCTGTTGTATTCTAAGTCTGTTATTGAAAAATAGGTTACAGCTATTGTTGCATGCCTAATGTTAGCCATATTTTTCTGTTACAGAGTTAGTCTATATCTATTTTTTTTGCCGCCCTCTCTATATTATCAGCACCCGAGTTCGAATGGTTCACCGACCCAAACAAACCGGACTAAAGGAGAAAATGCTCTGTAGTTCACTTGAACCACACCACTCAGGACAGACGCCAGATCTCTCATTATCTCACATTATTAGCAAAGATGTGAAATGAAGTTTTCTTTGGTAGAGAGACACACTACACAGCCATTCACTTGAAATTAAAGCTTTCAATGTGTGTGTTTCAAATGACATTGCAATAGGCTGTTTAGAGTGATCATATACCAACTAATCAATGCTGATACTGTATGCAAGCAGACTGGATGGCAGCAGATGATACAACGCTCATTACAACCATAAGAGACTTGACACTTTACTTGGACTCTCACTCAAAGACTTGAGACTTGACTTAGACTTGCAAAAAAATGACTTGTGAGAATCTCTGGCAGAAGTAAAAGCAGCACTCGTCTACCACCACGGAGACCGATGTTCAATTCCCGCAGGCAGTACTTCCGGCTTGGTCAGACCTTCCTGTAGACTTTGCTGTGGCTGCGGGTGGGAAGCCGGTGGGGTATTTGTCCTTGTCACTACACTAGTAGTGCCTCCTCTGGTCGGTCGGGGCGCCTGTTCAGGGGGGAGGGGAACTCGGGAGAATAGCCTGATCCTCCCACGCCCTACGTCTTGCCGGTAAAACCCCTCGCAGTCAGGTGAAAAGAAGCGGCTGGCGACTGCACATGTATCGGAGGAACATCCCTGTCCCCTCTCTCCTCTGTCTGTTTCTCATGTCCCTGTCCCCTCTCTCCTCTGTCTGTTTCTCATGTCCCTGTCCCCTCTCTCCTCTGTTTCTCATGTCCCTGTCCCCTCTCTCCTCTGTCTGTTTCTCACATCCCTGTCCCCTCTCTCCTCTGTCTGTTTCTCACATCCCTGTCCCCTCTCTCCTCTGTCTGTTTCTCACATCCCTGTCCCCTCTCTCCTCTGTCTGTTTCTCATGTCCCTGTCCCCTCTCTCCTCTGTCTGTTTCTCACATCCCTGTCCCCTCTCTCCTCTGTCTGTTTCTCATGTCCCTGTCCCCTCTCCTCTGTCTGTTTCTCATGTCCCTGTCCCCTCTCTCCTCTGTCTGTTTCTCATGTCCCTGTCCCCTCTCCTCTGTTTCTCATGTCCCTGTCCCCTCTCTCCTCTGTCTGTTTCTCATGTCCCTGTCCCCTCTCTCCTCTGTTTCTCATGTCCCTGTCCCCTCTCTCCTCTGTCTGTTTCTCACATCCCTGTCCCCTCTCTCCTCTGTCTGTTTCTCACATCCCTGTCCCCTCTCTCCTCTGTCTGTTTCTCATGTCCCTGTCCCCTCTCTCCTCTGTCTGTTTCTCACATCCCTGTCCCCTCTCTCCTCTGTCTGTTTCTCATGTCCCTGTCCCCTCTCTCCTCTGTCTGTTTCTCACATCCCTGTCCCCTCTCTCCTCTGTCTGTTTCTCACATCCCTGTCCCCTCTCTCCTCTGTCTGTTTCTCACATCCCTGTCCCCTCTCTCCTCTGTCTGTTTCTCATGTCCCTGTCCCCTCTCTCCTCTGTCTGTTTCTCACATCCCTGTCCCCTCTCTCCTCTGTCTGTTTCTCACATCCCTGTCCCATCTCTCCTCTGTTTCTCATGTCCCTGTCCCCTCTCTCCTCTGTCTGTTTCTCACATCCCTGTCCCCTCTCTCCTCTGTCTGTTTCTCATGTCCCTGTCCCCTCTCTCCTCTGTCTGTTTCTCACATCCCTGTCCCCTCTCTCCTCTGTCTGTTTCTCATGTCCCTGTCCCCTCTCTCCTCTGTCTGTTTCTCACATCCCTGTCCCCTCTCTCCTCTGTTTCTCATGTCCCTGTCCCCTCTCTCCTCTGTCTGTTTCTCACATCCCTGTCCCCTCTCTCCTCTGTCTGTTTCTCATGTCCCTGTCCCCTCTCTCCTCTGTCTGTTTCTCATGTCCCTGTCCCCTCTCTCCTCTGTCTGTTTCTCACATCCCTGTCCCCTCTCTCCTCTGTCTGTTTCTCACATCCCTGTCCCATCTCTCCTCTGTCTGTTTCTCATGTCCCTGTCCCCTCTCTCCTCTGTCTGTTTCTCACATCCCTGTCCCCTCTCTCCTCTGTCTGTTTCTCATGTCCCTGTCCCCTCTCTCCTCTGTCTGTTTCTCACATCCCTGTCCCCTCTCTCCTCTGTCTGTTTCTCATGTCCCTGTCCCCTCTCTCCTCTGTCTGTTTCTCACATCCCTGTCCCCTCTCTCCTCTGTTTCTCATGTCCCTGTCCCCTCTCTCCTCTGTCTGTTTCTCACATCCCTGTCCCCTCTCTCCTCTGTCTGTTTCTCATGTCCCTGTCCCCTCTCTCCTCTGTTTCTCATGTCCCTGTCCCCTCTCTCCTCTGTCTGTTTCTCATGTCCCTGTCCCCTCTCTCCTCTGTCTGTTTCTCACATCCCTGTCTCCTCTCTCCTCTGTCTGTTTCTCACATCCCTGTCCCCTCTCTCCTCTGTTTCTCATGTCCCTGTCCCCTCTCTCCTCTGTCTGTTTCTCACATCCCTGTCCCCTCTCTCCTCTGTTTCTCACATCCCTGTCCCCTCTCTCCTCTGTCTGTTTCTCACGTCCCTGTCCCCTCTCTCCTCTGTCTGTTTCTCATGTCCCTGTCCCCTCTCTCCTCTGTTTCTCACATCCCTGTCCCCTCTCCCCTGTTTCTCACATCCCTGTCCCCTCTCTCCTCTGTCTGTTTCTCACGTCCCTGTCCCCTCTCTCCTCTGTCTGTTTCTCATGTCCCTGTCCCCTCTCTCCTCTGTCTGTTTCTCACGTCCCTGTCCCCTCTCTCCTCTGTCTGTTTCTCATGTCCCTGTCCTCTGTTTCTCATGTCCCTGTCCCCTCTCCTCTGTCTGTTTCTCATGTCCCTGTCCCCTCTCTCCTCTGTCTGTTTCTCACGTCCCTGTCCCCTCTCTCCTCTGTCTGTTTCTCATGTCCCTGTCCCCTCTCTCCTCTGTCTGTTTCTCATGTCGTCCCCTCTCTCTGTCTGTTTCTCATGTCCCTGTCCCCTCTCTCCTCTGTCTGTTTCTCACATCCCTGTCCCCTCTCTCCTCTGTCTGTTTCTCACATCCCTGTCCCCTCTCTCCTCTGTTTCTCATGTCCCTGTCCCCTCTCTCCTCTGTCTGTTTCTCACATCCCTGTCCCCTCTCTCCTCTGTCTGTTTCTCATGTCCCTGTCCCCTCTCTCCTCTGTCTGTTTCTCATGTCCCTGTCCCCTCTCTCCTCTGTTTCTCATGTCCCTGTCCCCTCTCTCCTCTGTCTGTTTCTCATGTCCCTGTCCCCTCTCTCCTCTGTCTGTTTCTCATGTCCCTGTCCCCTCTCTCCTCTGTTTCTCATGTCCCTGTCCCCTCTCTCCTCTGTCTGTTTCTCATGTCCCTGTCCCCTCTCTCCTCTGTTTCTCACATCCCTGTCCCCTCTCTCCTCTGTTTCTCATGTCCCTGTCCCCTCTCTCCTCTGTTTCCCACATCCCTGTCCCCTCTCTCCTCTGTTTCTCATGTCCCTGTCCCCTCTCTCCTCTGTCTGTTTCTCATGTCCCTGTCCCCTCTCTCCTCTGTCTGTTTCTCATGTCCCTGTCTCCTCTCTCCTCTGTCTGTTTCTCACATCCCTGTCCCCTCTCTCCTCTGTTTCTCATGTCCCTGTCCCCTCTCTCCTCTGTTTCTCATGTCCCTGTCCCCTCTCTCCTCTGTTTCTCATGTCCCTGTCCCCTCTCTCCTCTGTCTGTTTCTCATGTCCCTGTCCCCTCTCTCCTCTGTCTGTTTCTCATGTCCCTGTCCCCTCTCTCCTCTGTTTCTCATGTCCCTGTCCCCTCTCTCCTCTGTTTCTCATGTCCCTGTCCCCTCTCTCCTCTGTCTGTTTCTCATGTCCCTGTCCCCTCTCTCCTCTGTTTCTCACATCCCTGTCCCCTCTCTCCTCTGTTTCTCATGTCCCTGTCCCCTCTCTCCTCTGTTTCTCACATCCCTGTCCCCTCCTCTGTTTCTCATGTCCCTGTCCCCTCTCTCCTCTGTCTGTTTCTCATGTCCCTGTCCCCTCTCTCCTCTGTCTGTTTCTCATGTCCCTGTCCCCTCTCTCCTCTGTCTGTTTCTCACATCCCTGTCCCCTCTCTCCTCTGTTTCTCATGTCCCTGTCCCCTCTCTCCTCTGTCTGTTTCTCACATCCCTGTCCCCTCTCTCCTCTGTTTCTCATGTCCCTGTCCCCTCTCTCCTCTGTCTGTTTCTCACGTCCCTGTCCCCTCTCTCCTCTGTTTCTCATGTCCCTGTCCCCTCTCTCCTCTGTTTCTCACATCCCTGTCCCCTCTCTCCTCTGTTTCTCATGTCCCTGTCCCCTCTCTCCTCTGTCTGTTTCTCACATCCCTGTCCCCTCTCTCCTCTGTCTGTTTCTCATGTCCCTGTCCCCTCTCTCCTCTGTTTCTCATGTCCCTGTCCCCTCTCTCCTCTATCTGTTTCTCAGGGGCTGGTTTTGGGGCCACGAGGAGACGAGAGCCCGTAATGTCACCTGTATGTCAGCCCAAGGCCATGCCTCTATCCTGGTGCCGGTTCTTCAGAAAAACATCAGCGCAACGTGAGTCCACAGTGATGGTGTTATATACTGTAGAAAGAATACACAGGGTCCCAAAATAACACCTGCCCACCAGCAAATGCTGCTAAAATGTGTCTTGGACAGATAAATCAATAAACGTCATCCGCCACACTGACGGCTAACTTTTTGAGATGACAGTGTTTGAATGCCTCGGGTGTATTGAGTTCTACTTTATTGCAGGAATTAGAAGTTAAAGTTTACAACTCCATTTCCTTTCGTACATCCTCCGACATTTATACAGTTCCCATGATGCCTTACGTGAAATATGGGTGCTTCTTCCGGTGTAATCCTCCCAGCCCCCCCCCCCCCCCCCGTTATGTTGCTGACACAGACACAACATACTGTAGCCCGTAGATCTCCGTGAAGTGAGCAACAATCTCCCACAATTTGACTTCCGGTTTAGCGATTTTAACCCTAAACCCCTGTAGCGCGTCCGTCCAGCTTGGCAAAAATCTTGTCGATAAATATCCAGAGTTGTTCAAAGAGCAACACAAATAGCGGATGTGATAGATACAATTATTACATTCCCTCAAATAAGTCGTCAAACGAGTGTATGAAGGGGGATGGTACTCACCGATGGCGTCATGCTGCCGTTTGGAGGTCAGTGGGTTGACGTCACCACCATCACCAGCACATGGTGGCTGGTGGTGACTGATGACGTTCTGCTGTTGCACTTCATGATGAATTACAACCTTGATCCATTTTATTTTTTAAGTGAGTGAGGAAGTTTTAAATATACACTGTACTTTATTCTACACACTTTCCTGCAAACTTTCAAACAGATTTCAATATATTAATTACTTTGGTTGAGTAATAATTATTCATGGAACATTTCATTAATTTTAATGTGGTTTGTTTGTTTGTTTGTTTGTTTGTTTGTTTGTTTGTTTATTTATTCATTTATTTATTTATTTATTTATTTATTTATTTATTTATTTTACCAGCCCATTTTAGGACATATAAAAAGTCACACATTCACAGAGAGGGATTTATTTCTGTCTGTGGATTATTATATAGTAGTTATAAATTCGGCGAGAGACAATAATCTTTTGATCCCGTTTGAATTGTGCCATGAGGTACACATATGATGTTTGTCAATTTAAAAGATAACTTTGCAAGTGAAGAAAGTCACAACTTTATTGTATCTATCGAGAATGTGTTACGTCACCTGTCCTGAAGTCCTTCTCTAAGTGAATAGCTGATAGATATCTTGGATGAACCTGTTTGCACATGCTGCTCTTTTGCAGGTCAGTCATGCTGGACAGAGCAGAGACCGTCCTCCATGACCACTATGCTGGGAAGGATTACTGGGATGTAAGTCAAGTTATTATGGGTTAATCTCAGTCCTCATAGTGATCACAGGTACAGATGATGATAACATGTACTGTATGATCATCTTCTCAATCCAGGGTTTAAAACAGCTACTGTACGAGCAAGATTTTCGATTGTTATTAAACAGTATAATTACAATATTGATGCATCACATCTTACCTATAATAGTAGCTGAGACCAAAGCCGTGTGAATCGGAGATTGCTCTCTTGATGATTATAGAGTCTGTGTCTGTTTACTAACCTCGCGTCACCAGGCTCTCTCTCTCTCTATCTGTCTACCGGATAGACCCGGAAGTGAAACGAAACGGTTTACGGCAGCTGCCTGCCTTCCGCCGTTTCGCTCTGCCTAGCAACAGACCATAAACAAGGAGAACGCCATGCAGGGGCTTGCTACTCTCGCGAACATCTCTCGTTATATTCTAACAGTTTTTTGCAAGTAATTTTGTTATTTTGTGGTTATGGCCGAAGTGGCTGCCGCAAACCGTTTAATTTCACTTCCTGATCTGCCCCGGCCACAGACAGACTAATCGCCAAGACAACCCTCGCCGATTCACTCGGGGTTCAAGCGAGACTACTCTGTGTTGGTCTCGTCTACTATTAGAGGTAAGATGTGATGCATCGATATTAAATTTAGACTGTTTAATAACAATCGAAAATCTTGCTCGTAGCTGCTTTAATGCGGGAAACTGTATTTTATGCAAAAGTCCTGGTTTGCAGTGGTATTAAAAACATTGTGGAGTGCCTGCCTGTGCCTGTCTCTTTCTCCTGCAGTATTGATTTTATCCAGCAGATGCTGTGGTTGGCTGCTGTGTATAGAAAAAGATTGAAACAGACACTTTAACAGGTGTATGCCGCTATATATGTAACAGGTGTTTTGTTGCAACAGGTGTACACCACGGTGTATATACAATGTGTTGTAACAACAGGTGTACACCACGGTGTATATACAATGTGTTGTAACAACAGTTGTACACCACGGTGTATATACAATGTGTTGTAACAACAGTTGTACACCACGGTGTATATACAATGTGTTGGAACAACAGGTGTACACCACGGTGTATATACAATGTGTTGTAACAACAGGTGTACACCACGGTGTATATACAATGTGTTGTAACAACAGGTGTACACCACAGTGTATATACAATGTGTTGTAACAACAGGTGTACATCACGGTGTATATATAATGTGTTGTAACAACAGGTGTACACCATGGTGTATATACAATGTGTTGTAACAACAGGTGTACATTGCTTTGTATGTACAGTAGCAGGTGTTATTTTAATAATAATAATAATAATAATAATAATTAATAATAATAATAATAATATTTTAATTTTATTGTTATCTTTATTTCTTCAAGTTGGGTGCGACGGGGGATTCTTCTGTCAAGGCACAGCACCTTGCCTATAAAGTGATGTTAATTGTGTGTGTATTTTTTATGTAGACGCGCCGCAGCATGGTTTTTGCCAAGCACCTGCGGCTCATAGGAGATGACTTCAGAGCAAAGTACCTGAACTCTACAGATAGCAGCGACCATACAGTATACAATGAGGACTGGACTCGCATGAAGGTGAGTGTGTTCAGTCTACCTGTCCATGCATGCCGCGCTGTATGGCGTAAAGCAATGGTTCTCAACTGGTGTGTTACGGCCCATAGATGGTCGCGGGGCCATTTTGAGTGCATCGCGGATGTGTGCTTGAAGAAAAAAAAAGTTCAGGGAAAAGCTCTACATAATTTCTCATGCTGCGCTTTTATTTTGAAGGACACCGCATGCGCAGCAGTGTTTTCTGCCAGCGTCTTTTGTTGCACTTTTCCTTTGCTTATTTCATGTTTCTAACAGTGCACGAAGGCATTGTGTATTAGTGCACTATTTTTTGTGTGAAGTAAACTTGAGTAGTTCAAAGATCTCAGAAATTTGGGTCGCAACTTGGGCTAAGGAAGAATGTGGGTCATGATGAGGCTAGAGCAGTTGACAACCACTGATAGAGACATAGAGACACTGCGGAGCGCGTCGTCATTCAGAAACAACGCCCAAAATGGGGGAAAACAAAAACTCCCCACCGATCCTGGCGTTCTCCTATGTCACGTGTTGCACACAAAGATCATATATATGGAAGATGAACACTCCAACTTACTTCCTTGACAGCTAGATCCACATTTTTCTTCTCGCCAATTCTCAATGGCATCCTTGTTTTAATCGGGTGTACAAAAAAACTTCAATTGGCGATTTTTTACATTTGTTGTCTGCGCAGCCCACCACACAACAGCTTTTAGCGATGTTTAATTCAAGGGAAATTACGCTGGTGTATGGAAGTGAATGGAGAGCTTTCCCCCATGGGCGTGGCACTGGCCTATTTCATGCAGTGTCTCTATAGCTGATTACCACAACTCAAAAGGCAGATTTCGGTCAGTCAAGATGGAGACACTTCACTCCTCTATTCCCATACACTGTCAGACCTCATCATGGTTTACAGCACACGAGACAATCATTTTCCATATATCATGTCTATTCTTTATTGAGCAGTATCTAATTCATTTAAGGAAATAAAAATTATGTTACTGTGAAAATGTATCATTGACTATGAAGCTTCACAGTCACCAGGGCATTTTCACACAACTCCCACAACCATCTTCTGGCATTCTGAAAAAGGACTAGCTGTAAATTAGCCCGTTTTCAGGTTTACATAAATCAATTGGTGATCTGCTATTACCGTATATGTCCTCCTCAGGCCAAGCTGGGCTCGGCTAAAGGCGGGCCGTACCTTGGTGTCCACCTCCGCAGGAAGGACTTCATCTGGGGGCACAGAGAGGACGTACCCAGCCTTAAAGGGGCGGTCAAAAAAATCAGCTCTCTGATGAAGAAGCACAAACTGGACAAGCTCTTTGTTGCAACAGACGCAGACGAGGAAGGTAATGTCACACCGGCACAAGCAAAGTCATCTTCAATTCTAAAATAATCCAAGATGAACCAGCAACAGTGGCAAAGTTTGCCCAAACTGGGGGGATAAATCACCAGTTAGCAGACCTTTTAATGAAGCTCCCACAGCGATGCTTAGGCACTATTTTCTGCTTACGTCCGCTGTCCCCCCCCCCATGACCACTCCTGGGCATCGTACTCATACGTCATTTCAAATCAAATCATTGAGATATGAAATCTCAATACCAAGGCAAGCTTAAATAGAACTCCCCATTACCATTCCAGGGCACCGTACTTGAAGTAGAATTTCTGTATTTTCATACAAGCTTTATTCAAATACACAACATTTTAGTCATGTTCCCTTCGTCAGATATCAGGTATCTAGATACCTGGCGAAGGGCACATGCCCAAGTGAACAGTCAGTAGATTTTGATTTATCTTTCCCCTCCGTGCCAAGATCTTTTTATAAAAAGTGTCAGGGAAAGATTTCAGTGCCTGGTAGAATGTAGGAATCTACCAGACACAGGCTCGTGAATCAGAAGCATAGTTTCCCACCCTGTCAGAATGAATTCATGTGAAGGCCAACGGGCGTAGTATTGATAAATCATCAAATACATTATGTAATCAAACAAACTGCATCGTATCCATCATATCAGCAGTGGGTGATACTGACTATCTGATTTTTAATAAAAGGCCAATAAAGTAAAAGTCACATAGATGGACTATGGGAGGGGCATTATGTTTTGTCATTGGGAATTAAATGTTGCCATCATGGTGCCATTTCTCCACACCCCCACCTCCATTTAAAGACCACACAACAGAAATAAGGGAGTTACTTCACTGGTGTCACCCTTGGTTTTTACCCTAGTTTTTAAACATTAACACATGCTTGATATTGTCTTAAGTTAAAGGCAGTATATGACATATTGCTCTATAATGCTTATATTGAATGAATCATCACATAAGATCTTTCCGATCTTACAGAGCTGGAGGATCTGAAGAGGATGTTGCCAGAGATGGTGCGCTTTGAGCCCACCTGGGAGGACCTGGAGCTTCTCAAGGATGGAGGAGTGGCCATCATTGACCAGTGGATCTGTGCACACGCCAGGTACATCACTCCCTTGCTTCATTTTCTTAAGTTGATCCAACAGAAATTCAACACACAACCCCTGAGAATGTAGCTCCCGGGGGCCCCCTGTGGCTGAAAATGGAGGCCAGCTTTATGGCCAACTCCTCTCTGCCAGCCATCTTATTTTCTAAGCTAGAGAGGCCGGGGACTTCTCAGGATTTGGGTTTTGTTGTGAGAAACTCCCTCAGAATTCTAATACAAGTTAGGAAAGCTTTGAGCCTACCAGATGTTTCCATCCACACTCAAATTTGTTTCAATCACTCTTTTTTGCCTCCTTGGTCAGATAGAAACTATCATGACTGTAATGAGAAGGCTTCCATTAAAGACCTATACATAAATGGTCATTTCGCATCCTTTGATCTACTGAAGAGGAAGTTTGAGTTGCCTGGTACGAACTGGCAGATTCCTGGAGATCAGAAATTATGTTCGATCCAATATTCACACCTTTGAAGCGCTCCCAAATGTATATGCTTTTTTCTATGTTTTGCTGAGCGCTCCTCACTCCAAGCATCTCATCTCTAGGTTTGTATGTCTGTTTGACAATTGCACCATGGCCTCTAATCAGAGGATTAGAGAAGGGTGGCAGGGGGAACTTGGTATTGACTTATCTGACATTATATGGGATAAGAGTCTGTCTGTGATACAACTGTGCTCAGTTAATAGCAGACACCAGCTGATCCAATTTAAAGTCGCTCACCATCTTCACTACTCCAAGCATAAATTAAACAAGATCTTCCCTTCTGTCTCGCCACTGTGTGACAGGTGTCAAGTTTCGGAAGGCACACTATCTCATGCCTTCTGGTTCTGCCCTTCACTAATGGGATTCTGGGCCAAAATATTTGATTGGTACTCTAAGGCAGTGGTTCTCAAATGGGGGTCCGGGGACCCCCAGGGGTCTGTGGCACTTTGCCAGGGGGTCTGTGAAAAGTTTTCAGGAAAATAAAAATAAACTTTTATTTATTTATTTGTGTGTGTGCAAAAGCTTTATAGTTCAATAAAAATAGTTTATGCTTTAAATCTAAAATGGTTCATGGATTACATTCTAACAAACCTATCAATTTAAAAGTCAAGCACGTTACCGTGGAAACAATTAAGCTTAGCCCAAAATTACAAATCAGAATGAGGGGGTCCCCGGTATATTTTCTATCTTTTAAGGGGTCCTTGGCTGAAAAACATTTGAGAACCTCTGCTCTAAGGCCTACATAATAACCCTTCAGCCGGAAGCAGAACTCGCCATCTTCGGCTGCTCCAAGTCCTCTCTGAACTTCCTTACAGCTGTGCAACAGTCTCTGATGCAGGGGACAACTGTTGCCAAAAAACTCATTCAGCAGGAATGGAAATCCCTCTCTTCACCTTCTTTTCAATTGTGATTGATGGATATGACCTCTGTTACACGGATGGAGAAACTTAGGTTCCTGAGGACCAACTCACTTAAAAAAATTCTCAACTATTTGGGACCCGTTTCTAGCCTACCTTGATTAGGTTAGGGGCGACAGGTGACCCCATGCGTGGGTTCCCATGCACAATATCCCTTACAAGCACATAAGCACGTTATGGAGCTGGTGGCACCATGTTGCAATATTGAGCGTCGATAATATGTACAGTATGTACCGTATATATTTTTTTTTCCTGTGACTGAGCTTGTTTGTTTGTTTTGTTCATGTATTGTTCAAAAATTTGAAAATAAAATATTGGAAAGAAGAAGAAGAATTTCAACACACAAGTAAGTAAGTAAGTAAGTAAGTAAGTAAGTCATGGTTTGGCCTACACATGGGAAATAATTTCAACTTGAAATAGTACTTTTATGCTGGCTGTACATGCTGTCCAATGTCCTCATCACATTTTCATCTCATATTCCAAGGTGTGCATTTCCAGCCTCACACATGTTATTTTCCTGGTATCTTCCCAGGTTCTTCATAGGGACATCTGTGTCCACCTTCTCTTTCCGCATCCACGAAGAACGGGAGATCCTGGGCTTCGACCCCAAAACCACATACAACCGTTTCTGCGGGGACACGGAGAAAGAGTGCGAACAGCCCACACACTGGAAAATAGTCTACTGATTTTCATCAGACTGCATCTGACACAAGTGCCAAAAATCAGTGTTAAACGTGACATTGACTTGTATGCGTCACGCAAGATATTTGAAGCGTATTTTATAGTATATTGTGAACTTTTTATGTTTTCAGAGTTGTGCAATCAGGTCCGTGACGACCACTGTGACTGAACCTCATGTTCTCAAAAGGCCAAGACTTTGATGTCAGATGTATTTTACTGTAACGTGCACCACTTTAATCCGTAGGTTCATTTTCAAAGTGAGGGAATTGGAATCCTTCCCTACAAGCTCGGGAGACGTTACATAAGTTGTGTTCTGTCTCATTAATAATGCCAGTAACACTGCGAGTGTCTTATGATGAGTCAGATGACACTGAACTACTTCATAAGGAAGTTCTTAACTTTCCATTTCGTTGGCTTCGAATGATAAGTTTCTATCTGAGTGGAGTGCAGCATCAAATATACTGTATATACGTACTCCACCCCTCTGCCAATCTGGGGAGAGTAGACCAGCACATGCTCCCTCTGATACATTTGCAGTCGCCAGCCCCTTCTTTTCACCTGACAGCAGGGAGTTTCACCGGCAGGATGTAGTGCACGGGAGGATCATGCTACCCCCCCTCGAGCAAGCGTTTCCTACCGACCAGAGCGCAGCGACCAGGACACATATCCTTAATCTTGCTTCCCACCCGCAGACTATTTGTTCCTGTATGGATGCCCAACCAAGCCGGAGGTAACATGGGCACTCAAACCTGCGACGCTCGTGTTGGTTGGCAGACACGGAATCTACCACTGCACTACCCAGGTGCCCTTACTGTCCATGCCAAAAGGTTCATTTAAAAAAGAAAAGCACACAGGCTGAAGGTAATATTCCAAGATCATGTAATATCAGATAGAAGCTTAGAATTCCAAGAGCACAATTTGTTATAAAGAGGTGTGTTTTCTCTTTCTTGCTGAATGTTTTCTTTCTTCACCACCAGTATGAACACTTGACTCTGGAAGTGTGATCCAAAATCAAGCTGTTTTCCCTCATGTAAATAATGATATGAAGAACTGTCTTGTCTGTGTGTCTTCTTAAAGCATCAAGTATTCAGGCTCAGAACGTTGCCAGTGTTCTTACTGACGGCTGACGGTACATTTATTTTTACCACACCCCCCTCCCCACTCAGAGGAATTTGGTTGGAGACAAAGGGAGCCACGGTGGCCTGTCAACGCCAGGCCACCGTCATGGAGACACCCTGAAGATGCACGTGTTGCAATTAGGAACTGGCAGGCGTGGACATCGTCTGGTGGCTCGGTGTGTAAAGTGTAAAGCTGAGATATTCGCAAAGCTTGGAAATAGCCACAGACAATCAATGTCGTTAGTTAGTTTTTTTTTTTTTTACCATTTTAAGTGAGTTTTTTTTCTTATCTGGGCCCACACTTTTCAAGGTCTGATGGATTGAAAAAGGGAAAGATCAACTCAACTGCACCATTCACTCTTGGAAAAAGGCACGATTGAAAATCAAAAGCAGTCCAAGGCATTTATGTGGGTATGAGTGCTTTGGTTTGATCTTTACACACTTTTTGATGTGGTACTTGTTAGGAACGCATCATCCACACAGAGTATGTCTACATGCATGTCTACATAATTATATTTGAACCCAATTAAACCAATACTCCCAACTATTGACATTGTCATGTAAATGCCTTTGAATCAGAGTAAGAATAATACAGTTGACAGTTGACACCTATAGATCGCTGCTCAGTCTTCCCATTTATTTTCATTTCCAGTAAGCTGGATGTTGTGTAACACATTTGAGAGCTGTCAACCGGTTATTACATGGATCCATGTAAACGGGGTTATTAGAGAAATTGAGTTTGCTAGAGCAGGGGTTCCCAACCTTGTGCATGTCAAATGGATATGCTGTAGACAATGGATTCTCCCATTTGATAAGATTTATATTAGGAAACAGCACCAGAGGATTTCTATTGTTATACGTGACAAATATATAACTGTACTGTAGCCTAGGTGAGGAGGTAACAGTGGCATCCATCTTTATACATTCTCTCATGGCACGTTCTTCCAGTGTAGGAAATTATGAAAGACCACTCCACAGCCCCTCAAGGACCCCTGCAGGTCCCCGGAGCCCATTTCGGACACCTGCGTGCTATAGTTTCTGCCTCCAACACCCTGGTTCAGTAGCAGCTCTTAAGTAACTTGTCTCTCACTGTAGTTCTTGCTTACAGTATGTCTCTCGCTCATCTTTCTCTTTCTCAATACTGTTATCAGTGGCCAGAAAACCAGTAGGACGGCCATGACAATGCTATTCTTATTGATGTTTTCAGCTTCACAATGCACACGTGTCATATTTCATCTGTGCTACTGTTGGACCAAAACCAAAAGCTCCACGTATTGTTTGGCCTTTTTTTTTATGTGGGTATGGAAACGTACTAGACATAATAGGTTGTGGGCGCAGCTGGTACTGACGGAAATTAGGCTTGACAGACTGTCATCATCCCTAAAAACTCTTACATCACAAGTAAAGTTGATTTATCCAGATCCATACGTCAAAATGCAACTCTAGCCTTGTGTCTTCCTAACTGACATCCTGTGTTGACAGGTGTGGGAGAGGAAGTAATCACTAAACCAAAGGTATTTCTTTCATTGTGGCTTTTTGACCACACCTGATTTTTGTCTCAATGCGATACGGCTTTTGTTTTCCTTGATAAATCCATTCCGCTTTCCGAACAAAAAACACCATATAAATCAAGAGATGCGTAATCCGTTCCGAGAATATGCAGCGTTCTTTTTTACTTTTCCCTGTGGACACAACGTGATAACACTCAGCTATAGCACTGACTCTGCCTTTCCCCTGTGGATCCTACACACATAACAGATTGCATTGTGAGTTTTCCCTGTGGAGACCCACGCCTATACATCAATATGTTTGTATAATGTGTTGCTTGGAGCAGCTCTATAGTCTTTTCCCTCAGGAAAGTCCCCTCTTGTAGAACAGTCATTTGCACTTGCTTTTGATTTCTCACCAGACTCACTACTGAGTATTACAGACACACTAGACCCTACACAATATTCTTTATCTTTCCACTAAGAATATTCCATCTTTTATATTGTGGGCTACAGGTAGAGTCATTGGGGTGAGATTCGAAATGTGACCAGGGTTGGCTATGATTTATGTCAGAAAAGGTGGGTAGACCATAGACAGAAAACAGTGCTGTACAGTATCTCTATGGGTTAAACAGTAATAATACATATATAAGTGATGTTTTATAGTGCTTGTGCACAAGGGTAGAAGTAACCAATTACATTTACTCAAATTACTGTAATGGAGCAAGTTTTTGTGTACTTGTACTTTTTTGAGTATTTCTGAAAAGTCAATAATACTTTTGTATGTTTCTGCTGAAGTAGGCTATTGGCAACCTTTTAAACCACATCCATACAGAGTATAGCCTACTGTAAATTGTGTGGAGCTCCATAATAAGCATCACAAACTGGACCAATGAAAACCAAAGCCAGCTCTATCACATGGGCAACCTGAGCATGAAGGGGCCCTCCGTTTTTTGTTTTTTAGTCGGGCTCCTGTCAGGCTCCACAGAACTATGACACAAATCTAAGACTAATGAAAGAAAAATGGTTTCCAAGAAGATTTTGAAAATTTTGGGTGGCTAATCTGGCCTTGATAAACACTGACAAATTGTGCAGCCATTCACAGTGAGAAGAGGAATCTGACTTAATAATTATTGTGTAATTTTCAAATTAAAATAATCTCGTTTGAGTCAAATTATTCTCCTTCCTAAACATAATAATAATAAAAACAAACAAACTTGAGGACATATTTTTCCACCAGCATACTTGTAGCCTAGCCTAAAATATGAGCAATGTACTACTGCTTCTACTCAAGCTACTCTTTCCACCACTGTGTGTGCATGCTCCCATGACAGACAGGTTGCAGTAGAGGACACGCCCCTCACACAGACTTACCTGCACATCCATTCAGGTAGAGGCAGGCGCTCAGAGCAGCTGGAGCCGAGCAGCAGAGAGGGACTGGAGCACAGGCTTGCACTGCAGTTCGCGTACAGGATCACTTTATTGGACGGCCATTTGCATCTGGTTTTCTTCCCATTACCAACTGATGGAGAGGGCCACCTGCTAGGAGCCACCTAGCGTCATGCCCCCCTCACCAGCCCGCCAATCTACTGTTGGATTACAATCACTTTGACCAATTCATTAAGAGGACACACCAACCAGGTAGGTCCAGCTTGACTGGGGCGCTATAGTCTAATGTGTTATGTGTGAAATGTCATAGACTAAACTAACTTCATCAAGTCACAGTCTGCCAGATGAGAGTTCAGCCAGTACGACGCCGCCTATACACTGGGATCACGTTGAGGACAAATCACTAGCCTTGTAGGCTAATATTAGCCTAGCCTATTCTTAATAGGGACTTGAGTGTGTCTGGGGTATTCAATATTGAGTTTATGATGATTATATATATTTTTTTAAATCACTAAACTCTATGATATTCTTTTAGCAAATTGGTGACACTAGAAAGTAGGCTAAGTTAGGAGTTTATAGTGCTATAGCCTACTATAAGTTTTTCTGTGGTAGTTGTATAAAATTTAACTTGTAGCAGTTCCATAATAATGTTGCTGTGATTTTTGTAGTATTATTCGAAAATGTAAGCTTATCACAGGATGACTACATTTAAGCCTATTATAAAGATCCAATTAGTCAATCATTATCATGCATCCATTAACTGAATAGCCTACATTCATCATTCAATAACTGATTATTCCATTAATTGAATAGGCCTATATTATTATAGACTTAATGAATGACTAAATAGATCTTGATCTTGAGGGTGAGAGATAGCAGGTCAACAGTAGGCTATATGCCACATCTGGTAGGCTACATCTGAAAGCTGGCAACCTGAAGATTAATTTGAGATGAAGCTCAGCACTGTCAGGTTTTTGTAGTCACAAATATGTAATACACATTGTTTTGTTAGACATCTATCCAAATGATGAAAGGTTAGAGTGTTTAAGGGCTTAAAACATTCTCAATTATGTCTCCTAAGTTGTTGCAGCAATTTTTGGGTATATACCATTTGGTATTTTTGACCACATGAGAATTGATAGAAAAAAAATCTAAAATCCCTTTAAAATAACACCAAGACCTTGGGGACCACTATAGAAAAATGCATGCTATGATTTGGTATCAAACAACTTGGAGATTCCTGTAAGAATTGCATTTTTGCAGATTGGGTGGCAGCACTAACAGCACTTCTGTACTGGAAATTATTTTATAGTTAGGTTGAGTTTAAAAAAATGGCTTCACTTCACTGCAATCAAATATGGTGGCTCAGTGGTTAGCCCTGTTGCCTCCCAGCAAGAAGGTCCCGGGTTCGAACCCCGGTCCGTCCCTGGTCCTTTCTGTGTGTTCTTCTCCCCGTGTTCGAGTGGGTATCCTCCGGGTGCCCCGCTTTCCTCCCACCATCAAAGACGTACCGTATATTAGGGTTAATACTCCTGTCAGTGCCCGTTAAGTTAACTAACTTAACTTAATGACATGTACAGTATGTTAGGCTTAATACTCCTGTCAGTGCCCCTTAAGTTAACTAACTTAACTTAATGACATGTACAGTATGTTAGAGTTAATACTCCTGTCAGTGCCCTTAACTTAACTTAACTTAAAGACATGTACAGTATATTAGGGTTAATAGTCCTAGTAGAGGATGGATGAAATACAGAGTATAAATGTCCCCATGGGGACAATAATGGATAACTTAACTTAAATTAACTTAACTTACTATGGGGACTAACATCATCACACATGAATACAATTGAGCTCATTGAATCCACAAGAGTCTCAGCTTTCCTTACCCAATTTATACCATTCCATGACTGTTATATGGACCGTTATATACCGCCGTATACTGAGGTGACGCCGTCACCCCAGTATACATAAATATTAAAATAGAATAGGAGAAAATAACACATTTATACTATGCAAAAAGAGCTGCATGGTTTTTGCCAAAAACTGCATGGGATTAGCATAAAGTGGGCATGTCTGTAAAGGGGAGACTCATGGGTACCCATAGAACCCATTCTCATTCAGATATCTTGAGGTGAGAGGTCAAGGGACCCCTTTGAAAATGGCCATGTCAGTTTTTCCCTCGCCAAAATTTAGCCTAACTTTGGACTGGAGTGTTATTTAGCCCCCTTCCCGACAAGCTAGCATAACATGGTTGGTTAAAAATGAGCCCACTACAGCCTACGAAAGACAATATCAACCGCGGATGTCCAAATAGTGGTAGGGACAAGTAAGGTCGAATGTCCAATTGTCCATACCATAAATTACACCCATGCTACTACTCACAATAGCCTTTACATTAATCAATATAATTCACGTTCATACATTTGTTTATGATGCCAAATTTGCCAATACAGTTGAAGTCAGAAGTTTGCATACACTCAGGTTTTTTTAACCACTCCCCAGATTTCATGTTAACAAACTATAGTTTGGCAAGTCGGTTAGGACATCTACTTTGTGCATGACACAAGTCATTTTTCCAGCAATTATTTACAGGCAGATTATTTCACTTAACAATTAACAATTAACTACAACTATATAACAATTCCAGTGGGTCAGAATTTTACATACACTAAGTTGACTGTGACTTTAAACAGCTTGGAAAATTCCAGAAAAGGATGTCATGGCTTTAGAAGCATCTGTTAAGTTAAGTTATCCTTTATTTATCCCCTTGGGGAAATTCATCCTCTGCATTTGACCCATCCTCTACTAGGAACCTTCCTAGAACTAGGAGCAGTGGGCAGCCACTGTGCAGCGCCCGGGGACCAACTCCAGTTCTTTTTGCCAGTACCTTGGTCAGGGGCACTGACAGGAGTATTAACCCTAACATACATGTCTTTCTTTGATGGTGGGAGGAAACCGGAGCACCCGGAGAAAACCCACACAAACACGGGGAGAACATGCAAACTCCACACAGAAAGGACCTGGGACGGACCGGGGTTCGAACCCGGGACCTTCTTGCTGTGAGGCAACAGTGTTAACCACTGAGCCACCGTGCCGTCCATCTGATAGGCTAATTGACATCATTTGAGTCAATTGGAGTTGTACATATCCAGTGAATAATTCTATTGAACTGCCAGTTTATGAATGAGATGAAATGTGATTTTCACATGATGTGCGTTTCTGTCAGCCTCTTCCCTGATGGCCTTCTTCCATCAGCTGCGACTCCTCCTCTGGAAGAACAGCCTCGGCGTCATCAGACAGCCAGTAAGTCACATCCAATCACACTGGCGCTTTCTTATTAGCATAACACAAAAATCCACATTGAAAACAAACAATTTGTTACCTGGTGGCCAGTGATGCATATCTATATTAAATAAATAAATAAATAAATAATCACAACCACTTTTTCACCAAATGCAATAAAAGTACATTATTTCTTTATTGTTATTGGTGTGGAGAGAAATCAAGAATTGTCCCTGTAGTGCAGTAGATTCCCTGCCTACCAACACGAGGGTTGCAGGTTCAAGCCCATGTTACCTCTGGCTTGATTGGGCGTCCGTACATGAACAATTGGCTGTGTCTGCGGGTGGGAAGCCGGATTAAGGGTATGATTCCTGGTCACTGCACTAGTGCCTCCTCTGGTCAGCCTGTTTGGGGGAAGGGGAACTGGGGGGAATAGCGTGATCCTCCCACACACTACGTCCTGCTGGTGAAACGCCTCACTGTCAGGTGAAGAGAAGTGTCTGGCGACTGCACATGTATCAGAGGAGGCATGTGCTAGTCTACGGCTCTCCCCAGATCGGCAGAGGGGGTGGAGCAGCGACTGGGACACCCTAGCATGGAATTGGCCAAGTACAACAATTGGGGAGAAAAACAGGATTTTTCTTTAGTGATATTGAACCATGAATCAAAATGTATATGGGAAATCAACTCATTGTATATTGAATATCAGTGCTATGCTGTTTTCTTATGCATCTGTTGTGTCTTGTAGGGATGGTCGTTGACTCTCATCATCTGGCCCCTGGTCATCTTCATCATCCTGGCGGTCACCCGCAACCAGTTTCCCTCTCAGATGAGAGATGCATGTAGGTGTCGTTATTTGCACTCTAAAACTGGAAGTGGTGATCTTCATGATCTTGATGCATGAAGAGAAGACTTGAGACTTGACTTGACCTGGGTTCTGGTGACTTGGTAGTTGACTGAAGTGTGCTTTGATGACTTGAAAGGGGTTCTGAAGTCTTGACCTGAGATCTTGTGTTTGGTGTAAATGACTTAGTTTGAAAAGTGACGAGATTTGTTCCAGCAGACGTCGGTTTTCTGAATTTGTATGGAATCATTGAATTTATTGAAGTGGACACTAATTATAGAAATCGAACTCATGATGCTCTTACCAAGTTTTTATCCTATTTAAACCATATTGCATTGGGAAAGACCTATATATTTAGTTTTCTTTTAGATATCAAATTGATACTGGACTCGACCTGGACTTGTCAAATGTCAAGTTGTAATCAATTATGGGCCGTATTGTAATTACAGAGGAATATTACGATTTCATCTGTTCTCTCTGTCGGTGTACAGTCTTTCTTCAGAGTGTTAGCAAATATTTATTGGCAGTCATCCCTTTGAAAACACCTAAAACAGGCTCAACATGTTATCATAGTATGCTTTCAGATTAGTCGGAGGACCATTAGTCACAATGGCAACTTGTGATGAAGACAAACTTTTTGTTTGTTTGGCGTCTCAGAAAATAAATAGCGATCTCTGCATACCGCAGCCGGGGACATTCCGGTTTCACAAACAAACCTGAATGGTGAACCTCTATGGTGCGTGCCTGTCCCCTATCTCTAGGGGATTAATAAAGTACTCTATATATCTATCTATCTATCTATCTATCTATCTATCTATCTATCTATCTATCTATCTATCTATCTATCTATCTATCGATCTATCTACTCATGCCCGTAACTACCATTTTCTTTTTTAGAAAAATAGCCCCAGCCCCCAGATCTATTCATCTGTCATTGATGTCATTGAAATCCTCATAAATCACATGATATATGACATAGTTGATCAGAAATTCAACAATTTGCTTCCTCTCTGTGTGCTATATAGAAGGAAGAGACATAACTCACCACAACGTTCAAATTTTGCATTGGGGCTAGACTTTGGGGACAGTTCTATTGAAGTGAATGGGCAAGTAACTCCCCTATAAGTTATGTTTGTGTAGATGGGCCATTGTATTTAATTGAGCAGTATTCTGCCATATGTGACCTGTATGCAGAATATATAGTATGTGGGGAGACATTTATTTTTTGTATCATTGTAAAGCAACAGCACAGTAAAGAGGATATTAATCTAATATGATGTCTGTAGTTCTTTATAGATCTAGCCTCTTAATTTAGCTCTCAAAGTGCACCAGATTGAAGCATTTTACTTTAAAATGGACAACATTTTCGAACCGGGGACCCACCACGCCGCCCTAAATATCCTCCGTATTTCTCAAACCCTGGCTACGGCCATGTCTCTACTGCATTAACACAGTGTTTGTGCTTTTACTTTTAAATTGACTAAGTGCTTATTACTTGCAACAAATAGCAGTTGGGAGTTAGATGCCTTGCTCAAGGGCTTTGGAGAGTTCTCCAAGCTCAGTTCTCTAAGTGATTATCAAACCTTTTCATATCAAGGACCCTCATTTAGTCCACATTAGGGCCCCATTTGATTAGATTTTACCTCTCAGTCCCAAATTGGATTTTATTTTTTACTGTTAGATAATGATTTTGTCCAGAATCCCATGACTATCTGAGGGATAATAGTGAAACTATGATCAAAACAGTCATTATTCTACATTCTTAACTTGTTGTAAATTAAATAATGGCGAAGTTGAACATTTCATCAAATTGCCAGGGGGCCTGGAACCTCCTCAAGGAGCCCTGGTGGTCCCCAGGCCCTATTGAGAACCATTGCTCTCACAATTAATTACAACCTTGTCTCCTATATTTATGCCAAGTCTCTTTGAATAAGAGCATTAGTTAAATGAAAAGAAGCTCCTAGCTTTATCCAAGGTGTGACACCGTTTGACCCTCCCACTTTTGTCCCTGCATTTTTAGTTTTTTTTTGATGGATCAAATTCAATAGATGTAACGTGATGAGCCAACTTGCCCTAATGCAAAACCCCAGAGAGTCAATCTGAACAATGCGTCATGTGAACGCAGCTTGTGTGTGTTTTTTTCCATTCTTCGTGGAAGCTGACATAGTAGTGGACCGCACCCCAAACAGGCAACAACGCTGAACCAGATCCCCCTGATAGAGTGATGAGCAGTAGAGGCTGCAACCAGGTAGTGTGACAGCCTTGTGACCCACTGTGCTACAGACACAGCAGTCTAATGAGCCCTCAGTCTGGGAGAAGCTTTCAAAATGGGTCACTGTCTTTCACAGAGATGGTGCTTCTACAGCAGATAATGTAGGTCTGACAGAAATAAGCTATAATAGGTGGCCATCAACCCACTCCTGGCACCTCCCATCATTGTTTTGGAGGCAGGTGCTGAGATTTCATGGTTGGAAAACAACTTCCGAAGT
The DNA here is from genome assembly GCF_964638095.1 of Poromitra crassiceps. Lineage (NCBI taxonomy): Eukaryota > Metazoa > Chordata > Actinopteri > Beryciformes > Melamphaidae > Poromitra > Poromitra crassiceps. Next base: position 23,363,918 of record NC_139627.1, on the reverse strand, counting down.
TGGAAAGATGTAAATTAGCTTGAAGCTATAATCTGGTGCAAGGCATCTCATTGTTCTTTACTGAGAATGATTAATGTACATGCACACTGGCCCTGCCAAATAAACCAAATACAATAAAAATAAAGAACACGTTTTGTTCTTGTGCAACATAAATGGACAAGTAACTGTTAAGCACAAAGTGTGACATTCTGCTATACTGTAGGTTTTGCTGCCTCTCCACTTTTCATTCATGGACTGTAATGAGTGCCAGTTTAAATCAGAGATATTAGAAGAGAGGAGATAATATATGTATTGTAGCCAGTTTGAGATCAAATGATTAGATGGGGAGCAAATAAGATCCAGGTTTTGTGTCATTTGAATTCCAGCGATGCCAATCTTCAACATCGTTCTGTGTGAGAAAATTTATATAAATTTGTAACAGTGTTTTGTGAGCGTTTTTGTAATTTCAGTATGTTGGCGCTCCATTGATGTAAATTGCTCTCTTCAACACCCGGCATCCGGGTAGTGTAGTGGTAGATTCCCTGCCTACCAACACGTGTTAGCTCCGGCTTGGTCGGGTCGCCTGTTCAGGGCGGAAGGGAACTAGTGGGAATAGAGTGATCCTCCCACGTGCTACGTCCTGCCGGTGAAGCTCCCCGCTGTCAGGTGAAAAGAAGCGACTGGCAACTGCACATGTATCGGAGGAAGCATGTGTGTGTCTGTCTCCCGCTGTCCCCAGATCGGCAGAGGGAGTGGTTCAGCGACTGGGGCAGCAGGGGGAATTGGCCAGGTACAATTGGGGAGAAAATGGGGGGCAAAATCAGAAAATAATAATAATAATAATAATAAAAAAACATTTGTTTGCTATGTACAGTACTTTGCTGTTTGAGTGTATGTGGCGGACCAGAGTGTGCGGCGGCAGCCTGCAGTTTTGAGCTGAATCACGTCTTCAAAGGCAGGGCACGTTTATGTACTCGAGGCTTCATAATGACTTTAGTTATGATAAAGTGAGGTTAGGCACTGTTTACCAAGCTCTTAACCTCCCACCAGGAAACACGTTGCATAAAGACAAAGCTTTGGTTTCTGATGGAATATAACAGGAATGAATAGATAGCATGCAGTAAGCTCAGTTTTCATGGCCTTGACTGACAGGAACCTGCTTTTTTATGCCTTTCACCTCTTTTACTCTTTGTTCAGGATGAATGTTTTCTTATGAGGAATATGTTTCTTCTTCTACTCCACCGCTGAACAATGAATGGTCTCTGTATTCAACTCTGTATTCAATGTCAGTGCTTTTCAATACACTCTATTGAAAACACTCTCAAGCCATACTCAAATTTCAAATATGTTTACACTGTAATATAAGTTTTTTGCCACTTTAGGTACAGTATCTAGACTCAAGAAGAAATGGTAACACTTTACTTGAATTGCTCATAAGGCATTATTAGGCACCGTAAGCACATTAATCACATTGAGTGCATGATATAAATAGTATAATTATAGCACAATGTGCAAAACATTCAGGGGGTTTAGTAGTACTTAGGGTGACTGATATTCATATTAAAATGAATGACATTTTCTGATGTCTATTTCAGAGGTTTTCAAAGTGGTAGGTGGGCCTCCCCAGGGCGGCTCCAAGCAGTTTCAGGGGAGGCTCAGTGAATGAAAGTGAAAAAAATATCACATTAGTTATTATTATTGGTTATCAAAAGGAGATCACATAGAATAGCCTAAATGGGTGTGATTTGGTAGTTTTCCCCCACTTTCCTCATTTGTTGAGTGTCTATGCGGGATAAATAATCACGATCCCATAGGCATCGAGGAATTGAGCAAGCAGGGCGCCTTCTTCCAAACTTTGTTTGGGGGAGGCCCAAAGTCTCAGACTTTGAAAACCCTTGATCTATATTAAACGTGTATCCGTGCAGTGCAGTAACAGACTAACAGCACAGTAACTAAAACTCTTTCTTGTCTTTTGTAGGCTATGTGGGACCCCTTCACTGCAGTAACAAATTAACAGTACAGTAACAGTTTTGTCTTGTCTTTCACATGCTATGTGGGACCCCTTCACTGCAGTAACAGACTAACAGTACAGTAACAGTCTTGTCTTGTCTTTCACAGGCTATGTGGGACCCCTTCACTGCAGTAACAGACTAACAGTACAGTAACAGTCTTGTCTTGTCTTTCGCAGGCTATGTGGGACCCCTTCACTGCAGTAACAAATTAACAGTACAGTAACAGTTGTGTCTTGTCTTTCGCAGGCTATGTGGGACCCCTTCACTGCAGTAACAAATTAACAGTACAGTAACAGTTTTGTCTTGTCTTTCGCAGGCTATGTGGGACCCCTTCACTGCAGTAACAGACTAACAGTACAGTAACAGTCTTGTCTTGTCTTTCGCAGGCTATGTGGGACCCCTTCACTGCAGTAACAGACTAACAGTACAGTAACAGTCTTGTCTTGTCTTTCACAGGCTATGTGGGACCCCTTCACTGCAGTAACAGACTAACAGTACAGTAACAGTCTTGTCTTGTCTTTCGCAGGCTATGTGGGACCCCTTCACTGCAGTAACAAATTAACAGTACAGTAACAGTTTTGTCTTGTCTTTCGCAGGCTATGTGGGACCCCTTCACTGCAGTAACAGACTAACAGTACAGTAACAGTCTTGTCTTTCACAGGCTATGTGGGACCCCTTCACTGCAGTAACAGACTAACAGTACAGTAACAGTCTTGTCTTGTCTTTCACAGGCTATGTGGGACCCCTTCACTGCAGTAACAGACTAACAGTACAGTAACAGTCTTGTCTTCCACAGGCTATGTGGGACCCCTTCACTGCAGTAACAGACTAACAGTACAGTCACAGTCTTGTCTTCCACAGGCTATGTGGGACCCCTTCACTGCAGTAACAGACTAACAGTACAGTCACAGTCTTGTCTTTCACAGGCTATGTGGGACCCCTTCACTGCAGTAACAGACTAACAGTACAGTCACAGTCTTGTCTTTCACAGGCTATGTGGGACCCCTTCACTGCAGTAACAGACTAACAGTACAGTCACAGTCTTGTCTTTCACAGGCTATGTGGGACCCCTTCACTGCAGTAACAGACTAACAGTACAGTCACAGTCTTGTCTTTCACAGGCTATGTGGGACCCCTTCACTGCAGTAACAGACTAACAGTACAGTTACAGTCTTGTCTTTCACAGGCTATGTGGGACCCCTTCACTGCAGTAACAGACTAACAGTACAGTCAGTCTTGTCTTTCACAGGCTATGTGGGACCCCTTCACTGCAGTAACAGACTAACAGTACAGTCACAGTCTTGTCTTTCACAGGCTATGTGGGACCCCTTCACTGCAGTAACAGACAGTACAGTAACAGTCTTATCTTGTCTTTTGCAGGCTATGTATGTGGGACCCCTTCACTGCAGTAACAGACAGTACAGTAACAGTCTTATCTTGTCTTTTGCAGGCTATGTGGGGCCCCGGAACCTACCCAGCACAGGCTTCTTCCCTTTCCTGCAGACCCTCATGTGCAACGTAGACAGCAACTGCCATAACAAATCACGCCTGGGGTACCCCCACGCATCCAAGACCAAACATGGTTCCGGAAGGTACAGTACCTACGCTCATCATTTGGGTTTTTACATTATCTGTTATGTACTGGGTCTGGGCTAAGTCTTAGGGTGGTTTCACACTGGGGACCCAGTACCGTTTCCATGCACACTTGTCCCCAAATTGAGTGTGTGAACGTTGCGTTCCTTGCCCTGGCACGCAACAGTACCGTGACAGGGTCCACTTGAAAAGGTGGTCTGGGGAACGCTTGGGTGGGCCCGGGGATGGAACACTTGCGAATGTGAACGCCAACTGTACCGAACCACGTAGACAACACACAGGCGAGGATACACTCCAGGTAGACAACACACAGGCGAGGATACACTCCAGGTAGACAACACACAGGTGAGGATACACTCCAGGTAGACAACACACAGGCGGGGATACACTCCAGGTAGACAACACACAGGCGAGGATACACTCCAGGTAGACAACACACAGGTGAGGATACACTCCAGGTAGACAACACACAGGCGAGGATACACTCCAGGTAGACAACACACAGGCGAGGATACACTCCAGGTAGACAACACACAGGCGAGGATACACTCCAGGTAGACAACACACAGGCGAGGATACACTCCAGGTAGACAACACACAGGCGAGGATACACTCCAGCCATAGTTGATGACGTAAGGCACGGTGGGGAGCGTGGCTCCGCCCGTTGCGATCAAGTTTTCTCTCCCAGACGGGTCCAGACCCGTCTCTTCTATGTCTGGGTTTGAGCCTGGCTCAGGTCTTGAAGCTCGCGTTGATACAGGCGCACTGGCAAGAGTGCGATGGAGGTCCCTTCCCACACTAAGTGGCCAGGATAATGTTTAGTTTTACTATCAATGTAGCCACCATGACTGAGACTGTTAGTGTGTTCAATCACCTCTGGCCGGAGTTTCTGCAAATGTTGAATGATTCCGATGTGGAATAAATAGCACCCCCTGCTGTCATGTGGTGTATGAGCCGCAGGAGTGGTTAACACGTTGAGTGCCATGGACGAGATATCTCGTCTTACATAATCCAACCGTTGAGTGCCAAAGACGAGATATCTCGTCTTACATAAACATTTTTTTTTTTTGACGGTGGGACATCAATCAACCCCTTTTACGTCTTCTATATCAATATTGGAGGAAGAGAATGTGTATAATCTATTTTACCGACCACTAAGTGGCGACAGTTCTCTCCAGACAGAGAGAAAGCCACAGCCACGGGTCCGCTGGAGAAAGCCAGTCTAATTTTCAAGGAAATAGCTGGGCGAAAACTCTTTCGATTTCACACACACACACACACACACACACACACACACGCGCGCGCACGCACACACACACACACTCGAGTACCTTTGCGCATAAATAAGACCAGAATCGCAAAAGCTTCTTCAAAGCTCTCAGCCGACACCTCAAGAAACGAACGAGCCAGTTTTACAGTCCAGACTGCCCGAGAGCGGCCGCGGAGCCTCCTCCCTCCGCAGCACAGACGGAGGGAGGAGTTTGGAGACACACACACACACACACACACACACACACACACACACACACACACACACACACACACACACACACACACACACACACACACACAATACAGTATACAGACTTGCCCAAGGGCACCCATAATCACAGGCACGTGAGGTGGTTCTAAAAATCCATTTATCTCTAAACTCTCTGAAAATCTCTGAAACCATGCTGTACTCAACGGCTAATATCTACATAACTACTAACTCTGCAAACTAACTCTTTTAGACAGAGAAAGCACACATTCTATTAGTTCTTTTTAGATGATTGGTGTTCACGAAGTCTTAACAGAAAAGAATCCTCGGCTCTTGTAAAATGAGCCAGAATCCTCAAAAAAAAACCTGGCACAACTTACCTACAGGATTGAAAAAACGGCTGGCACTCAATGTGTTAAAAGTAAGATCTGTGTCAGTCTGCATTCTTCCACGCAAGCTCATCACAATATTGTTTGGGGAGGGTCAATCATATTTTTCAAATCACTTGGGGAGGGTCAAGGAAAAATATATTTAGATCAGAGAAGGGGTACAGCTTTTTATTTCAGAGCACACCAAATCCCTCCAGTGACCCCCCCTTCTAAATAACGAACGGTCCCTAACCCGCCGACCAACTGGGTGTTGGCCAGCGCCTCCTAAAATATCTTGGGCTGAAGCCCGTCGGCTCCACACATGGCTCGAGGTCTCCAAAGCCTCGAACATCTGGAACTGGAACAAACTCTGACTGAACCGTTGAACTGGTCCTACTTATAGCCGAGCCAGTCTGACATCACTGGTGATGTCATAACTCCTCTCACTCCCAGCCAGTGATGTCACACTTAAGACACTTGTGGCACTTGTGATGTCACCGATGGCATTGTGATGTCATCTTGTGGTGATGATGTCATCAGAGAAGTGCCGGCCAGGAGCCCAGCCGGACCCAGAGGCCCGTATATGCCTTGCATGTCAGCCGACGCATCATGGTTGTTGACGTGGAGCATTTGTAACAGTATCATTATAGCCTATGGCTATTTTTGGTAGGCGAAAAGTGTTTAAAATCAACTAACAATCACTAACCACCGTTTGAATTACAAGACATTCAAAATTCACACAATGCATGGGAACACAACAAACAGGTTAGCGATGGAAGTAGTTTGGCTTGTATAAAGCTGTATGCCAATATTCTCCATTGGCCTGGCATTATGTGATTGAAAGGAAAGAGCATGCACCCTTGGGTCACGAGCAAGCGGTCATGACACACCTACAGTAAGCATTGCAGCATCACACATGGGACGGGGTTAGTCATTCTTCATGGAAAAATACCTACAGCAAAGAAGGCCTTCTCACTATACAGGTCACATTACAGTCAGTATACATGTAGAAGGCTTTCACATTACAGTCAGTATACATGTAGAAGGCTTTCACATTACAGTCAGTATACAGGTTGAAGGCTTTCACATTACAGTCAGTATACATGTAGAAGGCTTTCACATTACAGTCAGTATACAGGTTGAAGGCTTTCACATTACAGTCAGTATACAGGTTGAAGGCTTTCACATTACAGTCAGTATACAGGTAGAACACAGGTAGTGTGTGTTATTCTCTTTTCTCATTTGTGACAGGCCCTGGTGTTCTGGGTAACAAGTCGGCCAAGGTCGTTTTTGGTTTTCTTTTGACAGATTATGAAAGTGCAGATTGTAAACTTTCAAATGATGTGTCAGACATTGAAATCTGAAAATAATAGTTGAAGATATGCTTATTTGAATGTTTGTACTCCTAAAAGCAACATTCAGAAAAAAACGCCCTGACAGTTGATGAACAAACTTGATTTGCCCTGAGCAAGCTTAGTTTGCTCACAGATTATTTAGTGATCCTAAAACTGTTGCTTGTTATTGAGTACGCGCTTCAACATCTAAACTTGCCTAATATGAAGAAAAAAATAGCCCATTGTCTCTTTTGGAATTCTTTAGTGTATTCCTTTATTTTTAGCACCGCTCAGACAAGTTACGTAATCCTTTTTGAAACAGAAAACATTTACCTTTACGTCGGCAACGCCTCGGCTGCCTTTGAGGCAGTTCGAGCGTTCAATAAATACCCAGAACATCACTCAAGGGAGACTTTTTTTCCCCTCTGCTTTTGTCACATCAGTTGTTGTATAGTTTCACAGGCGGGTGTGGAGGTGGCACTCCTGTAGGCAAAGGTGATGCGAAAAAAAAAGTTTGGGTACACCTTAACCTGCTCGCGAATGATTTTGTTTGATTATTTCTTTCACCCTTTTGTCCATTTCTGTCACCATACATACCCTTTCCATTTACGTTGGCAGTTATTATATAAGTGATATTATATAAGTAATAAATTAGTTTCTTTGGTCAGACGTTGAGAGTGCCATGAATGCATGAAAGGAACACGAACAATCAAAGCGCCACCATATTGACCATATTCACCATATCCACCCAGCACTCCCGGCAGCTCCAGCTCGCCTCTTCCCCCACCCCTCCCTCCCCCGACACCTCTCTGGATTCGGGAGAGAGATGTCAACAGGCTCTTTAAAAGGCAGAAGTCACGAAAGCCAGCCGGACCTGATTGTCTCATCCTCAGCCCTAAAGCACTGTGCTGACCAGCTGGGGTCATGAAATGGAAAAGTCAGGACAGTCAGTCAGTCAGTCATGGATGCTTAGTGGTTAAAGGGATGTAGCTAGGGATAGGAAGGTGGTAGAGAGTCAGGATTTGAGGGGGTAGGAATAGTGATTAGGGGGATGTGGATGTTGTTGTTGGGGGTAGGGGCCATAGGAATAGGGAGATGGTGGAGAGTCAGGATTCAAGGAGTTGGTAGGAATAGTGGTGAGGGGGATATGGGTGGTGTTGGTGGGGGGTGGTGCTGTGGTGCCGTGGTCTAAAAGGTTTGTGCTTGTTTGGTTCACCATGATTCACCATGATTCACCTGGCCTGTGCACCAGGAGGCACCCAGGAGAGAAGCACTGTTGTGCACAGGGCATCCTCACCTATATGGATACTTTTGGTGTTCATGTTGGGTCAGTTGTCCAATGGGCTACTCTTCCCAAAACTTGGTTTGATCCTTTAAGCAACCAAGACCAGACTTCAACAAATGACTCCACACACCAACACCCAACAGAAGCACTCTCTATCATCTATCCTTGTATCCTTATAATAATGAATTTTGGGGGAAATGGGTGGGGAAATCCTGCATTGTCTCATCCGCTCTTTCTGCCTTTGCATGACAGCTTGAAACTCCTGCCGAAGGGTTCCCCTGTGGCGGACATACTCGAGAAGGGAGGTGTTCTTCGCGCAGCATTGTTCAAGGACTCCAAATACAACGGAGATCCTACAGCGCTGTTAGAGTTCATGGAGATATTGAGTAAGTTATCTTCCTACAATCAGAGACACGTTTTCATAGCATCCTGTGAAGTTTGACTCCTCCAGTTATGGCTGGAGATTAGGTTACATTAAGACCACAGACCCCCTTTTGATAGGATTTTGTCCCGGCAACCATCATACAGTATAGGGATTGACTTTTGTTGAGTTAATATTGAGTTGTATAACTCACACCGTACATGGGAAGATAATACTGGTGAATGAAACCTATGATTACAGTAACCTTTATTTTCTAATTATTTATAGCTTCTCATTTCACTTCCCCAAGCCACTGTTGTCCAGCTTTGTCCACTTCACCACCCCAATTTTTCCTTTTGAAATATTTACATAAGACAATTCAACCTGTTAGCAATGACCAATTTTGCAGTTTTGTTTTATTGACTTAGGTTATATAAGGTGACTATACAATTATGTTAGCATTGTTTAGCTGCAAATCCACTAATAGCAAGCAGTGTTTTAACTATGTGTTTTTGTGTTGAAGGTACAACTCACCAAAGAAAGCCTCATAACGCATCTCTCATGAACGGTGTCAATAGCACTCCTCTGGGAGATCAGGTGGGTATTTTTAAGATAATGTTAGCATTGTTAGCAGCAGATGGATCAGGGGGGTATTATTAAGATAATGTTAGCATTGTTAGCAGCAGATGGATCAGGGGGGTATTATTAAGATAATGTTAGCATTGTTAGCAGCAGATGGACCAGGGGGGTATTATTAAGATAATGTTAGCATTGTTAGCAGCAGATGCATCGGGGGTATTATTAAGATAATGTTAGCATTGTTAGCAGCAGATGCATCAGGGGGGTATTATTAAGATAATGTTAGCATTGTTAGCAGCAGATGCATCAGGGGGGTATTATTAAGATAATGTTAGCATTGTTAGCAGCAGATGCATCAGGGGGGTATTATTAAGATAATGTTAGCATTGTTAGCAGCAGATGCATCAGGGGGGTATTATTAAGATAATGTTAGCATTGTTAGCAGCAGATGCATCAGGGGGGTATTATTAAGATAATGTTAGCATTGTTAGCAGCAGATGGATTGGGGCTTGATTTCTTCCCACCCAGATGAAAAGAGGAAAACACTAACAGGCTTACAGCAAGGCTTCAAAGGCATGTTTCAAATAAAAGCTCTGTTTCTTGTATCACCTTTATTGTATGAGTATAAGTTTTGGGGAATAGTTTGAGGAATATGATAGATTTCTTTCTTGACTTACAAAGTTATCTTTTAAATTGACAAACATCATATGTGTACCTCATGGCGCAATTCAAACAGGATTAAAATAATTATTGTCTCGCGCCATTCACCACAATTCATATTTTTCCAGACGTTGGTGTGTGTAGGCCCTGACAGGAAGGGGAGGGGCTTTGACTCTATCCACCTTATTTCTAGATGCCATGATGACTTACGTGAAATATAGGTGCTTCTTCCGGTGTAATCCTCCCAGCCCCTCCCCCACCCCCCGTGACGTTGCTCACACAGACACAACATACTGTAGCCCGTAGATCTCCGTGAAGGGAGCAACAATCTCCCACAGTTTGACTTCCGGTTTATCGATTTTAACCCTAAACATCCATAGTGTGTAACATCCAGCTTGGCAAAAATCTCATCGATAAATATCCAGAGTTTTTTTCCCAGCGTCTGAGTTTTAACGAGGTAATGCGCCAGCTGCAACAATCAGTCACGTTCTAAACCGGACCTTGTACCCACAATTATTTTACAGCAGGGCATTCAAAAATAAGGTGAAGAGCTGAATGTAACATGAAGTACTTCCTTTCAGTCAATCCTGTACAACTTGTGGGGAATCATACTAAATGTAACAAAAACATTATGACATGGAATGAATACATTAATACAAAAAAATTAAAGGGCAAAGTGCAAAATCTGCATGTTAAATAAAATAATTGTAACATTAAAATAGACATAAAAAAATTGTTTTTATAATGCTGGCGCTTTACATGTTTTTGACCCAGATGCTTGGTGTTATGTGACCGAGGGTGTAATTGTGTGTACTGTGGGGCCTGTATTTGTACAGTCAGGCATGATCTTTGTTAGTAGATAGAGCTGTAGAAATATGTTGTTAGTATACCGGTATTGTAACTGTGAATAATGTGCTTCAGAGGTACAATCACCACTTAGGCTCAGAAAGTCACACTCAGTTGAATTAACCTGTCTAATGAAAAGGATCAGGTTACAGTCTCAATTTATGGACTCGTGGCATATTAAGATAGTCAAGTCAAGTTTATTTGTATAGTCCTAATTCAGAAACTGTATCACCATTATATATATGACGCGCTAATCTGAATATCGATCTTGAGCCATTACTTCCAATGTAATACTGGATACCACGTATCAAAAGTCCTCCAACACCACCACACTTAGTGAACGTTTATTGGTAAATATCATTTGTAAGATATTTGTAACTATACATGACGCAACATTTTCTTCCCCCAAAAAATAAAAATAAAAAATAATTTCTGAAGTGATTGCCTTTATATCACAATGTGAAATAATGCACACCCGTTTATGCCTAGGCCTACTTGTATTAACAAATCTGAATCCACATGCAACCCTTGTAGATGGCATTGGATGCCATGCTGGAGTCAATGAGCCTGTTGAAGAGGACCATCTGCACCTTGGCTCTTCCCATGATGAACACATCCTCCCTCAACACACTCACCTTTGCTTTGGTCACCTTCTGCAAGTCCAATGACACTCTGCTGGAAGTTTCCATCAATACACTCAACAAGGTGTGTGCGTGTGTGCGTGTGTGTGTGTTTGTGAGAGAGAGAGAGAGAGAGAGAGAGAGAGTGTGTGTGTGCATGCATGCATTTGTTGCTGTTATCAGGATAGTGTAATGGCGGTAGCTTCAAATATACACATTTAACTACACACATCTCCAATTTTTACAGCCACGTTGGCTTTGTCGATTCTGAACTTGCCTTACTTACTGGTTGTCAGGTGCTGACAGAGTTGATGCTGAGCAACCCCAGCGAGATGGCGACGGCGGTCGGGATGGGGGTGTTGGTGTACGATCAGCTGCAGAATCAGAGCGCGCTGTGGGAAAGCTTTCTGGCCATTCCCCAGATCCTCTCTCCCACCTCTCTGGACCAAGCATTGGGCGACACAGAGGCACTGCTCACCAACTTACAGGGGTAAGGCACTCTCTGTGAAAGAACAGTGCAAGGGCAGAGGGCAAGGAGCAGTTGCATGCTGACTGAGGAATGAAAAGGGATGATTGAATCAGGCAGAAAAAGGCAGAAAAAGGTGTTTTGCAACCAGTGACCACAATTACATAAAACAGTCAATAAAACCTGAAATACATTTTTATTTTCTTTGCTAATTTTATTTATTCACCCAATTGCTTAAATGCCTAATGTATCCCAGACTTTCTCTTACCATTAAATAGGTGTTGTGGGTCACCCCTTAAGGACCCTGACATCAATGCAGTCTTGAAACACTGAATCCTAGTATTTTTATTTTATTTTATTTACATGTATTTTATTTTATTTTTGACATAGAAAAAAGGTCCAATTTAGACAAAAGACAAAAGAAGGCAAAAAGAACAATAGACCCTTCTCACGGGGGCCATTTTGTGTCGAGAAGCCAGGGTAAACACAGGTGCAAGCAAAACACTAATGAGGGTTTCCAACTTCCATGATTGGAATTTGGAAACCCTCATTAGTGTTTTGCTTGCACCTGTGTTTACCCTGGCTTCTCGACACAAAATGGCCCCCGTGAGAAGGGTCTATCATTGACCACTTCAGCATAAAAGATCAGTATTGGTATTGGCCCCCAAAAAACCATATCGGGCCAGCCCTATTACCATTAGTGCTGTCAGGTGATTGATGCATGGTCTAGTCTAGTGTGTCTCATTATGAAGATGAAATGTTTTTTCCTCACGGTCTCTCTAGTGCTATACATGTCATCCAGAAGAGTCTCCCTGAGTCAGGTGCCTCATTCTCCACGGTGCACACAGGACTTGCTGCAGGCATCAACCTGATCCACTATGTTCAGAAATGGCCTGGCAGAGGTAGCTATGCAACATCACCTGCAGCGTGCATACATTCCTATGTTTCAGCCAAAACATTCCACACTCTTGAAGGTTATTTTTTGAAATGGTATGACAGTAATGCTTTTCCAAAACTCTACACACTAACCACAAATCCTTACACCAAACCAGCAAAGCAGTATACATCTCTTGCAAAAGCAAACAATTCTTGCAAAACTCTTGAAACTCTTAAAACTTTGTTTTTGCGTCAATACAGTACACACAAACCATCATTTAAATAAGCACACAAAGCACCAACCATGCACGATAGTATAAATGAAAAACACATGTGGCTTTTGCTTTTTCTGTGTGCAGGGTATAGCAGTTTGCAGTGAAGTCATGCATGTAGTAAACACACACACACACGAGACACACACACACACAAACACACACACACACACACACGACACACACACACACACACGACACACACACACACACACACACGAAACACACACACACACACACACACACACACACACACACATGACACACGCATTGGCTACAAGTGTTAATGGTTTCAGAGATAGTGCTTATCGTGAGTTACTCCGCGATTCCCACCCCTATTCAAGAATCACTGTAGTGTTTAAGCATTCAAAAAAATAAACCTTTAAGTCATTAATAATCACAGCAGCAGCCGTTAATTCTCTGCTAGTGCAATACATGAACTTGTGCAATACAATATATCAACGTGCAATATTCTTTTACTACCTCAGCAGTATTTTATTATTGTTTTGTTCCTGCTTTTTTTGCCCCCCATCTAGGTGTCAAGTGTCATCTGTTCTTAATGTTGTTGTTGTTGTTTTTTCTCTTAAATGTTTTTTAATTATTTACGTCTGATTTTAATGCACTGTCAGCTGAAGCACTCTTAATTTTGTTGTATGGGGAACTGTGCAATGACAATAAAGGCTATTATTCTATTCTTCTTCTATTCTTCTAATAGATAAGCAGGGTGAATGACAATGTAGTGACAATCATAGGTAATAAGGAGTACTGTGATTAATTTGGTAAATAAAACATTCATTACCCATCTACTACTTTTCTTAAACATCCAGTGTAATGAATTCAACTCACTCAGGGAAAGTTTGATATTGATTTCTAACACAATGAAATTGAGAAATGCAATTTTCAGTTGCACTGGTCCTTCCTGTAATAGGCCAAGTCACGCCTTGGAAAGGAATGACATTCATTTGAAACAACACAGGGAAGGGTAGAGCGTATAGAAAGGCTTTAATCCTACCCTCAGCCGGCCCGGGTTCGAATCAGACCCATGGCCATTTGCGGCATATCATCCATCCCTTCTCTCCTTACCTTTCCTATCTACTTACTATCCTGTCCAATAAAAGTGAAAAATGCCTATTCTAAAACATAGGGAAAATGCCTCATATCTCCTCTGCTGATAAGCCGCCATGGTGCATCGTCTTATAGTTGGATTTGATTCTGCCTAGATGTCTCCATCACGCTTGGCGATGTTGTGACGTTACAGAATGACTCAGTAAGCGAAGTGGTCAGACCTGTTCTACAGAATGTCAGGATACCACTTGACAAGGTATGTACCGCTCTGACTCTTGAAATATCCTACTCACTTATGTATCCAAGAAGTAGACATGTCAAAGCACCAGATTCTTTCTGAGTTGTCATGTGACACAATATCAAGGAAATTCTTACTTTACTCTACATCAGCGTTTCTCAACTGGTGGGTCGCGACCCAAAGGTGGGTCGTGGGGCCGTTTTGATTGGGTCGCGGACATTGGCAAAAAAAAAAGAAAGAAATCACGCTTTTATTTTGAAGGGCACACGAGCCATACCAGGAAGTAGCGCGCGTCAATGTGTCAAGGCTCTTCACTGTTTTACTTGTTTAACAAGCTGAAGCATATGCTCTGCCTGTAATTCAAGAGAAGTCTGCCTTTTCATTTCATATTTAATTTTAGTTCAATTCAGATGATTGAACCTGGATTAGCATGGCCCCAGTTTAATTAAAAGTTATGACCAGTTTAAAGGTCCCATTCAAGCTGTTTTTACTTGTAAATGCATATATACTGCTGTCATCCCTCCCTGTAATGAGTGGTCACAACCTCAGAACTGCCAGAGTTGGATTTGTCCCTATCCAGCTTCCCCCTGCAGTCTCCTTCAAGCCACGCCCCTTACACTCTGTTCCCCCAGACGGGTTAATGTGATGTCACTCGGGTCCTTAAGCATACTGCGCGCAGTCTCTCTCACACAAGCTACCTGCACCAATTTGTCTATAGCCACAAAATTAACACTTCTAGCTGGAGCGACGCCAACTGTACGTGATCCAGCAACTGCGGAGGTGCATTTGGTAAATCTAGGCATTTTGAGATGTCCTCTTTAGCGTAGCAACCGTTAAGTTAGCGATAGCTCGTTGCTAACGTTAGTTGTGGACACAACCTAGCGTGCTGGTCCACAGACGCTAATCTGATTGGCCGCTGGGAGCCTGGGGCGGGCTCTCCCTCAGCGGCCAATGGGAACTGTTAGTTCTGAATATATTATAGAAACAGACCATTCTTGGGACGCAACGAGATGAGGAAGTGACAACTCCGTCAGAACAAACAAGGTTGCTATATTTTCGACAAATTAATCCAGAATCATGTTTTATGGACCAGAGACACACGTTTTTAAGAGGTTACAGCTGCACGAATTGGGACCTTTAACTAAAAAGCATATAGCCTGCCTGTGATTCAAGAAAAGTCTGCCTTTTTATTTCATATTAGTTAAATTCATTATTGAAACTGGATTAGCATGACCAGGTTAACTTGTTTTATTATTATTATTATTATTATTATTATTATTATTAATATTATTAATAATTTATTTTTATAAATCCCCCCAGGTTAACTTGTTTTATTATTATTATTATTATTATTATTAATAATTTATTTTTATAAATCCCCCCCCCCCCCCCCCCGATTTTTTTATCCCATTTTTATTCCCCATTAGTGCTAATTCAATTTATTTATCCTGGTTGCTACTCCACCCTCTGCCGATCTGGGGAGAGCCGAAACTGGCTCCATGCTTCCTCCGAGACATGGGCAGTTAGCCAGCCGCTTCTTTTCACCAGACAGAGGAAGCTTCACCGGTAGGACATAGCACGTGGGAGGTTCACGCTATTCCAACCAGTTCCCCTCCCTCTGAACAGGCGCCCTTAACGACCAGAGGAGGAACCACATTAGCAACCAGGATATTGCATGTTTTTGGTGAAGGGGGTTCCTATATGAAGGAAACCCCTGGGAGGCACGGGGAGAACATGCAAACTCCACACAGAAAGGCCCTTTTGACGACCCCACCCGGGCGGTGGGCACTTGAGGACATGCGGACGGGCACGCATTCCTTCAGTGCTCACAGCGTCCCAGGTGGGAATCGAACCCAGGACCTTCGAGCTGTGAGGCGACAGCGCTTACCACTGCACCACCGTACCCCCCATTATTATTATTAACTTGTTTAAAAACATATAGGCATGTAATTCAAGATAAGTCTGCCTTTTATTTCATATTTCATACAGTTCAAATAAGACTTTCTGAGCATGACCAGTTTGACTTGTTTAAATTTAAAAACATAGGCCTGTAATTCAAGTCTGCCTTATTTCAATTGGTTTTTAGCCCTAGTTGCACTTCTGTTGCACTTTTTTCTTCATTTGAGGTTTATAACGTGCATGAAGGCATTGTGTATTAATGCGCTATTTTTTGTGCAATAAATTTGAGTGGTTTAAAAAAAAATCTGAAATTTGGGTCGTGACTTCATGACAAGGAAAATAGTGGGTCCTGAGTTGAGAACCACTGCTCTATATACATTCAGGGAGCAAGTCTATTTAATCTGAATGTGAATTAAAAACACATTTGAATCATGAAAGAAATTACAATTAAAAGGTAAATTAAACCCATTCAGTTTCAAGTCATTGTGTTAAATTTCAAAATGGGCCTTACAAATTAAATTTGTGAATTGATTCAAATCCAACAAATCCATTGACAATTCAGGGAGTGGGAGTTAATTGATTTCCTCATACTATAGCATAACCTCCAAACCTGGATGTCTACTTCTCAAATATGCAGGGATATTTCAAGACTTTATATTTCAAAAATGTCTCCGTTGGGGCGACCCGGTGGCTCACCTGGTAGAACATGTACCATTAAGGCTTAGTCCTTCACGCAGCCGACCCGGGTTCAGGTCCGACCTGCGGTCATTTGCTGCATGTCCTCGCCTCTCCCTCCCTGCCTTCCTGTCGCTGTCTAACACATACCGGGGTCATAGGAGGACAGTCACTCAGTCTCAGTCAGTCAGTCAGTCACGGACGTTTAGTGAGTTTAGTGGTTAACGGGCCGTAGCTATGGACAAGAAGGTGATTCAAGGGGTGGGTAGGATTAGTGTCTACTATGGGGATAAGGGTGCTGTTGAGGGGGGGTAGGAGATGTAAAAGTGACGCCGTGGCCAGAGAGAACCTCTTGTTTTCTATACCCTCTAAGCTAAAGCGACATTCTTTTACAATTAATTTACTAATTTTGAGCATAACGTATGAATTAGCCCTCTGAATTATTACAACTATGACTGAACTTCCCTCATACAAAGCTCTCTTCCTGGCCCTATAGGCTATCGGCCTGACACTGGACAGAGACACGGTACACTCCTACCTGTGTGACAACAGCAGCAACCCCATGTGGCTGACAGTGGCGTGCGGGACAGGCACTGTGGACATGCTACTGGGCTGGATCAGCCCCGACAAGGTGGCCAAGCAGGTACGGTGTAACACGTATGTGAGATGTTATGATCATCAACTAAGATGCTCACAGACATCAACAGTAATCAGAGCTGTTTGTTGATGTGGGCTGGTGGCGCCTTTCTGTTTGCCCTTACTTTTTTTCACCCAGCGCGGATGATAAAGGATAAATGTTCCCAAGCACCAGCTTCTTGCTATCTACATCTGACTTGCACTCTCACTTTGTCTTCATCAACAAGAGCTTCTCTATCTATAGTTTACTCTGAATGCTAACGTTACCATTAAGTGATCAGAATCAGAACTGCTTTATTGATCCCTGAGAGGAAATTGGGTAATGCTGCAGTTGTTCACATAGGAAATATATAGGTATCCACCTTATTTTTTAATGCCCCGTTGTAAAATTATTATGGGTGCAAGGTCCGGTCTAGAACGTCACTGATTGTTGCAACTGGTTAACGTTACTTTTTGGCAGAGGGTCTGTGGCGCTCGTACTCTGCGCTTTTCCTCGTCAAACTCCGACGCTGAAAAAAACAGTTGCTTGTCACAAAGAAATAACACTCGTTTGATGACTTATTTGAGGGAATGTAATAATGTTATCTATCACATCCGCTAACCCAGTGATACTCAACTTGTGGCCCGGGGGCCAGATGTGGCCCACGATAGGGTACAGAGTGGCCCCCCGACCATTTTCTAAAGCTGTGTTCACACCGAGATATTTATTTTTCGCTCTGTCGCTTGATTCAACCCTTTGGAATCGCTCTGTCGCTCTGTTTAAATCGCTCATCAACAGGCACACAAATTGACGGACATGTGGGGGCTATAACATTACGCAATGTCATGATATTTGTCCACTACGAGCCACCGTCATTGTTTACAAGCTAAAGCCTATCAGCGTGCTCCTAATGCGAGCTCCATACCGGTAGGACAGACTTCACTTCATGTCAGCTGTCAGCCTGTCAATGCGGTTTGTTGGCACACAATAAACCAGCAGTTTGTTCCAAGCCAGTGTGATCCTTGACTCGCTCTCACACGACAGCCAATCAGCGTTGAACAGCGAGCGACTGATGCCAGCGTATTTTCGCTCGAGTTGGGATATTTCATCTGGGGCGACGAGCGTATTTTCTCCCTATCGCTCTGTCTCTGCCGCTCGGACGCCCAGCGATTATTCTCCCAGGCGAATATACGCTCAATCGCTCGTTTGCATTGACTTTGTATGTAAACTTGATGCCAGCGAAAAACTTTAATAGGTCGGTATGAACGCAGCTTAATTCACAATGAAAACTAACGTGAAATAATGTTTGACTGAGCTCCAGCTAAATTGTCAAATCCCGCCGTCTGCTTGCCACCCAGGCACTTATATGTACTTAACTAACTTAACCTAACTAACTATCCTGTTTGCACAAAATTGTCATACTAAACTCCGGTTGACACTCTAAAAACCTACAATCCGCTACAGAAAAAATAATATTAATGTTTGTTTATTAACTGGCCCCTGGCCTCCTATCATTTTACAAAAGTGGCCCCGAGGCAAAGCAAGTTGAGTATCCCTGCGCTAACCTGTTGCTCTTTGAACAACTCGGGATATTTATCGGTGAGATGTTTGGCCAAGCTGGACGTGATTGGCTCCCTTACGCACATGAGCATGCACGCACGCACGCACGCACGCACGCACACGCACACACACACACACACACACACACACACACACACACACACACACACACACACACTCTGTCTCTCTCTCTTTCTCTCTCTTTTATGTTCCCCGGGTTCTATGTTCCCCGCTCCTGCTAAAAAGGGTTCTATGTTCCCCGGGTCCTATGTTCCCCGCTCCCGAAAAAGGGTCCTATGCTCCCCGGGTCCTACTGTATGTTCCCCGCTCCCGAAACAGGGTCCTATGTTCCCCGCTCGTATGCGTAAAGTCGGAGAGTGCAAACCGCAATATCTCGAGGTTGTGAGACTTCATTGACAGACTGCATGAGGGAAAGCTCGAGTCTATAGGCTCAGATATATTCGAGTCCGACAGTAAAAATAAATTATAAGTTGGTCCTCACCAACTCCAACTTATAATTTATTTTTTACTGTCGGATGATGTATTTCCCAATGTTTTTTTATATTATATATTTTTTATTTCATTAATAGAGCATGTGGACTTATAGGCAACGAAAACAAATAGGCCTGCTTTAATGGTTTTCTTTAGCGGAGAAATCACCTCCGTGGTGGCCAGCAGTTTCTGACCAGTTCTTACTTAGACTACTTTGAATACCAAAATATAATAGCTAGCCTACATATCAAGCGAAATTAAACAATTTATTTGAATGGCTTTACAGAACTTGTGCATGTCTGTGGGTTATATATAGGCAGAGGCGATTTGTGCTGCGTGAATATTGCAAATATTGATCTCTCTCTCTCTCTCTCTCTCTCTCTCTCTCTCTCTCTCTCTCTCTCTCTCTCTGAAAAATGTAATATCATGGATAGCATGTTGCTGCTCCTGCTGCTGAGTGTGTGCATATCTGAGCCTATAGACTCGAGCTTTCCCTCATGCAGTCTGTCAATGAAGTCTCACAACGTCGAGATATTGCGGTTTGCACTCGCCGACTTTACGCATACGAGCGGGGAACATAGGACCCTTTTTTGGGAGCGGGGAACATAGGACCCGGGGAACATAGGACCCTTTTTCGGGAGCGGGGAACATAGGACCCGGGGAACATAGAACCCTTTTTAGCAGGAGCGGGGAACATAGAACCCGGGGAACATAGAACCCGGGGAACATAGGCATGACCCCATCTTATATCCTTCCTTTACTTCTCGAAAGCCACCTAGACAAATAATGAGACACAGAGGTGCACCAAACAACTAGTGAGACACATGGTGGCCATAGAAACAGGCAGCACTGATGATGACGATTGTACTGCAACTCTCAGGTCGCACCTGGGCACAGAAACCCCAATTAGCCAATTAGTCACGCCACTAAGCTAGAGTTGTTGTGGTGAGATAATTACCAGTCAGACGCTGTTAGCTAACACTCTCATCCCTCTGTGTATAAACTCATACTCGATACATCATAGCAATGTGGAGATTTAATGTTAGTTTGATATCATAGCTATGTACTGTAAGACAGACAAGCCTAAATTCTGTAGAATGCCACAGTGCATTTGTGCCAGTGACATATGTATGGGCTATATGAAATTAATGATCATTTCATGTGAATGTGATCATAGCTCTGTGGCTCCCTATTTGATCAGCTGCCTTCATCTCTTCTATGGAGAATACAGTGGTGTTAGGTTACTAGGCTAGCTCAAACACTAGCAATTGACCTGTTCATAGCTTATATACTGTACAAAAGCACTGTCTTGAAAACGTGGACCTTTTAGTGTCCCAAGAGATATCTGTCTGGACTCGGGACGGCCATCCTGAAATCAGGACTGTCAGTCAAACCGGGACATCTGGTCACCCTATAGGCCCACCAATATGGTAACAATATAAGTGAACAAAATTATTAGATGAAGAATTTAAATGTAATGTGCCGTTGTTGATGTCCATTTGAATACACAATGGATTATGGGAGGTTAAAATCACAGCTAAGGTGTGAAGATTGAATTTTCATGATAATAAATGACATACTGCTGAAAAGAAAAGAACAGAATTGATTTGCATTCAAGGATTTTGGCCACACCATGATGAGGTTTCATAGCGTCCAGCTACAGTAGAATGATGTGTCTCACTGAATTTGCCTCTTGAGGACCATGGCACTGTGGTAAAAAGAAAAGTAAAGTGTGTAACATTTGGCCATAATGGACATGCTAAATACTAAATAGTGAGGCAGAAGTGGTCAGCGGGGTGTCTGACAGAAACGGGCAGGAGGAGAACTGAAAAACAACAAAGTTCAAGTTCAAGTTCAAGTTCAAGTTTATTAGTGTCCCAAAGGGCAAATTGAGTTGCAGCATATAGACATACAAATAAGAACATTGACAAGAAACAACACAAGTAGCATGTTAAACATGTTACATGCATATAGTTAAAATAAATAAAAGGCTAAATAAAACATCAAGGACCTTGTTTGTGGCACACAATGACCGATAATGTGCAAGGTAGCATTAAAGTGCACAGCAATCCGTAAAGTGCACAGCGATCCGTAAAGTGCACAGCGATCCGTAAAGTGCACAGCGATCCGTAAAGTGCACAGCGATCAGTAAAGTGCAGACACGCAGCGACCGGTAAAGTGAGGTAGTAGAATAAAGTGCACAAATGGCCAGTAAAGTGCACAAAGTAATGAAAGGTAAATCAATAGTTAAAAACAATAAAAGCAATAAAACAATAGAAACCATAAAATCAATAGAAACAATAAAACAATACAAACAGCGGCGGAGGGTGAAAGTAAAAAATTATAATAAAACACTAAACCATCAAGGCCTTCCCTCAGCAGCGTTCAATGCTCGAATGGAGACAGGGACAAAGGAGAACTTGTGCCTATTTTTTGTGGCCCGTGGGGCACACAGTCGACGACCAGAAGGAAGGAGCCTGTACTCCGAGCTTAGAGGGTGGGCTGCGTCTGAACGGATGGACAAAGCCTTCTTAAGTACTTGTCTGTTAAAGACATGGTCGAGGCTGTCCAGATGGATACCGGCTACTTTAGAGGCCACCTTCACAATTTTTCCGAGGGAATTCTTATCCTTAATACACAGGTTACCATACCAACAGGCAATGGAGAAGGAAATTACTGACTCGATATAGGCACTATAAAACAGTTTAATCAGAGTCTTATCAATTTGGAACTTTGCAAGTTTCCTCAGGCAGTGTAGACGTTGCTGACCTTTTTTACACAACATGTCAGAGTTCAGGTCGAATTTGAGCTTGTCGTCAATTATCGTGCCTAGATATTTATAACTGGTGACAAGATCCACATTCTGACCATTAAAAACACTGTTCTGAGGTGTAGGAGGGGAACGTCTGTAATCAATGCAGATTTCTTTTGTTTTCGAGACATTGATCTGCAAGAAAGCATCATTACACCAGGACAGGAAATCATCGATAACCTGCCCGTGGCCATCTTCATCATCCTTAAGCAGGCTGACGATGACAGAATCGTCAGTATACTTAATGATGAATCTGTTGTTATAAAGGCCACGACAGTCGTTGGTGTAAAGAATGTAAAGAAAGGCGGATAAGACACAGCCCTGAGGCGAGCCGGTAGAGGATGACAAATTGCGCATGTGAGCAAAATATTTTATTGTACATGGCCAATTGCCCCTACTGTCCCGGTCTCCACCCCCTCTGCCGATCTGGGGAGAGTTGTAGACTAGCACAGTGGTTCTGTGCGGGGGGTCACAAGATTATTTTGGGGGTCACAGGATGGTTGTCAAAAAAGAAAAAAGTGATTTTTCACCCATGATGATTAATGATTTAATGTATTATGTATACCCAGCTATAAAAACTATAAGTTATATATATATAAACTGTACTGTATACAAAAGATTTCAATGAGTGAGTGAAATCAATGTGTGAATGTGTGCGCACTGGGAAGTTGTTGGGTGGGTTGGGCAGCAGCGTGAGCGGGGGTCCCAGCCTAAAGTTTTTTGGGGGTCGTGGCTCAAAAAGGTTGAGAACCACTGGACTAGCACATGATTCCTCCGACACATGCCGCTTCTTTTCACCTGACAGCGAGGAGTTTCACCGGCAGGATGTAGCATGTGGGAGGATCACGCAATTCCCCCCAGTTCCCCTCCCCCAAAACAGGCACCCCGGCCGACCACAGGAGGCACTAGTGCAGTGACCAGGGCACATACCATACCCTTAATTTGGCTTCCCATCCGCAGACACGGGCAGTATTGTGCCTGTCTGGATGCCCTACCAAGCTGGAGGTAACACGGGGACTCGAACCCATGACCATTGTGTTGGTAGGCAGGGAATCTACCGCTGCACTACCCGGAGGCCCAAGATGTATTTAAATGGAATGATTTGAATTGTGTATTCTATATTAATTCCCAGGCCCTCCTGGCATGGAGTAAGCACGTGGCTCCACATGATGTGGCCTTCGTCAAAGGACTGCTGCACAGCCTGATGGGAGGCTCAGCCTCAGGCCGAGGAGGCCGTGGAGGCGCCAATAACGGCAGGTCCCGGCGCAGCATAGACACACAACCACAGAACATCGAGGAGGAGCTGTGAGGACAACACCTTTTTTACCTTCTGTCCTCTCTAGCTAACTTTCCATCCAACTGTCAAGCAAAGATTTGACATGTCACAAAAACCAAAATGTATGAAATTAAGCTTTTTTTCTAACACAAATCCCTCATAATTTGCAACAAAAATGCTTGTATGGAAACCCAGCTTCTGTCTCTATTTGACCTGTCTGTGTTTCTCGCTCTCTGTCTGTCTGTCTGTCTGTCTGTCTGTCTGTCTGTCTGTCTGTCTGTCTGTCTGTCTGTCTGTCTAGCTGGCTGTCTGTCTAGCTGGCTGTCTGTCTGTCTCTCTAGACCACTGAAATGAACCAAACCATTTTGAATGTGACCCACATCTCATGCATCGGCCTCAATGTTTCATATTGCTGTATATTTACAGTATAGAATGCTAAAAGAGGCAGTGAAGTTATAGTTACAGGTACAGCATAACTTCAGTATTTTCTTTCTATTGAGTCTGGTCTGGCCTCTGTCTCATGCATTGGCAGGTTTTTGGCGGTCGGCCAAGTGGTGTTGGATCTTCTGAAAAGTTTCCCAGAGGTGGAGATGGTGGTCCACAGGGTCCTCAGGACTGGCTTTACCTCCATGAAGACAGCCAATCTGGCCCTAGATACTGTCGAGGGTAAAACTACACAGTGTACATCGCTATCTTGCAGTATATATAGGAAAAATCCACCCTATAACACTTAAGCACTGTTAAAATCAGATATAGTATTAACATCTCAGTTTCACATGTTTGTCTTGCAATCTCTTCCCACTTTGCAGAAATGATGGACAACGTCTTAAAAGATGCCGGTCACCTCCAAATGAACTTCCTCACATTGTTGACAAACCAGTCTGAGGCAAGCGTTTTGATCGGCCGCGTCCTGAACAGTGTCATGGAAATTATTATGAGGGTAAGGCTAATTTATTTCAGGCATTGGTTGTTCACAATACTGCATGTAGCTCGACATGAAGGTATGATACATGGATGTGGTTGTTGGTAGGAGCATGGGTCTGCACTTTCAATCTATGTAATGTTCTTCCATTTTGCCTCCATTTTACTAGAGTTTGACATCGGAACCTTTAACATGTGAGCATCTCCTGGGTCCCTTCGAGTGGCTCTTACCCACCCACACTGTGAACACCGAGGTATGGAGGTCTGTGATCTGCAGCCAAAACATCTCTACCCTGCAGCAAGCTCTGCTGATGGACTGGCTGCCTTTGGTTCAGAAGGTAAATGCCAAAGGTTACCAAGCTGCATTTGAGGGTTAGGTTGTTCTGTATGTCTAGGAAGCATATGGACTTGAAAGTCCAGGCTGCAGCCTGATCATCTCATTCATAGCAAACTGAATTACAAATTTGATTTCAATCCACCTACATGTCTTGAATGAATGGATTGTGGTGTCGTTGATCTAACATCACTTGAGACATTTTCCAGCTCTGCTTAGAAATTGGGAGGGTGATAAACAAATGACACATGCAATAATGTCTATATAGTGTACTTGGCCTGTGTTCTTGGGCTTCTGGATGATGAAGTAGCTGGTAAATTGTTAGTGGTTGTCAAGAATTTCTAGAAGATTTTATAAGAATGAAAAAGTAATTCCAGTTTCAAGTGAGCCTTTGCCCAGAGTCAATTATGGCTTGGCTTATTTCGGTCATATCACCTGTGAACAGGCATTATTGGACATTTACGAAGAGTGGATCTACATGAGTACATGGTGTTTTCTTTCCATGCCAGTTGCTTTTTGGGTTTAAATTTGGTCTCTGGTTCATTTACATTATGATGCAAAACGTATCACAGATGTGTCAGGAATGTGCTTTTCAGCGTAGTTGTGTTTTCCCTTTTCTCCCCAGGCACAAGAAATATACAGCACCATGCTCGGCCAAGCGGACTACAACGTAACTCTTCCCATGATCCTCTCTGAGTGGCAAATGCTGTCTAATAACTCTCTGCAATTTGGAGTATATTTGGAGGGAGTGGCCACGGCACTTGTTGGAGAAGACCAGTTTGAATGGAACATCACCTACGATGTGACCGGGACTCTTCAACAAAGGTCTTGTGACAGTCTTAATCATTGCTGCTGCAGGGCTTTCCACAAAACTTTATATCTGATTCACAGAAAAACATCTGTGCTTATCTTTATTGCTCAGTATTTCACCAAAATACACATGATTATGCCCTCTAAAATGTTGCTTTTTGTAATTAAAACAGCCAATAACTTGATTCTAATTCCATTCCATTTTTCTTTCTTTCATGCCAACACATTTTGTAGCTGTAAAAGACTGATGTCTGATATCTTTCTTCAATAATAGCGCTGCCTTTTCATACAGGGTTAGTTTTGAGGCCTAGTCTTCACCAACAACATTTGGTTGACCTTGCTGGTACAAGAATAAACCCCCGCACACTGTCTCCACATGCAATTAAAAGTTTAATAAGTCAAAGAAAAAGAATAACGTTTCGGTCGTAAGACCTTCATCAGATTCCTCTTGAACTTGCTGGAAAATAGATTTTTGTCTAGGTTGGACTAAGTAGAGCAACTGGCCCATGTCTTTGAATGCTGAAATACACTGAAATGAAACATAAGGGTGCATAGGATGTAGGACCAGTATTTTCTTCACAATGCGTTTGGAATAATCAACACAATGACCTCATCAACAGTGTTGTGTTGTGTTGTGTTGTGTTGTGTTGTGTTGTGTTGTGTTGTGCTGTGCTGTGCTGTGCTGTGTTGTGCTGTGCTGTGCTGTGCTGTGTTGTGTTGTGCTGTGCTGTGTTGTGTTGTGCTGTGTTGTGTTGTGTTGTGTTGTGTTGTGTTGTGTTGTGTTGTGTTGTGTTGTGTTGTGCTGTGCTGTGCTGTGTTGTGCTGTGTTGTGTTGTGTTGTGTTGTGTTGTGTTGTGTTGTGTTGTGCTGTGCTGTGCTGTGCTGTGTTGTGTTGTGTTGTGTTGTGTTGTGTTGTGCTGTGCTGTGTTGTGTTGTGTTGTGTTGTGTTGTGTTGTGTTGTGTTGTGTTGTGCTGTGCTGTGCTGTGCTGTGCTGTGTTGTGTTGTGCTGTGCTGTGTTGTGTTGTGCTGTGCTGTGTTGTGTTGTGCTGTGCTGTGTTGTGCTGTGCTGTGCTGTGCTGTGCTGTGTTGTGCTGTGCTGTGTTGTGTTGTGTTGTGTTGTGTTGTGCTGTGCTGTGTTGTGTTGTGCTGTGCTGTGCTGTGCTGTGTTGTGTTGTGTTGTGCTGTGCTGTGTTGTGTTGTGCTGTGCTGTGTTGTGTTGTGCTGTGTTGTGCTGTGTTGTGTTGTGTTGTGTTGTGTTGTGTTGTGTTGTGTTGTGTTGTGTTGTGCTGTGTGTTTTGGTTTCAGTGTTTTCTTGGCCATGGTGAGTTTAGGAGAAAATTTGGAGAACAGCCAACTGTGGCCCCAGGTGAAGGACTACTTCCATATGGTGTACTGGATTATGAACTACAAGCCTGGCGTCACTACTCAGCCACCAAACTGTGAGTCCCAAACTATTCTATTCAATTCAATTCAATTCAATTCTATTCTATTCTATTCTATTCTATTCTATTCTATTCTATTCTATTCTATTCTATTCTTTTCTTATATTCTGTAAGTAAACAACATAGGTGTCACTAATAATAACCCTGTCTACTGTACTGTTACTGCAATTCATTTTTAATTGTCCTATCATCAAAAAGAACCAACATTTAAATGTAAATAGTGAGACAGCCAAGAGTGAAAATGAGGAAGGGGGGATCCACAATCTATTATTATGCAGATTCTTTATGTTATCATCCAAACGTCATCTACAGTCTACCAATCATTATAGCCGAAGGAATAATACTGTGAGTGTTGTTACAAAATAAATGCACTTTTGTTCTGAAAAAATTGGTGCAGTGACTCATCACATTTTGTACATACTGAAAAACACATGTTAACACTGAATTTGAAAAAGTTATGCATTTCTTTATTTGCAAAGCCTTTGGAAAAGCCCATAAATCATAGATTTACTGCATTATTTCATATCAATGTGAAGAATTTGGCTGATAATGATAACCGATATTAACATTGCAACATCTGACCGATACCGATATGACCGATATGTTAAAAAATGACTAACATCGGCCGATACCGATATGATTGCCGATATATCGTGCATCCCTAATAATAATGAAGCTCACTTTTGACTGCAGACATTGCTTTTAAAAATATGAGTAGAGTATGTGGAGGAAAATATCTCACCAAATGAATTGAAATTTATTCATAAAGTGCGAAAACAAGATATAGGTACGTGTGCGGTGTGTGGTGTGTGTGTGTGTGTGTGTGTGTGTGTGTGTGTGTGTGTGTGTGTGTGTTATAATTATGTTTGTTTACCCCTTCAGGTTCTGTTGACCTGTCCACCTTAGCTATTCATTGTGACACTGGTTTCAACTGGCTACAGTTTGTTCAAGGAACAGCTCAGGCTGTGATGTCGCTTCCAAACAGCCAAGACGTCCTGATCAAGTAAGTGGCAGTTTGTTAGCGATAGTCTTATTGTATGTGAAGCTGATGCATAATGCATAGAGCTTTGAAATGAATTATTCTTACTTGTGTTAAGGTTCTGTTGTTGGCATTTTAAATGTTGACAGTCATCTGGAAAATTGGATTCAGTAAACAACTATCCATAAAAGGCAGCAAGTGGGCTCTGTTTCAGTGCCACAAAAATTTAGACGGGGAATATCTGTTTCAATTTTTGTCCCACTGATGATGTCATCAGTGACATCATTATTGATCAATCATCTTATGACATCACTGATGATGTCATAGGCACTGATGATGTCATAGGCATTGTGACATCAGTGACAGTGATGTCATCAGTGATGCAAAGTTGGCAATTGTGCGCTGCGCATGCCAATAGAGCAGGCGAGGCCACTCAGCAGCCGAGCTGCGGGCAAGGCCACACAGCGGCTGAGCTGCGTGCAGCGAGCCCGCGCAGTGGGCGTGCCTAGGGTTTCGGCCCCAAACGGGCCGATACGCTAGTTTAATTAAATAAACATCATCATCATTAAAGGTTGATGTTTGTTATTTTGTAATGTGATCAAACACAGTGGCTTCTTTGCACTAATATGGACTTTAGTATAATGTCATTAAAACACCAATACAATACAAGTATTATTGTTCCCTATATATTTTTATTATTATTATTTAAAAAAAACACAAATTGATACAATACTCTTCAAATGTGTGACTTGTTCTGTTCCACTGTCTCCACAGTTGTCTCAAGGGGACTGTAAATCTCTTCCAGCATGTGTATGACGGCATCTTTAACCATCAGGCAGCATCATATTTCCAACAAGAAATCCCAGGTGGCGATGCGCTCTCGGCCTATCTGCTTAACCTGATGACCAACTTAGATGGCTTTGCCCAGACGCTCACCACCCTTAATGACCGTGACATCTCTGATCTTAATATCATGCTTCCCCTCATCAATCACCTGTTACAATCCACGGGTCTCACGCCCCTGCTGCCCCTGTTTTACAGCAATGGCCCCCTCAATATCTCCACAGTGGTGGATGTTGCCGTGAATCTTGGCAGACTCAACCAGCACATTTTTACCTTCAACGAGACGGACCCTACACTGCCTAAGCTGGAGCACTTGATAATACAGTTTCTCTCCTTGGAGGGGAACCTCACCCTGCCTCTGTCCCTCAGCATGGGGCACACGCTGCTCACGTATTCCGGCTACCTCAGCCCTGAAGATGTGGCCCGCCTCAGGGAGGCCATGCATCCTTTCACCAACCAGACCTCAGCAGGTTTTGTAGAGGGCATCCTCAGTGCCATGGAGCTGCTGAAAACAGTGATAGATGCCCCTAATGGCGACCCGACAAACATCATCCTGGGGTACCTTCGGCAGCTTCAGGAGTTCCTGGTTTCTGCTCTCAGACTACGCAGAATTGAACAGCTGCGGTTACCCAGCGGGCAGCTGAGCACGGCTCAAATCACCGACCTCTACTTGGTTGTCGTGGACCTCCTCAACCTCCTCACACCTGAGGGCCTTCAGAACCTCACTCTGGCGTCAGCCGGTGAGGCAGCTGATCATGCCCAGATGGTTGTCATACAGAAAATGCTGGCCTTTCTTCCCACTGAGCTCCAGCAGCATGTCATTAAGCTTCTCCAGGATTTCCAGGCATTGCAGATTCAGCTGTCATCCTGTACGACAGGCCTGGACTGTGTTGCTGGGGTCTCAGAAATCTTCACGTTCCTGGATCAGATTTTAGAACTGCTGCAAACGGGCAAAGGCAACATAACCATCACACTAGCTCAAAAAAATGAGAGAGAGGTATATACGAAAATAACAGTCACCCTCTTCTCACTCCTCCTGTCCCCAACGGATGCCAGCTACATGAGAACATTCAACCAGACTCTCATGAGACTCTCGAATTTCATCCAGCTGGTCATGGCTATACCAAATCCTACTGTATCTGATGTCCAGAATGCCCTGAGAGAGTCTGAACTCACCCTGGATGAGCTGAATGGCATCGCTGCTCTGGCTGGAGCTGCCAACATAAATGACCTTATGGTGAACATCATGGAAGTTATCAACGTCCGCCAATGTTTTGAGCCGCAGCATGCCCCAATTGTGACAGCCCAGTGTGCTATGGGACTGATCAGTGGGCTCAGTGGTTTCCTCGCACAGCTGCCTGCTCTCCGTAACGAGACAGCCATCCTCTCCCTCATCCCGGTACTCGTCAATAAAACGATCAATGATGCTTTACATGTTGACTTCAGTTCCGATCCGCACCTGGCAACCATAGAGGTCCTGAACAACACCCTGGCCAATATCAAGATGAGCCTCCAGCTGATCCATCTTAACTCTCCTGAGGTCATGAATGAAATTGGAGTGGTGGAGGGTCTCTTAAAACTAGCTGCCAACACCAAACCCTTTAAAGGTCTCTCTAATGACACCCTGATGGCGAACCCCCAGTACGCCGAGAAAGTATACCTGGAGATTGTCGAGTGGTACCTGAAAAAACTGGAGAATGTCACCAGCAGCAGCTCGATCTCAGAGCTGCTCTATCCTTTTTACCGTCTCACAGAAATGCAAGTGGCTATACAGCTGTCAACGTCAGAATTCTCTTTGTTCGTCGGTAACCAGGTGGAGTACCTGATGAAAAACCTCCAGTACCCTATCGATGGCGCAGGAGTGAGTCAAATTGGGCAGACAACCATCAAGATTCTCCGGCATCAATTGGAATTAATGAAGAAGAACCTAGAGATTCAGAATGATTATTTCCAAAGCATTGGCATGGAGCCAGTGTTCAACACAACCATTCTGGATGAGCACCAAATCATGCAATACCTTGACCTTATACAGGATTGGCTGAGACATCCCAACGTCACCTCGCTCCTCACAAGTATGCTCCAATGGGGGACCATGAATGTCTCCAACCCCGGTGCAGATCTCCACCTCCTGCTTCAGACTGTGGGTACCTTCCTCAATGATGAGCAACTGGCCTACCTCCCCGTCATCGGCAACATCACCCAGGCCCTGAACAAGGCCATCATGGTGGCAGGGCAACCAGGTGGCCTGCAGAGCGATCACTTCTTGGGTGCCGTCTTGGAAATGGTGCAAAGTGCGCTGCAGAGCCTGACTGCAGTGACGGGCCCGCTGCCGCTAGCTGTCCACCAGAACATCCTGGGCATCGTGCTGGATTCACTTCAGCTGATTGTCAAACCTAACATGAACTTTGCTTCATCGCGTAACATCTCCCTCCTCATCCTCAAGAGAGCTGAGAGCATTGTCCAACAGATAGTACCTGAAATGATCGCTGATTACCTGCTGTCTGGAATCCAAATCGTGACTACATATGTTGAGACCATGTCCTCATCTGGTGGACCAGAGACATGGAATGAACTGTGAGTGATGTTTCTAGTTTACTGGAAAATGACAAATGTATCCTGATCCCGTGTTTTGTTGTTGAAATGGCATTGTAGATACAGACCTGTCCATGTGAATAGTGATAATGCTTTGTTTCTCTAAGCAGTTTGAATGAGATGAAGACGATCCAGAGCCTCCTGCCTCTGAACAGCACGGCCCAGGCCTATATATCTCTCTTCATTAACATCACTCACTTCATCTTGGAGTCTGGCCAAGGCAAGTCAACATCTCAGCTTCACTGTAGGTGCACAGCATGTTGTGTCCTACTGCATTCTGATGGTGTGCAGGTAGCATCGTGAACTCCATTATTCAATCATGTTTCAGTCTGTGGGCCTTTGGGCCAAAGGGGCATGGTGTTTTCTTTTAGGACACTTGTTCTTACAAGTGTCCTAAAAATATATCATCAATCAATGTCTTCACTTGGGCGTCTGAATAGTGTAGAGGTAACAGCGTTCGCCTACCACTCTGGAGACCCAGGTTAAATTCCCAGCAGCGGTACTTCCGGCTTGATCAGACATTCCTACAGACATAATTGGCCGTGTCTGCGGGTGGGAAGCCAGTGGGGTATGAGTCCTGGTCGCTGCACTAGTGCCTCCTCTGGTACTGTAGGTCTGAGCGCCTGTTCGGCACGGAGGGGAACTGACGGGATAGCGTGATCCTCCCATGCACTATGTCCTGCTGGTGAAACCCCTCGCTGTCAGATGAAAAGAAGCAGCTGGCGACTGCACATGTATTGGAGGAAGCATGTGCTAGTCTGCAACTCTTCCCAGAACGGCAGAGTGGAGCAATGACTGAGACAGTAGGGGAATTGGCCAAGTACAATTGGGAGAACATTTTGAGAAAAACAAGACAAAAATAAACGATGTCTTCACTTTAGCTTTGTATGAATACAGAGTAACAATGTTTTCTATTATTTCAGGCAACATGAGTCTCTGGGCAAGTTTTGAGAGTGGAAATCTACCTGTAATTATGAGTCAGGTATTGGAAGTGGTAGAAAGTGTGCTGCAGAGCCTGACCGCAGTGACGAGCCCACTGCCGCTAGCTGTCCAGCAGAACATCATGGCCTACCTCCCCGTCATCGGCAACATCACCCAGGCCCTGAACAAGGCCATCATGGTGGCAGGGCAACAAGGCGGCCTGCAAAGTGACCACTTCTTGGGCGCCGTCTTGGAAGCGGCGCAAAGTGTGATGCAGAGCCTTACCGCAGTGACGGGCCCGCTGCCGCTAGCTGTCCGCCAGAACATCCTGGGCATCGTGCTGGATTCACTTCAGCTGATTGTCAAACCTAACATGAGCTTTGCTTCATCGCGTAACATCTCCCTCCTCATCCTCAAGAGAGCTGAGAGCATTGTCCAACAGATAGTACCTGAAATGATCGCTGATTACCTGCTGTCTGGAATCCAAATCGTGACTACATATGTTGAGACCATGTCCTCATCTGGTGGACCAGAGACATGGAATGAACTGTGAGTGATGTTTCTAGTTTACTGGAAAATGACAAATGTATCCTGATCCCGTGTTTTGTTGTTGAAATGGCATTGTAGATACAGACCTGTCCATGTGAATAGTGATAATGCTTTGTTTCTCTAAGCAGTTTGAATGAGATGAAGACGATCCAGAGCCTCCTGCCTCTGAACAGCACGGCCCAGGCCTATATATCTCTCTTCATTAACATCACTCACTTCATCTTGGACTCTGGCCAAGGCAAGTCAACATCTCAGCTTCACTGTAGGTGCACAGCATGTTGTGTCCTACTGCATTCTGATGGAGTGCAGGTAGCATCGTGAACTCCATTATTCAATCATGTTTCAGTCTGTGGGCCTTTGGGCCAAAGGGGCATGGTGTTTTCTTTTAGGACACTTGTTCTTACAAGTGTTCTTACAAGTGTCACTTGTAAGAACACTTGTACAATTGTCCTAAAAATATATCATCAATCAATGTCTTCACTTGGGCGTCTGAATAGTGTAGAGGTAACAGCGTTCGCCTACCACTGCGGGGACCCGAGTTCAATTCCCAGCAGCGGTACTTCCGGCTTGGTCAGACATTCCTACAGACATAATTGGCCGTGTCTGCGGGTAGGAAGCCAGTGGGGTATGAGTCCTCCTGGTCGCTGCACTAGTGCCTCCTCTGGTAGGTCTGAGCGCCTGTTCGGCACGGAGGGGAACTGACGGGATAGCGTGATCCTCCCATGCACTATGTCCTGCTGGTGAAACCCCTCGCTGTCAGATGAAAAGAAGCAGCTGGCGACTGCACATGTATTGGAGGAAGCATGTGCTAGTCTGCAACTCTTCCCAGAACGGCAGAGTGGAGCAATGACTGAGACAGTAGGGGAATTGGCCAAGTACAATTGGGAGAACATTTGAGAAAAACAGGAGAAAAAAATGTACGTCTTCACTTTAGCTTTGTATGAATACAGAGTAACAGTGTTTTCTATTATTTCAGGCAACATGAGTCTCTGGGCAAGTTTTGAGAGTGGAAATCTACCTGTAATTATGAGTCAGGTGTTGGAAGTGGTAGAAAGTGTGCTGCAGAGCCTGACCGCAGTGACGAGCCCACTGCCGCTAGCTGTCCAGCAGAACATCATGGCCTACCTCCCCGTCATCGGCAACATCACCCAGGCCCTGAACAAGGCCATCATGGTGGCAGGGCAACCAGGTGGCCTGCAAAGTGACCACTTCTTGGGCGCCGTCTTGGAAGAGGCGCAAAATGTGTTGCAGAGCCTGACCGCAGTGACGGGCCCGCTGCCGCTAGCTGTCCGCCAGAACATCCTGGACATCGTGCTGGATTCACTACAGCTGATTGTCAAACCTAACATGAGCTTTGCTTCATCACGTAACATCTCCCTCCTCATCCTCAAGAGAGCTGAGAGCATTGTCCAACAGATAGTACCTGAAATGATCGCTGATTACCTGCTGTCTGGAATCCAAATCGTGACTACATATGTTGAGACCATGTCCTCATCTGGTGGACCAGAGACATGGAATGAACTGTGAGTGATGTTTCTAGTTTACTGGAAAATGACAAAACAAATGTATCCTGATCCTGTGTTTTGTTGTTGAAATGGCATTGTAGATACAGACCTGTCCATGCGAATAGTGATAATGCTTTGTTTCTCTAAGCAGTTTGAATGAGATGAAGATGATCCAGAGCCTCCTGCCTCTGAACAGCACGGCCCAGGCCTATATATCTCTCTTCATTAACATCACTCACTTCATCTTGGACTCTGGCCAAGGCAAGTCAACATCTCAGCTTCACTGTAGGTGCACAGCATGTTGTGTCCTACTGCATTCTGATGGAGTGCAGGTAGCATCGTGAACTCTATTATTCAATCATGTTTCAGTCTAAGCACTTTGCGCCAAAGGGGCATGGTGTTTTCTTTTAGGACACTTGTTCTTACAAGTGTCACTTGTAAGAACAAGTGTCCTAAAAATATATATATCATCAATCAATGTCTTCACTTGGACATCTGGGTAGTGTAGAGGTAAAAGCACTTGCCTACCACTGCGGAGACCCGAGTTCAATTCACAGCAGCGGTACTCCCAACATGGTCAGA
This sequence comes from Poromitra crassiceps, assembly GCF_964638095.1. NCBI lineage: Eukaryota > Metazoa > Chordata > Actinopteri > Beryciformes > Melamphaidae > Poromitra > Poromitra crassiceps. The sequence goes on along the minus strand of NC_139627.1, from coordinate 23,329,075 downwards.
TGTTCCTACAGACACAATTGGCCATGTCTTCGGGTGGGAAGCCAGTGGGGTATGAGTCCTCCTGGTCGCTGCACTAGTGCCTCCTCTGGTAGGTCTGAGCGTCTGTTCGGCACGGAGGGGAACTGACGGGATAGCGTGATCCTCCCATCCGCTATGTCCTGCTGGTGAAACCCCTCGCTGTCAGGTGAAAAGAAGCGGCTGGCGACTGCACATGTATCGGAGGAAGGATGTGCTAGTCTACAACTCTCCCCAGATCGGTAGAGTGGGTGGAGCAATGACTGGGAGAGTAGGGGAATTGGCCAAGTACAACTGGGAGAAAATGGGATAAACTAAAAAAATATATATATAAAAAAACGATGTCTTCACTTTAGCTTTGTATGAATACAGAGTACAACAGTGTTTTCTTTTATTTCAGGCAACATGAGTCTCTGGGCAAGTTTTGAGAGTGGAAATCTACCTGTAATTATGAGTCAGGTGTTGGAAGTGGTAGAAAGTGTGCTGCAGAGCCTGACCGCAGTGACGAGCCCACTGCCGCTAGCTGTCCAGCAGAACATCATGGCCTACCTCCCCGTCATCGGCAACATCACACAGGCACTGAACAAGGCCATCATGGTGGCAGGGCAACAAGGCGGCCTGCAAAGTGACCACTTCTTGGGCGCCGTCTTGGAAGCGGCGCAAAGTGTGATGCAGAGCCTGACCGCAGTGACGGGCCCGCTGCCGCTAGCTGTCCGCCAGAACATCCTGGGAATTGTGCTGGATTCACTTCAGCTGATTGTCAAACCTAACATGAGCTTTGCTTCATCACGTAACATCTCCCTCCTCATCCTCAAGAGAGCTGAGAGCATTGTCCAACAGATAGTACCTGAAATGATCGCTGATTACCTGCTGTCTGGAATCCAAATCGTGACTACATATGTTGAGACCTTGTCCTCATCTGGTGGACCAGAGACATGGAATGAACTGTGAGTGATGTTTCTAGTTGACTGGAAAATGACAAATGTATCCTGATCCTGTGTTTTGTTGTTGAAATGGCATTGTAGATACAGACCTGTCCATGTGAATAGTGATAATGCTTTGTTTCTCTAAGCAGTTTGAATGAGATGAAGACGATCCAGAGCCTCCTGCCTCTGAACAGCACGGCCCAGGCCTATATATCTCTCTTCATTAACATCACTCACTTCATCTTGGAGTCTGGCCAAGGCAAGTCAACATCTCAGCTTCACTGTAGGTGCACAGCATGTTGTGTCCTACTGCATTCTGATGGAGTGTGCAGGTAGCATCGTGAACTCCATTATTCAATCATGTTTCAGTCTGTGGGCCTTTGGGCCAAAGGGGCATGGTGTTTTCTTTTAGGACACTTGTTCTTACAAGTGTTCTTACAAGTGTCACTTGTAAGAACACTTGTACAATTGTCCTAAAAATATATATATCATCAATCAATGTCTTCACTTGGACATCTGGGTAGTGTAGAGGTAACAGCGTTCGCCTACCACTGCGGAGACCCGAGTTCAATTCCCAGCAGCGGTACTTCCGGCTTGGTCAGACATTCCTACAGACATAATTGGCCGTGTCTGCGGGTAGGAAGCCAGTGGCGTATGAGTCCTGGTCGCTGCACTAGTGCCTCCTCTGGTCGCCTGTTCAGGGGGGAGGGGAACTGGGGGGAATAGCATGATCCTGCCGGTGAAACTCCTTGCTGTCAGGTGAAAGGAAGCGGCTGGTGACTGCACATGTATTGGAGGAAGCATGTGCTAGTCTGCAACTCTTCCCAGTACGGCAGAGTGGAGCAATGACTGAGACAGTAGGAGAAATTGGCCAAGTACAATTGGGAGAACATTTGAGGAAAAACAGGAGAAAATAATCTACGTTTTCACTTTAGCTTTGTATGAATACAGAGTAACAGTGTTTTCTATTATTTCAGGCAACATGAGTCTCTGGGCAAGTTTTGAGAGTGGAAATCTACCTGTAATTATGAGTCAGGTGTTGGAAGTGGTAGAAAGTGTGCTGCAGAGCCTGACCGCAGTGACGGGCCCACTGCCGCTAGCTGTCCAGCAGAACATCATGGCCTACCTCCCCGTCATCGGCAACATCACCCAGGCACTGAACAAGGCCATCATGGTGGCAGGGCAACAAGGCGGCCTGCAAAGTGACCACTTCTTGGGCGCCGTCTTGGAAGCGGCGCAAAGTGTGATGCAGAGCCTGACCGCAGTGACGGGCCCGCTGCCGCTAGCTGTCCGCCAGAACATCCTGGGCATCGTGCTGGATTCACTTCAGCTGATTGTCAAACCTAACATGAGCTTTGCTTCATCGCGTAACATCTCCCTCCTCATCCTCAAGCGAGCTGAGAGCATTGTCCAACAGATAGTACCTGAAATGATCGCTGATTACCTGCTGTCTGGAATCCAAATCGTGACTACATATGTTGAGACCATGTCCTCATCTGGTGGACCAGAGACATGGAATGAACTGTGAGTGATGTTTCTAGTTTACTGGAAAATGACAAAACAAATGTATCCTGATCCTGTGTTTTGTTGTTGAAATGGCATTGTAGATACAGACCTGTCCATGTGAATAGTGATAATGCTTTGTTTCTCTAAGCAGTTTGAATGAGATGAAGACGATCCAGAGCCTCCTGCCTCTGAACAGCACGGCCCAGGCCTATATATCTCTCTTCATTAACATCACTCACTTCATCTTGGACTCTGGCCAAGGCAAGTCAACATCTCAGCTTCACTGTAGGTGCACAGCATGTTGTGTCCTACTGCATTCTGATGGAGTGCAGGTAGCATCGTGAACTCCATTATTCAATCATGTTTCAGTCTAAGCACTTTGCGCCAAAGGGGCATGGTGTTTTCTTTTAGGACACTTGTTCTTACAAGTGTCACTTGTAAGAACAAGTGTCCTAAAAATAAATATATCATCAATCAATGTCTTCACTTGGACATCTGAATAGTGTAGCGGTAAAAGCACTTGCCTACCACCGCGGAGAAAATTCCCAGCAGCGGTACTCCCGGCTTGGTCAGATGCTCCTTCAGACATAATTGGCCGTGTCTGCGGGTGGGAAGCCAGTGGGGTATGAGTCCTGGTTGCTGCACTAGTGCCTCCTCTGGTAGGTCAGGGGGCCTGTTCGTGAGGAGGGGAACAGGGGGAATAGCGTGATCCTCCCATGCGCTATGTCCTGCTGGTGAAACCCCTCGCTGTCAGGTGAAAAGAAGTGGCTGGTGACTGCACATGTATTGGAGGAAGCATGTGCTAGTCTACATCTCTCCCCAGATCGGCAAAGGGGGTGGAGCAATGACTGGAACAATAGGGGAATTGGCCAAGTACAATTAGGAGAAAATGGGAGAAAAACCGATCAAACAACAACAACAACGTCTTCACTTTAGCTTTGTATGGAATACAGAGTAACAGTGTTTTCTATTATTTCAGGCAACATGAGTCTCTGGGCAAGTTTTGAGAGTGGAAATCTACCTGTAATTATTAGTCAGGTCTTGGAAGCGGTAGAAAGTGTGCTGCAGAGCCTGACCGCAGTAACGGGCCCGCCCCTGCTAGCTGTCCGACAGGACATCGTGGCCTACCTCTCCTTCATCGGCAACATCATCCAGGCCCTGAACAAGGCCATCATGGTGGCAGAGCAACCAGGTGGCCTGCAGAGCGACCACTTTTTGGGCGCCATCTTGGAAGCGGCGCAAAGTGTGATGCAGAGCCTGACCGCAGTGACGGGCCCGCTGCCATTAGCTGTCCGCCAGAACATCCTGGGCATCGTGCAGGATTCACTACAGCTGATTGTCACACCTAACATGAGCTTTGCTTCATCACGTAACATCTCCCTCCTCATCCTCAAGCGAGCTGAGAGCATTGTCCAACAGATAGTACCTGAAATGATCGCTGATTACCTGCTGTCTGGAATCCAAATCGCAACTACATATTTTGAGACCATGTCCTCACCTGGTGGACCAGAGACATGGAATGAACTGTGAGTGATGTTTCTAGTTTACTGGAAAATGACAAATGTATCCTGATCTTGTGTTTTGTTGTTGAAATGGCATTGTAGATACAGACCTGTCCATGTAAATAGTGATATGCTTTGTTTCTCTAAGCATTTTGAATGAGATGAAGACGATCCAGAGCCTCCTGCCTCTGAACAGCACGGCCCAGGCCTATATATCTCTCTTCATTAACATCACTCACTTCATCTTGGAGTCTGGCCAAGGCAAGTCAACATCTCAGCTTCACTGTAGGTGCACAGCATGTTGTGTCCTACTGCATTCTGATGGAGTGCAGGTAGCATCGTGAACTCCATTATTCAATCAGGTTTCAGTCTAAGCACTTTGGGCCAAAGGGGTATGGTGTTTGTGTTTTTAGGACACTTGTTCTTACAAGTGTCACTTGTAAGAACAAGTGTCCTAAAAATATATATCATCAATCAATGTCATCACTTGGACATCTGGGTAGTGTAGAGGTAAAAGCACTCGCCTACCACTGCGGAGACCCGAGTTCAATTCACAGCAGCGGTAGTTCCGCCTTGTTCAGACGCTCCTACAGACATAATTGGCCATGTCTGCGGGTGGGAAGCCAGTGGGGTATGAGTCCTGGTTGCTGCACTAGTGCCTCCTCTGGTAGGTCAGGGTGCCTGTTTGGCGGGGAGGGGAACTGGGGGGAATAGCGTGATCCTCCCACCTGCTATGTCTTGCCAGTGAAACTTCTCGCTGTCAGGTGAAAAGAAGCGGCTGACGACTGCACATGTATCGCAGGAAGGATGTGCTAGTCTACAACTCTCCCCAGATCGGCAGAGTGGGTGGAGCAATGACTGAGAGAGTAGTGGACTTGGCCAAGTACAACTGGGAGTAAATGGGATAAAAACGGAAAACAAAAAAATTATATATATAAAAAACGATGTCTTCACTTCAGCTTTGTATGAATACAGAGTATAACAGTGTTTTCTTTTATTTCAGGCAACATGAGTCTCTGGGCAAGTTTTGAGAGTGGAAATGTACCTGTAATTCTTAGTCAGGTAAGGCCTAAGAAACTCTGTGTGATCGGTTTGTTCTCACTTTACTAAAGTCTAGTGTAATTTGATTTAATTTGTGTGAAAAATTAAACATCCTATTTGCAGGTGGAACATTAGACCAGTACAAATATAATGCCCATAAAAATGCATAGTCATAGTCATTTGTTGCCTTTTGGTATCTTTTGTTCATATGTCAGCTGTGAACAACAGACAATAAACACAGTAGATGAATGCAGAAACAACATAATTACAAACCATGCCTGGCTACATACCAATCATCAAAGCACTGATGTGTCATTCATCATCACAGACATCATGTCAAACTCAACCCCTTATCGTCTTGATCAAGGTGTGGTGTCTCTGGGAGCTTTTCCATCAGCACATAGTATTCTTATAATTTTCACATTTATATCCAGTGTTGTGAGGTAAAGTAATGCGTAATTTTATTACTTTCCCCAGTTACGAGTAGTGTAAGGGATTATAATTTCCAAAACAGTAATTATGTTACAGTTACTAATCCATTATCCAAATAACTTCAAGTTGCATTACTTTCTCCAACGCTGGCACGGCGCTAAAACGAAGTGTGGATATAGGTCAGGCTATGCGAGACTACTGCGCTGCCATAACATGCTTCGTTTTTTTTGTCCTAGTTAGGCAAATAAATAAAAAGTATGCAGTTTGGCTGATTGTTGACTCCTCCTGTAAAGCTAATTAATGTTCCAATAAAGTGGATTCAGTTCTAAAAGGAGCTCGTTAAACAGGTTGTACGTCACTTAATCGGAAGTTAAAGTAATACAGGAATGTACCAAGTAAATTGTAATAAATAAAGTAATTGTATTACATTTTAAAGGAGTAATAAGTCATAGCTAACTAATTACATTTCCTGTCCTGAGTAACTTGCCCAACTGTTTATATCTACTAGATCAGACCTGGGCATTATGCGTCCTGGGGGCCAGAACCGGCCCTCATGATGGTTCTGCCTGGCCCGAGAGGTCTAAGACAAACCACACCATTTTACTCATGAAGATAGAAAAATCGAATGAGATGACCTAAATTGGCGGTTTTGAGTGATTTTCATAAATGCTGAATTATATCAATACCAGGAAACCCTTAATAATATAATATATTAATCTAAATATTGATCTAAATATTGATTTAAACCATATTGCTCAGCCCTATTTGTATCACACGCATCACAATAATTTAATCTTTCAGAAATTTAACTTAGTCTTTTCTCCCTCTTTCCGCTGTTCAGATCGGCAAACTCTTCAACATTGTGACGGGAGGCATAGGCTTACAAATAAGCATTCCACCTCTGGAGGGCTTCACTGATCTACCTCAGGTGCTAGAACAGCTGATGACTGAGAAGGCCAACCCAGAGACCTGGAACAAGTAGGTGTAACTATGACTTGCCTGCGAAATAAGCCAAACGAGTAACTATGACCTCAGGTGTTGGTTAGGACCCCAAGCTATCTGTGAATGTGAGATGTTTTAGTTTGTTTTTTCCCCGTCGTCTTCCTTCCTCTGTGATTGCCCTAATTTAAATTCCTCCTGTGTTTTGTTACAGACTTGAAAATATGCTAGAAGCCCTACTTTCTACTTTGAAAGGGACACCACTTTGGGACAGTATCCCGCCTGTTGCCTCAGTGTTGGAGAAATTCATAGGAGCCATGGTTAACAACTTGCAGGCAGAGAATGGTGAGAAGGCCACTGAACAGCAAAGCTATATTGGCTTGCATTTACATGTCTCAAAGTGATGACCTATTCTAGAATCTATTGCCTTGCAAAATATACCAGATAGCAATATTATAGAGCAGGGGTGTCCAAACCTTTTTGAACAGGGGCTAGATTAGATAATGTGAAAATACCGGGGGGCCAGCTGCTACTCACATCATATTGGTTATTAAAAATAAATAAAAAAATCACATACATTAGACAATTGATTTTGTTTACCATCTGAAAACTATAGTTCCACCTGTGTCGTTGCTACTTGGTGCTTGTCTACAAACTGTATGATAGGGCTGTCATCATTAGGTGAACAGGAAAAAGATAAAGTGAACTTGCTTGATTAACCAGTACTGTGTGGACGGCCACATATAGTATATTTTGAGAGACAAGCCGAAGGCCACTTAAAATCGTTCCGCGGGCCACAATTGGTCCCCGGGGCAGACTTTGCACATGCCTTTTATAGAGGATGTAGTTGTCTATATTTTTCATATTTCATTGTTTTTCATTGTTCCCCCAAATGTGGGGAACTTCAGAGCAACAGCCTTCAAAATGGTCAAAATGTCTTTTATTCCCCACAGCGTTCATACTAAGTCTCCAAAGGCCCATAATGACCCTGATGGCAGATATTGTACATTCCGTCAATAGCAGTCACCTCAACTTGACTGATTTGTCGGAAACAATGCAGGTGGCCATCCAACTCACGGTGCAGGCTGCCCATCAGGTTAGACTGCCTCTATCTGTTCTGCATGACTGCTTCCCAGAGAGAGAATGACGTGTGTGTGCGTGTGCGTGCGCGCACGTGTGTGTGTGTGTGTGTGTGTGTGTGTGTGTGTGTGTTTGCACATGTTTGCTCACCGTTTTTTATGGATGCGTGTGCGTCTGATGATGTGGACAGAAAAACAAGATCTTCATGGTTATTAGCAACAACAATGCGTAGCTGTCATGCTAACTTACTGTAATACATGATGTGTTGAAAGTTGCCATTCTTGCCTTAGTGGAAAAACACATCGGAGGCTATGTTGTTGTTCATAATAGATATGTGGTGTTATTGTTCCACTACCCACATCAGCCAGTGGGTGGTGCTTACATACCGCAAGTTGTAAAAGGCGTTTGACAGCCACACAATCCAGAGCATAATATAGGCATTAACTTGGCTGCTTAACACTTTGAATGGCAACATCAGAACACACCTGTAGGCTACGCATCAATGGTTGGGCTTTGTTACTTACATTGCTCACGCCTGATCCAAAGGTCAGATTATACTGTACAAAGCAATAGCAGTCAAAGGGTTAAGAAATGCTCCTTTTTTCGTGAAACTGATAAAAGGTCTGTTTGATTTACAACACAAAAGATAAAATATGATTACGGTGATTGATGTATAAAAAGACCTGCTGCATTTCACTACTGACTTTCAGTATTTGTCAGATACTGTGATATGACATATGCTTATCGGCACTGAGTCTATTGTCTAAGAGCGGGACACTGTTAAAGTCTTTCATATTGTCTGGTGGTTACCTTAGGGAGAATCTAGTTACAGTCTTTCAGAGAGTTCAAACACGGCAGAAACTCTATAGGTGACCCATTATTTGTTTGTATGTGTGTGCACACATATGTGTGTACCTCCTATGCAAGTGTATGAGAACTGATGATACCTGTGTGAGGCTTCTGCCCTTTTCATCGCCTCTCTCTAAATTGCATGAACAGTGCCATTATGACATTTCCCCTGTGCCTGTTGCTTTTGTCTCCATGTCACTTTGTTCTGTTTTCCTGTCCTCCTAACTCAACTGGTTTTTCTCTCAACAATGCGTGAGAAACACGATGAGCCCATTGCCTCTATTGTTGACATTTTTGCCCCGTAGGCGAACGGCACATTGGAGTGCAGTGAAGCTCTCACCGCCTGGGAGCCGGTGAGGGAGGCGGCGGGGCTGACCACGGACACCCTGGCCATGTGGTGCGCCATCAGTCTGCGGCCTGTCATGGAGGCCTATGCCGCAGCCCAGATTGTCTATCACAACCTGAACATGAGTGTGAGTCGATCAAACTGTAATTAAGTGGGGAAACCTCATTCAAACGTATGTTATTCTGTCAGAGGATCAAACAAAATGTCACGTGTGTGTGTGTGTGTGTGTGTGGGGGGGGGGGTGTTAAATTCTGAAGCGATCCATCTGACATGAGAAGAGTATATACATAAGAAAAACTAATTTCAAATGTGATTAACAATTTCACCACTTGGTGGCAGTGTTGATTCACCAAGCACACATGCAGTAACAACAAGCTGTCAGTAATCTTCCCTCTCTTGTATGTTGCCTGTACAGCACACGGGTGTGGGACCAGCCTCTACCGGCGCCACGGCTGCCACGATCGTGGCAGCTGTACAGTCTCTCTACCAAGCTGACGTTAACCAGTCACTGGTAACAGAACAGCTCATCATGGCCGTCTGCGACCAGCTCTCTGCTCTGGCAGGCCAGCCTCTGAGCCTGGAGGCACAGCTCCACTGGTACCAGCAGTTCCAGGACATGCAGCTGCAACAGAGGTGACTATCAGCAGCCATGATGCCCCTATCAGATGATGGCGATGATTGGTCACATGACGTGCTCTGGAAGGTCTTCATCTCATGGTTTACTACATGTTTTTAAAAGGAAACATCCACCCGAAAACACGTCAGCACTGTTGGACATTTTAATTTGCATTGTGTGCCCATTCTGTCGTTTGTTGGTGTATTTTTTCTTATTCCTGTCATAGCAGATGATTTTTCACCTATATCAAGCAATATAGCGACAGTATATAAAGCAATGGTATGTGACAGGTGTCTGTCCCTCAGAATCAAAGAGCAACGGCTTCTTTCCAGACTCCCCATTTTGCACCGGCATTCAATAATCATACAAGGAGGGGTGTCTGGTTAGTGTAGAGGAGGAGGGGTGTCTGGTTAGTGTAGAGGAGGAGGGGTGTCTGGTTAGTGTAGAGGAGGAGGGGTGTCTGGTTAGTGTAGAGGAGGAGGGGTGTCTGGTTAGTGTAGAGGAGGAGGGGTGTCTGGTTAGTGTAGAGGAGGAGGGGCGTCTGGTTAGTGTAGAGGAGGAGGGGTGTCTGGTTAGTGTAGAGGAGGAGGGGCGTCTGGTTAGTGTAGAGGAGGAGGGGCGTCTGGTTAGTGTAGAGGAGGAGGGGTGTCTGGTTAGTGTAGAGGAGGAGGGGCGTCTGGTTAGTGTAGAGGAGGAGGGGTGTCTGGTTAGTGTAGAGGAGGAGGGGTGTCTGGTTAGTGTAGAGGAGGAGGGGTGTCTGGTTAGTGTAGAGGAGGAGGGGTGTCTGGTTAGTGTAGAGGAGGAGGGGTGTCTGGTTAGTGTAGAGGAGGAGGGGTGTCTGGTTAGTGTAGAGGAGGAGGGGCGTCTGGTTAGTGTAGAGGAGGAGGGGCGTCTGGTTAGTGTAGAGGAGGAGGGGCGTCTGGTTAGTGTAGAGGAGGAGGGGCGTCTGGTTAGTGTAGAGGAGGAGGGGTGTCTGGTTAGTGTAGAGGAGGAGGGGTGTCTGGTTAGTGTAGAGGAGGAGGGGCGTCTGGTTAGTGTAGAGGAGGAGGGGTGTCTGGTTAGTGTAGAGGAGGAGGGGTGTCTGGTTAGTGTAGAGGAGGAGGGGCGTCCGGTTAGTGTAGAGGAGGAGGGGCGTCTGGTTAGTGTAGAGGAGGAGGGGTGTCTGGTTAGTGTAGAGGAGGAGGGGTGTCTGGTTAGTGTAGAGGAGGAGGGGTGTCTGGTTAGTGTAGAGGAGGAGGGGCGTCTGGTTAGTGTAGAGGAGGAGGGGCGTTTGGTTAGTGTAGAGGTAAAAGCACTCGCCTACCAGTACCAGTAGCGGTACTTCCGGCTTGGTCAGATGCTCCTGCAGACACAATTGGCCATGTCTCCGGGTGGGAAGATGGTGGGGTATGTGTCCTGGTCGCTGCACTAGCGTCTCCTCTGGTTGTTGGGGCGCCTGTTCGGCAGGGAGGGGAACTGGGGGGAATAGCGTGATCCTCCCACGTGCTACATCAATAGACCAGAATGCAATGCAGCCTCAAGACATGTTGTTTTGAGTAATAGCCACAACTCACCTTTTCACTAACTGAAGTAGATGAAGCAGAGTACAACAGTAACTCACGATATGATACTATCACGATTCTTGGCCCTTGATAGTTGATAACGATGTCACGATCCATCGATTCTGTGATAATCAATACTGTACATTATATTGTAAGTAATTTAATCTACTACGATACTTCATGATATCTGTAACTGAAGAGAAAAAAAACCCTAGAGAGGAAAAAAGCAGGAACTATGTATTTATTCACAGAACTGACATGAAACAATGTACAACAAAGTGCACACACACACACTGCCTGCAACTAGTCCACGATTTCACGTGTGAAGTTACAATGTTTGATGTAAGTTCAAATGTTTAAAGCAAGGATACAAAATAATGCCTCACTAAAATCTTTTTGATCTGTGCAAATTAAGTTGACAGAAAAGTAAAAGAAAAAGAAAAATTCAGTGCCAGCATAATCAACTCCTTGTAAACCTGGACACAATTCAGCGCCTGCATGTCTTAATAAAAATATCCATATTTGGCGGCAGTGTATCACGATATGGTAATACGATATTGCGCCAGTGTCTTGATAATGTATCAATAGGAAGTATCACAATATATCGATATTTCGATATTTTGTCCCACCAATAGGGAAGGCAGTCCGCGGCTGTAATATACACACACACACACACACACACACACACACACACACACACACATCACCTAGGCATGAACTCACAGCTCCATTTGCAGTTGTTATATTATCCACATGCAGCAGAGGAAAGTCATTTGATGTACACTAAATTACACGAGAGGATTGGAACGATCACATTTGCATTTGAGCTTGCTTTAATTTGACTCTTTGCCTGAAAACAGGCAGATCTGCACAGACAGCGGCTTAACCGTGATTCAGCCAAGACACCCCCTTAAAATTGATTTTCCTTTATGCGTCAGCTGTAATGAACAGGGCATGGTGATAAGGATCACATTCTGCATATCTCAGGGAATCAATCAAGTCTGACTGCATGACTTATAGATCATTGATCACAGCAGAAAGACTCCAAAGTCTATTATCTAGGCTGAAATGAGAAAACTATGTGAATAAGTTTAAACCATAATGGTGATGAATTATGATGACTTCTGGCTCAAACTGAGAAATTATAGCTGTATGGTATTGAGGAAGTTAAAAACAAAATGCATGGGCTGCATTGCAGGAAGATTCAGGTTGGCAGTGAGTATTATTTTCATATACACTGCGGAAACACTTGAGGCTCATTTGAACACACTTTAGAATGATTTCCATAAAGATAACTATAACTATTTAAGAAATCGCTCTGAGATGGAACCAAGAATATTGTTATCGTTATCATTTTAGATGCTATAGTTTTACTGTAGTGTGAGAGCTTTTCTATTTACTTAGAATGATTTATAGTTATCTTTATAGTTATCATTCTAAGTGTGAATGGTCCTTTAAAGTCTTAATCCTCTTGTCCATAGAATTGCTTAGGAACTGTCACCTCACCTCAATTTTACAAATTGATAGAGGTCACACACATGTGCCAACTGGAAGAATATATACTGTAGCACTGAAACTGCAAACTCAAATCTGTACTTAACCCATCATTGTATTTCTTCTCTCTGCAGTTTGGCTTCCATCAAACTGCTCTCAGATCAGCTGCTAAGTATGGACCCCACCCTCCAGCCTTATGTGCAGTCCATGGAGAAAATGCTGCACCACATCTTGAATAACTACCAGCACGTTCAAGATGGCAGCTCGGCCCAGGACCTCTTCCAAGAAGCTGCAATGATCTTCCTGACATCCATGAACCTCACCTATGACCCCTTTATCCCCATGATGTGGGGAAACTTCTCTGAACTCAATGCGATGTCCCTTACCCAAATAATGAAGGGCGTCGTCAAACTAATAGTCCATAATAAGGTATTTGGGGATGTGCCTATGGTTTACCAAGCCATGGAGCAGTTTGTGGAATCCAACAACACCAGGCATCTTGTGGAGAAAGTTTTTGAGTTTTTCGCATGGTGGAACTCCACCCAAGCCTCTGGGATGGATCTGCTGACCCAGGCCCTGCCCAAAATAGCAGACACCCTCAGGGCTTTCTTCTCCATCCTGACCCAGATGATCCAGGACCTGCCGGGAAGCTTGTTTGAGCAGTTAATAGACCTAGCGGAGAACATTATTGCGATGCTGAGGCAGATAGCAAGCAGCAGTGATCTTCTGGCCCCCATGGACTACTACCTGAATCACCTTGAGGAGCAAATGAAAGGGGTTGGCCCAGTCAGGCGCCGACGTGAGGCCCCGATGATGCCAATGAGGGAGCCCATGGATGACTTCATAGACCTCTTCTATATCGACTACCCCGCCTTGTTCAAAGCCATCTCTGTCCAGCCCACCACAGATGAACTCGTGGAGACGGTCCATGTGTTCTTCGCCAACCCCGACCTGGGTGTGGTGATGAAGGGGGCGACTAGGGGCATGCCGTGGGGCTTGAACGTCTCCAGGGAGGAGACCATTGATGCCACGCTCGGGGTGCTCTCCTACCTCACCCTCCCCCACCTGTTTCAGATGTAAGGGCATGCTGTTAACATGGTGCCACTGCAATGTTATTACAGTTCACTAAAACTAAACTAAAAACTAGAACTTGGTCTGAAAAAAAACATTTTCTCATTCTGAACTTCTTCAATCTTGCCCCTGACAAATCCCCCCAACCCCCCCTCCCGCGCATGTGTGTGTGTGTGTGTGTGTGTGTGTGTGTGTGTGTGTGTGTGTGTGTGTGTGTGTGTGCGCGTGTGTGTGCGTGCGTGTGTGTGTGCGTGAGTGCGTGCGTGTGTGTGTGTGTGTGTGTGTATATATATACTCTATAGTATACTGTGTATACTGTATATTATACTGTATACTGTATATATACTGTGTATATATCTATATATATATATATATATAGATATATACATACTGAATATACAGTATATACTGTGTATATTGTATATATATACTGTATATATATACTGTGTATATATATATATATATATATATATATATATATATATATATATATATATACATATATATATACATATACACACATACATATACATATACACACACATATATACATATAAACAAATACTCAAACTAATACAATCTAAGCTAAAACTAAAAAAATGTAAACAGTAAAAACTACGGTAAACTGAAACGAACAAATAAACAACATCAAAGTAAAAACTAGTGAAAAATACAAAACTAGAGTAACTCTACCACTGCTATCAACCTCTGGGGCCTAGTGCACACTGCCAGGATCTAGACTGATATTAAATTTGCCACAACCCCTAGAGAGGTGATGTGGAAAGTCTATCGCTGCTTTGCATCTTGATGTTCTATGTGCCTTTGCTTTCCCCATGTTATGTCCTTGTTTCTTATCACCTTTTTTACTCAGCAAGTTACTTACCGGTACTTTCCTACAAAGGAAAAGCTGTGTTTGTCTTCAGTGAACAGTGTCTGAATCAAAGGGCGCAACTTTTATTGTTATACGCATGATTTTGCATACTGTATTAAGCACTTGACCTATATGAAGTAAACAATTAAAAATGTTCCCTTGAAATAAACAGTCCCTATATCATCTTTCCTCAGGTCGTCAACAATGGACCTGCTGACGAGCACCGTTGATATGCTTCCCCAGGGCTTCCCATTCTCCTCGACAGTGAAGGACTTCATCAGACGCCTCGCCGCTGAATCTCAAGGTAACTCCATTTCTCTTCCTTTGCCGTACGTCTCCATGGTTTCTGTAGCTCACTCACTCGCTGGGCGGCGAGAGGCCGCCTGGATTGAGTGCAGCTTCACCATGAGAAATGTGCATCACACACTCATTAGCTAAACGAGGGAATACCCATGTGGAGGATCCTCTTCCCCTCATTTCTTACCATATCTTTGCTTTGTCATCACTATTTTTCCTCCCACTCAAACTTAGCCTAATGGTTGCTGTGCTGTAGTGCTCTCTACATACCTGCTGGACACAGTATTCGACTACAGTATGTAATCCAGGAGCCACATAGCTTGGAACACTGCCAACTCTGACATTCATACCTGTTGTCAAGTCCACAGCGAGACACAATCCCCCCTCCAGCCTTTTCTACCATTTTCTCACTAATTGTACTTGGCCAATTCCCCCTGCTGTCCCGGGACTTGCTCCAACCCCCTCTGCCGATCTGGGGAGAGCCATAGAGCACATGGTTCCTCCAATACATGTGCAGTCGCCAGCCACTTCTTTTCACCTGACAGCAAGGAGCTTCACCATCAGGACGCTCTTCCCCCCAGTTCCCCTCCCCTGCGAACAGGCGCTCCGACCAACCGGAGGAGACACTAGTGCAGTGACCAGGTGCAGTGACGCCTACCACTCCGCAGTGGTAGGCGCCTGCTTATACCTCTACACTACCCAGATGCCCTCCTAACAGGATTTGTTAATGATGTTATTATTGTCTACATGATTATAGTGCATCATAATTAATTCTGGAGATACGAGTGATAACACTTCACGTCGGCTTAGCTGGATCTTCGAGGAGCCTTAAAGCCATATGGCCTTCCTCCAGCACAAAGCCACTCAGCACCTTATTAAATCTCATTAGCAAAGTAGAATTCAATCACTTACCTCCGTACTGTAAATGCTGCCGCTCGCACCCACACAAGTGGACTTCTATGACCTGCTTTTAATTGGCTGCTGTGCCTTTGTGATAATGTTTATAGTGCTTAGAATTACTCTGCAAGTGGCAGCAGCTTCACTTCTCTGCAAACCTCACTCATGCTCTCAACACATGCCAAAACAACGCACGCCACAACAGCTTCACTTCTCTGCAAACCTCACTCGTGCTCTCAACGCACGCCACAACAACGCACGCCACAACAGCTTCACTTCTCTGCAAACCTCACTCATGCTCTCAACACATGCCAAAACAACGCACGCCACAACAGCTTCACTTCTCTGCAAACCTCACTCATGCTCTCAACACATGCCAAAACAACGCACGCCACAACAGCTTCACTTCTCTGCAAACCTCACTCATGCTCTCAACACATGCCAAAACAACGCACGCCACAACAGCTTCACTTCTCTGCAAACCTCACTCATGCTCTCAACGTCCGCCAAAACAACACACGCCACAACAGCTTCACTTCTCTGCAAACCTCACTCGTGCTCTCAACGTCCGCCAAAACAACGCACGCCACAACAGCTTCACTTCTCTGCAAACCTCACTCGTGCTCTCAACGTCCGCCAAAACAACGCACGCCACAACAGCTTCACTTCTCTGCAAACCTCACTCGTGCTCTCAACGAGCCGCTGTAATTGCAGAGACCTCGAGGTGTCGAACACTCCGAGCTGAAACATCACCATGATCTAAATTTGGCCTAATTAAATATTCTGTCATCACCTCTTGCCGCCTTAGGTGCTGCCTTTCTTAGGGCTCGTCACGTGTGTTTTAATGCACGACAGCATCCGGCCCCGCTGGCCCGCCTGACGATGTTGCCCCATCGAAACGGTGCTAGTCGTAATAAAGCCCAGTGGGATGTCATGTTATTCTGTCTCCTTGCACGCAACGCTGCCCTCCTTCTCCCTTGCTTGTCCCCGTCTCCCTCTCTCTCTCTCTCTAATAACCTCTTTGCTCTCTCTCTCTCTCTCTCTCTCTCTCTCTCTCTCTCCTTCCCTCCCTCCACAGAGAACCTGGCCCTCATGCAGCAGACCCTCCAGACAGCCTCTGAGCTCTTCAGCACCAGCCCGGCTGACGAGCACTTCACAGGGATACTCAGCCACCTGACATCCCAGGTCTCTGCACTACCTGAACCTCTGCCACGCATCCATTATTCATTAGCGCACGGGCAAAATAGGGCTTGAATGCGTCCGAAGACACTTTTGGGGCTGATTATCGCACTTTAAGCACACTAAGCACAAATACTTCAAACATTTGTACTTATCTTGAAACATCTTAAAATAAACTCCAGAGTCCAGCATAGCACTCGTTGTCAGGGTGGATATTTCTGGAATGAAAACACCAATAGGCTTTATTTTATGCCCATTTTTAAATGGTGCAGTCGTTTCTATAAGTGACTTAAATGTGTGTTTGATGTGAGATGTGTGCACCTCAGGTGAGGAGCACCTAGCTGTGTGTGGCTAGGCTCCTCCCCCCCTGCTGTACAAGGAAGTGAGAGTGGAGACCAAAGCGCCACGGCTCCAAGCCAGTGAAACACGCACGCACGCACGCACGCATGCACACACACACACACACACACACACACATGGATGCGCAGGCACGCAGACATGCATGCGTGCACAGACGCACGCACATGTCCGACCTGCCAAACCTGCACCGCTTACTTCAACACCTGTGTGATTTTGTCCCCTTTCAATTTGACCATTTCATCCAAAAAAATGCATACAAAAAAGTACATGTTTTGGAAGGCTTCACTATTAACTGTATAACCTCCATCAGGGTGGTTAGATGGTTGTACTCACCCCTGGGTGTCGGTCAGGACACAATAATTCCACTACTAATTAATATTCTTCTCTTTATTGAATCAGTCCAGATGATAATAGCAGACTGGGATACTGGTTATAGGTCAATAATAATGATGAATAGGTACAGGGCATGTGTGGCTTGCAGGTCAATGACGCACACAAAGAAAGCCAACACAAACCTCTGGATTGCTGGGAGCATTCATCATATCAGAGGTGGATGGCATTGATTAGCCATTGTGGCCAATATCCTATATTTAGTAAAAGGCCAATACCAGTCCTATACCATATTCTGGTGGCCATTGTTATGCATTTTCAGTATTGCAGCTTCTTCTTGTTCTTACAGTGCGTGCCTGTTTGTGTTGCAGGTGTGCACCGTGGAGAAGATGGACTCCGTGCGTCCGCTGATGCAGTTTTTGTACATGGCTCCCGGCCAGCTGTGCCGCACGCTTCCCAGCCTGCAGCTCCTGGCCCAGCTTCTGACCAACAGGTCCGAGCTGTCCAACGCCCTCTTCCAGACCTTCATCGGAGACCCCGGCACCTACGACATCAATGCAAACTGGTAAAACGTTTTTCTAATGGTTTCTGAAGGTTGATCTCCCTGTAGACGGGTATATCCTAAAAAGGGGGCCTGACAGAAAAAGTTTGGGAACCACTGTGTAGTGGCTGGAAAGACAGCGAGGGGCTCAAAGGGCTTTACATACCATCATATCATCATGTCATATACCATACAACATCATACAAATACATATTACATGCACACATCTTATACTAAGTCATATACATACTTCATATACATCGTTTACTTAGTAAACTTTACTATATCATCATACATATGCCTGTCAGCATTATTTTACACAGAAGATGTTTCATAGACACAATTTGTTTACCTCTTGATAAAATGCATAAATCTGTGTGTGTGTGTGTGTGTGTGTGTGTGTGTGTGTGTGTGTGTGTGTGTGTGTGTGTCTGTCTGTCTGTCTGTCTGCCTTGTGTGTGTCTGTGTGTGTGTGTGTGTGTGCGTGCGTGCGTGCGTGTGTGTTACAGGACCTCTGTGTTAAGCGAAGGTTTTGGCTTTGACCCCAGCAGTCTGAGCATGCTCAATATTAACGTCACCTCCCCAGGCAAGTCCCATCTCCATGTCACTTTATGACAGTATAATTTCACAATATTGGCATTATGCATTATGCATCCCTATAGAGCTGCTGGAAATCCACCTCACTGTGATATTCAAAGCAGTAGACCACTCTACAGCCATTTCTTCCACATAGACTGTAGTCATGTTCGGAATGGTTCACTCATTCACTCACTCAAACACATTATATCGTCCAGTGAAGTCCACTATTCCTCTAATAGGGACCGCTTTCGAACATGGCTAATATCTCTCAGTGCTGATTCTGTATTGTTTTTGGTGGGATTGATTGGTTGGTTAATTGATCAAATTAATTGCTTAACATACTAATGGAAAATACAATGCAGAGAGCACACTGCAACACATACAGAAAACATATCAAGAGTCCATATCCAAAATGCTGCATCTACTTAAAAAGTTATTCATTGTTAGCATTTTGTCAGCCAATAGTAAGTTATGCACTTTCATTTAAAAAGTAGTATAATTTGTCTTAATTTTTTGCTATCAATAATTTCATTACAGTAGATTTGTTTTATTTTTTATTTTTTATGTCACTCCCCCAATAAAGATTAATGTTAGACTGATATTGTTATATTGAAGCTGCCATTAGCCAGTATTTTATGCCAAAATTAAATAGTTTCATGCCAAAATGTTACAACTGTTCAGTATTTCTCCCAGAGTTTTATTCTATTCAGGGTGGAAAAGCCTCTGAGGTTATGAATATAACCCCGGTTTTATGAATAAGATGAGTGAGGTTCTCACTATGGGGAGATAGATTCCTCTGTACCCCTCACAGAAGCACTATATTCATTTCTACACCAATATCCTCATATTGGGATCGGAGGAAAATTTTATCTTTCACCCTCCACCGCTATGGGCGCTAGCTCCTCCCCCTATATATAGGGGCGGCGGGCGTGGTATCACCATTCTTTTTTTTTTTTAACTTATTTTTATTTATTTTCTCAAGTGCAATTATACATTTATTCATTAATTTACATCACAGGTATGGGTGTATTGAAATGCAGTCCATATAATCTTGTCTTTTCAATGTCCATAGTCTCCATTCCCATATGACCGGGTTTGTTATTGTCTTTTCTTCGTATGTAGAGAAGAGACATACAGCATGACAGTCAGTTCAAAATTATAGAAGATAATAGACAAATTAAAGCAAAAGAAGAAATAAAATTAATAGCCTACTACAGGTGTTGTTCACTACACTCTAGGCAAAACAAAATACAAAAGAATTGGTGACCACCTCATCAAGAATGCATCTGTCCTTAATTGTAACCTTGCAGTTATTTCTTCCATCTGATAAACATCTTTAACCTTCTCCTTCCATTGTATTATCGTGGGGGGCTGCGGTCTCAGCCAAGAGATTGTGATCATTTTCTTAGCGGTTAACAGAAGGACTCTAAGTATTCGTTTCAAGTTATTGTTTCCCATATCTTCTGGTATTATTCCTAATATATAGTAAGATGGTTCCAAGGGTAATCGGATCCCTAGACAGTTCTCAATTTCTGTTTGTATGTTCTGCCAATAATCCCCTAACTTTGGGCAGTCCCAGAATATGTGTGAATGCTCTCCTATCAGGCCGCAACCCCTCCAGCATCTGTCTGAGGTACCACCAAACTTTGACGTGATGAGAGGAGTCCTGAAAAACCTCATCTTAACCTTCCATTCAAATTCCTTCCAGATGGGACTACTAGTTGTTTTGTGTCCCTCTGCACATGCTAATTCCCAATCTTCTTCCGAAATTATAGATTCCATCTCCAGTTCCCATTTTCTTTTAATGTCCAGACTATTATCCATTAAATCTCCTTGCAGTATTTTATATATGTAGGAGGTGATTTTCTTTTTGACAGTCCCATCAATTGTTAGCATAAAAAAACTTTCTAGATGTGATGGTGTATTACATAATTTGTCCCATTCTTTGTGTTTCTGGAGGTAGTGTCTTATTTGTAAATATTTAAAAAAATCTTTGTGTGGAAGGTTATATCTACGCTGAAGTTGTTCAAAGGTCATCAGGACCCCTCTTTCAAACATTTGACCCAACATGATTAGACCCTTTCTTTCCCATTCTTTAAACCCTGCCCCTATTTTGGATGGGAGAAAATCAATATTTCGTGCAATCTTCATCGCTATAGATATTGATGAGGGGAGTCTTAGCTTCTGTCTCACGGTTGACCATATTTTCAGAGTGGTTTTTACCCATTGATTATTAATTTTATGTATTTTCCAAGAATCCTTGTTCAAAAATGGGATTACATCTAATGGTGCTTTTGGGCAATGATTTTGTTCCATCCCCACCCATATTGTATCTTTGTCTTGAGATAGCCATGCTACCATTGATCTGAGCTGAGCTGCCCAATAATATTTTTCCATGTTGGGTAGGTCTAGACCCCCCTTTTCTTTTGAGCATAATAGTCTTTTAAGTCTAATTCTGGGTCTTTTGTTTTGCCATATAAATTTAGATAGCCATTTGTTAATTGTTCTAAATGTAGCAGTAGGGACCTCTATGGGTAGGGATTGGAACAAAAATAGCAACCTTGGTAGTACATTCATTCTTATTGTTTCTACACGCCCTATCAGAGAAAGGGGAAGGACTTCCCATCTTGTAAGATCAGTTTTTATTTCATCCATCAATTTCTCATAATTGGCCTTAAATAGTTGTGATGTGCTAGGAGTTATGACAATTCCTAAATATCTGAATCCTTGCTTGGACCAGTGAAATTTAAATTTTCCTTCTAACTGTGGTGGCCAGCTCCCCACCAGCATCATTGCCTCAGATTTTGATTGATTAATTTGGTAACCTGAAAATTTCCCATATTCTTTTAAACTACTCATCAATGCCGGAACTGAGGAGACAGGGTCACTGATGTACGTCAATAAGTCATCCGCGTAAAGCGAAGTCTTATGTTCTGTCTGACCATCATCTTTTATACCTTTAATATTTTTATTTTGTCTTATTAATGTCGCAAGGACTTCAATATTTACGGCGAAGAGCAAAGGACTAAGGCAATCTCCTTGGCGGACCCCTTTCTCAAGGTTGAAGAAATCTGAACAGCAGCCATTCACTCTAACGCATGACCTTGGATTTGTGTATATGACCTTCACCCAGTCCACAAACGTTGAATGAAATCCCATAGCAGCCAGTGTTTTATATAAAAACTGCCAGTTTACAGTGTCAAATGCTTTCTGCGCATCAAAGCTAATTAGCACAGAGTTTTGCATACTTTTCTTGGCACATGTTATAATATTCAGTGTTCTCCTTATGTTGTTCGCTCCTTGTCTGCCGGGAATAAAGCCTGTCTGATCTGGATTAATGATTTTTGTTATAATTTTTTGCATCCTTTTTGCCATAATACTAGTCAGTAATTTTTGGTCATTACATAGCAAACTGATGGGTCTATATCCTTCACAGAGTGTCGGATCTTTACCTTCTTTGTGAATTACTGATATAATGGCCTCGGACCATGTATTTGGTGGGTCCTTATTGGAGAGAGCAAAGTTAAAAACTTTCTCTAATATTGGTGTCAAATCATCTATAAAGCATCTGTAAAACTCTCCGGGGAGTCCATCGATCCCTGGAGATTTATTATTTTTTAATTTTTTTATAGCTTCCCTTATTTCACTTTCAGTAATAACTGATATCATCTGTGCTGCTTCCTCTTCTGATAATGAGGGTAGGTGTAGCTTGGCTATGAAGGCCTCAATTTCGTTGTTTGTTGTTTCTGAATTAGGTTCTCTGTATAGATCTTTATAGAACGATGCAAAGGCATCTGCTATTTCCTTTGGGTATGTTACAATTTTTTTCAGTGTGGGATGTATAATCTTAGGTACCATACGATTAGCCTGTGCTTTACGGAGTTGAAAGGCCAGTAGTCGACTGGCTCTGTTCCCCATCTCATAGTATTTCTGTTTAGAAAATCTTAAGGCTCCCTCTGCCTTATATGTAAGGAGCTTATCCAAGGACTTCCTTGTTTCTTTTAATACTAGCAGAGTGTTCTGTGTTCCTGTGGACTTATGTTCTATTCCAATTGTTTTATCTTATTCTCTAACCTGGTATCACCATTCTTAATGAGCCTTCTTCTCGCCCACCCTGGCAAGAAGGGTTGTCTGGTGAGAAGCTCACTCACCTTATTCATAAAACCGGGGTTATATATATATATATATTATATATAGATGTGGGAGCTCCCGTATGCCAGACAGCTCATCGTTCTGACCCGAAGAGAAGTTGTCGGGCTCCTTAACTGTGTCCCGAGAGCGCTCGTGCCACGTGCTCGTGCCACGTGCCACGTGCTCGTGCCACGTGCCACGTGCCATGCACAGAGCGCTCATGCCACGTGCCATGCACAGAGCGCTCGTGCCACATGCCATGCACAGAGCGCTCGTGCCACGTGCCATGCACAGAGCGCTCATGCCACGTGCCATGCACAGTCTATAGAACCAAACAAAAGAGACGGGCGAGGTCCAACTCACCACCACACAAATGTCCTGAATAGGCACTCCCCTAAAGAGGGCCCAGGATGAAGACATCCCACGCCGCTGCTCCACAGGAGGAGTAGTAAAGGCTATTAGAGTAATAGGAGAGCAAGAGTCCATAACCTTAGGCATAAAGGCCGGGTTAGGGATCATACTCACCTTTCCATCCCCTGGAGCAAAGCCTTTAAGCCCCTGTAGAACCACAGCTCATAAAAGCGCGCAACAGATCATTCTGGCCTACAGTTTTAACTCCAAAACCCAAATGGCCAGCAGATAAGGCTGCCAGGTAAACCTTTAATGTGGAAAAGGCTCTTCCCTCATCAATTAAGTCCTGGAGAAAAATCACAATGGCTTTCTCAGAACAGAGATAAGGATTGTGACCCTCTTTTTGGCACCAATTTTGGAACATCTTCTACCTGTGACCATATAATATCCTGGTGGAAGGAGGAGCCCTTTGTTTCCGATTACTGATAGTGGCAAGCACCCTAGGAGGGAGATCTGGCCAGGCCCAAAGAGCTAGGCTCTCTGGATGTGGGTGGATCACCGTCCCTCCCCCCTCAGAGGAGTCAGACAGAGGAGTTTGTCCACCCCCATAGTGAGAACCTCACGATCCTTATGATAATAAAACAGCATTTATTAGAGCATCATAGGACTCTAAAATCCAAACAAACTAATAAATGAAAATGTC
The DNA here is from genome assembly GCF_964638095.1 of Poromitra crassiceps. Classification (NCBI taxonomy): domain Eukaryota; kingdom Metazoa; phylum Chordata; class Actinopteri; order Beryciformes; family Melamphaidae; genus Poromitra; species Poromitra crassiceps. Next base: position 23,305,478 of record NC_139627.1, on the reverse strand, counting down.
CAAAGACTACATTTTCATTCCAGGTTTTCCAGACTGTTTTTATGTCTCTGTGGTCAGGATGTATTGTCTCTTTATTTTAATCCTAGTAGAGATGGTTCATCGTAGCACTTGTATGTGTGTTTCTCCAGGAGTGGTGAAGGTCGGGGAAATGCTGAGGAATAAAACAGCTTTTGTACTGGAAGTTGAGCGGCATGCCGGCATCGACCCTGACACTCTCAACATGCTGATGGAGCTCACACTGCCACACAACAACTTAATGGTGAGGCCAGGGACTCTCTCTCTCCCTCTATGCCTCTCTCTCTCTCTCTCTCTCTCTCTCTCTCTCCCTCTCTGTCTCTTTGTCTCTTTGTCTCTATGCCTATCTCTCTCTCTAGTCTAGTCTATATGAATGCACATACTCATTGCCTCATTGATTATACAGAAGAGCTGTAAATCTGCACATAGTCTCGCACCTGCCCACTGGGTTGCCAGGTTTCTGCTGCCCACTGGGTTGCCAGGTTTCTGACAAGAGTAATGTTTTCATGAATTGGTGTGTTCACATTCCCTTTAAGAGAAGCACTGACCTTTTTAATTTGAGGCTGCCCGCCCTGCAGCTCACCCACTGCGCGTCGCATACACAGCTCAGCCGCTACGCAGCGTCGCCTGCTCTATGACATCACTGATGATGACATCACCGATGACATCACTTATGACATCGTCACTGATGACCTCATCACTGAACTTATATAGCCTCAGCCAGCAAGGACGACATCACTGACATCATCACTGATCACTGATGACATCACATCATTAGGTAATTAGGTCAATCACCTTAATTAAAAAATCTGGAGCGGGCTCGCAGCCTCGCAAAGTTCTGCTCACTCACTCACACACGGACACTTCTCTAATTACAATAAGATAAGAAGATAGGCTTAAAGAGAAACATAACATAGAATAAATAGTTCTAAAAGTTGTGTCATATTCCAATTACATTGCCGCCTTTTATTATACCAGCATATTATATGGATTAGCATCATCACATTGGTCATTCATTAAGCATAACAGGCTAATCTGTGTTTTAATTTAATTTGATTGGAATATCAAGCGCTAGTGTATGATTGGAAATGGCTTGAAGCACAAGAGCTTGCCTGTATTGAATCCAGTATCAGTTAGGCTAATTAAAATGAAGTTGTCTTTACAGTGGGTAATGAATGCAATCCTAATTAAATTGTTAAACCCGAGAGATGATTATCCTTTATTTTGTATCAAGAGCGCTTCGCTATGTTGAATCAGCACCTCTTTTCAGCGAGTCCTGTGTGAATAACTGTCAGAACAACTTGATAGTTAAAAGCATCAACTTGTTTGAAACCGCTGTTAAATTATTTTCTGTAGACTTTGATAGCTCCTGGTCAGCTTTTTCCACGCTTACAGTACCACACTTCCAACAGCAAGTACTTGGGTCCTGCTGCCATGAGATTTTAAGAGTTCAGGTCATAGAAATAGGGGCCAAATCCCAAGTTCCCAAATATTTTACCGCCTGAAATCTGAGGTGAATGACATTTTCTAGTAGTATTCACCTACTGAAATCTGAGGTGAACAGTTTCAAATAGGAAGCTGGTATCTACTGTCTTTCCAAGGTGACATGAATGCACCTTTACAGCATGGATCATCTTGTCTCTGTTTATATCCTGGAACAGATCCTGTCCTGGCTGGTCAACATGCGGCACTGTGACAGCTCAGCATCCCCCAACATGAACCAGACAGAGGCCATGATCTTCAGGACTCTGTGCTCCATGTCCCCCGAGCAGTGGTACAGCTTCTTGCTGCTGATGGCGCAACATCTCAACGTGGAGAAGGTCATCTACACGGTAAAGCTAGATTCAGATTATCTTTTCTTCTTCATTCTGTAAACTTTTTAGGCTTTTTATAGGTCTGGCAAAATAAATAATGTCCATCCCATTTCAAATGAAGGCCCAATTTGAATGTAACACCTCGCTGAAACAACCCTCATTTCAGTATTCTTTAGTTTTTTTTTATTCCTGAAAATTACAAATGTGTCAAATGGCAGCCAGGAAGAGCAAAGGGACAGTGAACTGTCCCTCTGAAACTGCAGCATCCAAAGTGGTTCTCTAATGAAGCTGGCTTTCTATTTCAAGTTCAAAATGTCATCTCAGTCACTTTTAATTGGAGAAAGCATCTGTGCCTTAAGTGTCAGCTACTTTCTCCTTTGAGGGAAATCCCACTTGCTGTGCTCCAGCTCGTTACCCCGACTGGGGTCAAGCCAATGGTTTCAAAGGATTTAAAGATTCAAACTAGTAAGGACAGGCACACAGAAATGGTAAAATCTGCAGTGTGCTCAAGATAAAAATGTACCGTGAAACTCAACAAGCTTTTATGCATGATTAAGATGTAATATTTCTTTTTAATAGCACATTATAGGGTGCTATTAGCCACAAAGAACACACATTTTTACAGCCATTGCTTGTTGGGACTCTGGCTCCATTATGCTGCTTCAGGCAATTTTGCCGTTTTTCTTGTCTTGATTTGTTTTAATGTTCTTATTCTGTATAATTTACACACATTTATTTTTTTATTTTTTAGCTGCCTCGTTTACCAGCGTTCATTTGAAAAAGAGGTTCAACTGAGTGTGAGTGCCCTTGCTATTAAATGTAGTTTGAAAGAAAAGAAGAACTTGTTCGTTACATCATTACAAACAGCCACATTTTATTCAAACCTGCAGAACTTTATTTTAACTTCTAGTCAGGATTCCAATGTTTCCAATATATCAACAGGCACGTGCAGAGAGGGGTGCTAGGGGTGCCCGAGCACCTGCCTGTTTTCCCCTAATGCCCAAAGTGCCTTTTTTTTTTACTGTAAAGGCATGCCCAGCGGCCTTCAAGAAGAACTTATAACAATAAATAACAATTTAGCAATAAATAAAATGTTCGGACAGTTTACACATGTTGACCTTTCAACCGGAAGTTAAGTAATCGTCTGCGTCTCTGTGACGTGCACAATATTTATTTCCCAGGATGGCGAAGGCATGACCCGCCCTTCTCTGCCTCTGATTGGCCTAGTGTCAAACGTTGTTGATCCAATCACATTCACTTGGCTATCCTATCCTGCGTCTCTCCTCATCTCCTGCACCAATCAGAGGCAGAGATTGGCAGGTCATGCCTTCGCCATCCTGCCCACTGCCCAGCTGCCGAGCTCCGACTGGCTGGCGGATCAGCAACAGTGAAACCGCCCCGCGCAACGGTGTTGTGTCCTTTTGGGGACACAGTTTGAGGGGAGGAGTTTGAAGAGGGAGCTAGCAGGGTGGGAGGGGTCGGCGATCCCCTTCTGTGTCTTGTGTTTGATATATGTGGCATACCCCATACCCCCATTTGATAAGATTTTGTCCCAGGGTCCCCCATCTGATAAGATTCTTGCTTTTAGACGTTTTATTACAGAAAGTGTATGAAACCTATGACCAAAATAGTCATACATTCTGTCATTGTGTTACTTATAGATGGAATTATGGTGAAAGTAAATGACCCCCCCCCCCCCTTTGCTGGGGACCCCTGGAACCCCCTCAAGGACCCCTGGGGGTCCCTTGACCCCACTTTGAGAACCACTGCTGTAAGAAACATGTGATCACTTTGGGGCCCTTCTCCACAGATGGTGTTGTCTGAAGACATGCAGAGCCTGGTAGGGGTCATGCTCCAGATGGTGACGTTCCTGACCGACGTGATAAGCAGGCTGCTGCCCACCGTCAGCCGGCTGCAAGACTACCTGCACTCCATCCAGGACCTCAACCTGGCCGCCAACCCCGAGTTTCACAAGGTGAGTCTGCTTTGCTACTGTATGGCCCTGAGAAGGCTAGTTGAGAATGTGTGTGTGTGTGTGTGTGTGTGTGTGTGTGTGTGTGTGTGTGTGTGTGTGTGTGTGTGCGTGCGTGCGTGTGTACGTGTGTGTGTGTGCGTGTTAAATGTTAAATGCATGACTTTACAGCAGAAATAAACCTGTTTACATCCTGATTCATGGCAACTGTACAGGGGGTGAATTTTGATATACAGTAACTCACTCATTTAAACAGTCTATGGCTGCAAAGAGAAGTCTGATTGTATAGAAGTCAATGGGGAAATGACCTTACTTCTCACTTGATTTATTACCTCAGTAAGCACTTTTTTAATAGGTTTATGGTCTCAATCGCTTTCAAGTCTGTTTCAAGTCTTCTTCAACACAGCATGATGTTCATTTGTAAATTACAGTCCCATTTAGAGTAAAATAGACAATAAAGCAGACTATGTTTTGGGGGTGATTGACAGGTCGGCTGTCGAGTGATCATGCAGCTCACCGATCATAGACCAATAGCAGGCGGTGCTGCGGCTCTATCTCGCTCTATCTGTCTAAAAAAACAAAAACAAGATGACAATGGCCAAAATGCCAAAACTCAAGGCTTCAAAATGGGAGTCCACAAAGCATTGGGTGACATCCCAGAGGCTACGTACTGTATATGTCCACATGTTTTATACAGTCTATCTACATGTATGGTGTGACCATTGAATGGTCATGTAAGAGTGAAGCACCAAGAGAATAGGTCTGGGTGATGCTGGTTGCTGGTGCACAATCATCTTGTCTTTTTGCCTAGATTAGATGTTATGACTCAAATTCATATTCAAACAGCTTTAGGGGCTGTTGTGCACTCAACCAACTTCACCCAATGGATGTAATGATGCTTGAACATCTAACTTTCCATCTCTATTTTTGCCCCAGGTGATGAGAGGGCAAAAGCCCATGATGTCTAGCAGAGCTACGTTCGTCACCCTCTCGCGGGCGCTGTGCAACCACGGCATCCTGGCTGTGTTCGGGCTCGCAAAGGCACCCCTCATGTCAGAGTCGGACCCCTCCTCACCCAACGTCCAGCAGAGGGAGGAGATGATCGAGAAGTTCAAGATCCCACGCAATGCCAGTACGTTGGGAGGAGGCTTTAGGGCTTTCGCATGCAGGGGAATCTAATATGAAGTATACTCAAGTATTGCGTTACAGACAGTACCTATTGGTCTGAGATATGGTTTGTCTTTGACTTATTCTTTTGAAGAAAACACAATTATAAATCAGTGATTGGATATGGATATGTTTTGGTGTCAATAGATCTATTTAAGTGTTCAGCTTTATACGCATACTCAGTTAGCAATGTTTTTATTTGTTTATTTATTTATTTATTATTACCTTTATTATTATTATTATTATTATTATTATTATTATTATTATTATTATTATTATTTATTAATTTTTATCTAAAAACACACCTGTCTAATCAGCCTAAATCATATAATGAAATAATGAAATTCACGTTATACGTGCGAATACTGTCTGATGGTTTTCTTCTATTCTCCCCTTCCCCAGCTCCATTCTGTATGAACCTGTACCTGGATATGGTCAACACAACAGGGGGTGCCATCGCCTGGGCCTTCCTCAAGCCCATGCTGATGGGGGACGTCCTGTACACCCCTGACACACCCTCCACCAGGGCCATCATGAAGAAGGTATGCACAGTTTGGGAACCACTGCATGAATGCATTGCCCACACGTTAGTACATTACATTAAATTACGTCATTTAGCTTACGCTTTTATCCAAAGTGACTTACAATAGCACATTTTGTCAACAGTAGTGAAATCAACTGTGCAGCACAGTCTATCTCAGCTAAGACTTTTTTTTTTATAAGGAATAGACAATGCACCCACTTTCACATGATAACACTATTTATATCCCTATCCCTTCCTTTCCCCAGGCCAACGGCACCTTGCAGGAGTTTGCAAACCTGAAGATGTACTCCGAGGACTGGATCGAAGCCTCCAACTACATCGTAAAGTCTGCCAAAATACTCAGCCACACTCTGCCAATGCTGCAGGTATGGAAACTCAGCACGACTTCTCCATCTGTCTCTTGTCTTTCCCCGCCTGGGCTCGGCACTTGTCCTCTGTGAAAGTGTTCAGATAAACTCTGCAGTGGCCTTTGCAAAGTTTCCGCAGCTGAATCTTGATGTTGTCTCCCCCCTTCCTCCCTGCAGAATTCCCTCGGCAATTCCTTTGTGAAGAACTTCATTGAGATGCAGACGGACATCAATGTCGCCAACATGAAGGAGACACTCAGCAACTTCTGTGAGTTTGCATTTGAAGGTCTTACTTTTGAACGTTGCAGATACCCAGGCTCACCCGCAATATTCACGCTATCAGAAAATGGATAATTTCAATCAAATTCAAACTGAATTTCTCACTATCTCTCTCCATAGTATAGCTTGAACACATGGCACACTCAATTTGTACATTGTATGCTCATTTTATTTATACGATTTGATTACCGTATATCATATTTTGTGAAGTTGCCTTGTATTTTAATTTATTTAATTTATATTCCAATAACTTTGCAGCGTAAAGTTAGTCCTCTGTTGGGATAACAGAGAAGAAAGCTTTGAACATGTTATTTATTTCTTCTTCTTTTTTAGCATTTGTTTGACATTTTGATAAAAAATCATATCAAGGATACAATGTAAAAGTTCACATACAATATAAATAACTGCTCCATCCCCCCACCCTCCCCAAACATCTCATCCGTCAAAGAAAGAAAAACAAGAGTGACAGCTATGGTAATGTTATCAACTATACAGTGCATTTCCTTTTAAGCAAAGTACAGCAAGTGTTTATCTATTATAGCAGTACAACCTGAGGAGCGTCATACAAATGTAAGCATAGCACAAGAATAATAAATGCCTGAAATACAAATGTACTGTAGTATCAAACACCTATAGGACAAGCAATGAGAGGGTTCACAAATCCAGAATGTGTTGCAGATCTTGGCTTTCAAGAAGATGTAGTAAAAGACCCCAAATTTTGTAGAATTTATTGAGCTTACGTTTGAGACTACAGTATATGTTAGTTTTTACAGTGCAAGACAGGATGATAGTAGCTCTTTAAACCAGTGGCACATGGTGCCAGATGTTTTGTGTGTATTAAGCAGGGATCAACCATTCTGATTTCATGCTCTCTCAAAGATAGATTTGTGCTATTTACTTTTAAGTGGCATTCAGTCAAACAAACACACACCACATATTATTTTGTAATTTGGTTTACAGCAAACTGACTATAGCTGTAACGGAAGTCAAAATGATCTGATTCCAGCTTCTTAAAAATGTGAATATTTTCTGGTTTCTTTACTGCTCTATGACAGTAAACTGAATGTCTTTGGGTTGTGGACAAAACAAGACATTTGAGGACATCATCTTGGGCTTTGGGAAACACTGATCGACATTTTTTACCATTCTCTGACATTATAGACCAAACAACTAATCGTTTAATCAAGAAAATAATCGACAGATTAATTGACAATGAAAATAATAGTTAGTTTCAGCTCTAAAACTGACATATCTCTATCTCTATCTAAAAACCTGCTTGGCGTTCTTTTGCTGTTGTGTCAAGATTTTAAGTTTGATTCTTCTAATTTTTTGTCAAAGCTAACATGACAACCTTGCTGGAGAAAAACAAGCACATCCTCAAGCAGATAACCACCTTGTCCAGCCTGATGGTGAACATCTCCTCCTGCATCAAGTTTGACCGTTACCGTGGCTATGACTCCGCTGACAAGCTGAACGCAGAGGCCCAACACCTGGCTAAAGACCGCAACCTCTATGCAAGTGAGTAGATACTGCGTGTCATGGACAGCAGGACAGGCCTCTTCTACTGAGATAATCGAGTCCATCTGGTCCATTGGAGAGTGCATCCAGGACTTGTGCTGGTTTCCAGCTTCTCAAGAATAGATGTTGACATTTGCAGGTCATTGCTGGACAGCTAATGAGATTAAAGCAGGTGGATGCGGTCTTTCAAAATGCAGGATGGCAGGGGCAGAAGGCTGAAATTTGCCGTGGAGGTCAAGTGTGTGTGTGTGTGTGTCTGTGTGTGTGTGTGTGCGTGTGTGTGTGTGTGTGTGTGTGTGTGTGTGTGTGTGTGTGTGTGTGTGTGTGTGAAGGTGTGTGTTTGTGTTCATATCAATTGGGGGGGGGGGTTCAAAATGCAGGGTGGCAGAGGCAGAGTAGGGTGCCCCTGCCATCCTGCGTTTCAGAAATTCTCATAATGTGGTCGCAGCCATTGCAAATTTGCGCTTTTATGTGTTTTGTGCTCTACATCTGTCTTGTATATACTACAGTATCTGCGATAAAACAGTGCACATCTGTCTTTAAGGTGTCATCTTCAAGCTTCCCAAAGAAGAGGACTCATCAGGCAGAGGTCACTACAACTCCTCCTTTTCCGCCTTCTCCTCCTCCTCGAAAACCACCCTACCTCCCAAAGTCAGCTACACCATCCGCATGCACATGGACAACTCCATGCGTACCGACCGGGTGCGCGACCCCTTCTTCATGAAGGACCCGCACATCTTCGCGCACACGACGCTGCGCTACAACCGGGGATTCGTCTACATGCAGGAGAGCATCGACCGGGCCATCATCGAGACCCAGACGGGACAGAGGGTCACAGAGCCGGCCGTCCAGCTGCAGCCCTTCCCCTACCCCTGCCACTTCCGGGACGAGTGAGTGGCCTGGACCATTGACTGTATAATATATGGACGACATGTCTCCAATTCCTCCCACTATGAAGAAGTGAAGCTAAAATATATTGTTTCTACGAGCTGTCATCTTGCTTGCGTCATGTCATTTGGAGCCAGAGTCTGCACAGTAGAGTCGAGCTGAACCACCTCAGCCATCCCACCGTCTGATGGAGGTTTGAGAGTGGCTGTCACAGCTGCCACTCAACAGTTTTTATATCATCAAAGAACTCATTTTAAAACAAACAAAAAATTGCACTTGAACATACACCAGCGTGATACAGTAAGAAAGACCTAAAATGACAGAAACCATTTTTGGGGGGAAATTTATTTGGCGTGTACTTTGATTTTTTTTGTTGGCTCATTTCCCATCCACTATTATGGAGGGGTTGGGATTTATGCCCTATGCTAAACTGCAGTCAGCCACAAGGGGGTGATCAAGATGTTTTGGCTTCACTGTTTGGGAGCCGTCATGACGTCCATATTTTATACAGTCAATGGCCTGGACACGCGCGCACACACACCTACACACACACACACACACACACACACACACACACACACGCTAGGGGAATGTACAGCCATTGATGTGGAATAATGCATTCACTCACATTATTCACTGACCACTTGAGAATGGCAATACATAGTCATTCATGGCAACCTTTCCCCATTATAATGGCCTTTGCGTCATGTGTATGAATATTCACCGCAAACCATACATTCATATTTGAAGGAACATGCACGCACAAGCTGGTACACCCTTAAGCCGTTTATTAGGCCGTATATAAAGAACTTCCCTCATCTCCCTAGTGTGCATTCAGTCTACCATGGGTTTGACATAAACTTGTGCATTGACACAGTACATTGTTTCCAATAAATCTCACTGTAGCGTAACGCCAGTGTTTGTGCCTTGGCCCGGAGTGCTTCTTAAAGACAGTGTTGATATCTCATCTCAGGAGCACCAGCGGGCCTCAGTCTCTGGCTGGCTGCCTCCCGTCCCAGTGTGAGATACGGCCATCCTCGCTTTCTCCATCGCCCTGATTTATGACTCAACAACATAATTCCTGACATGGGAGTTGTGAAATATAGCTCTGTATTACAAAAAACACTGCGCCGCATTCTCATGTGTCGTGGGCCAGATTTGATGGGGAAAACATAAAGAAAGGGGTTTCCTGTGAAGTCCATAAAGTACACACACTCGCTCACTCACACACACACACACACACACACACACACACACACACACACACACACGCCAGTGGATGACGACAGGCCACTTTCAATCCCTGTTGTTGACACTGATCCGAGGTCATGTTCTCACGACATTTGACTAACGACTGTCATCTATGTGGTTCCCCCAGGTACCTGGAGGCCATTTCCTTCGTCTTTCCACTCATGCTGATGATCGCCTGGGTGCTGTTTGTGGCCGACTTTGTCAAGAAGCTGGTCCACGAGAGAGAGCTGAGGCTGCACGAGGTGAGGCTGGGTACTTTCAACCTCCCCCCCATAGTGTGTTTATGCATTGTAGACTGACTCTCCAGGTTTCCATCATGTCCTGTGATGACAATGTCCACTCCTCCTTTGTTTTTTTCTTCTAGGCATCAGTTGCAATCATTGCTGATAAAATCCCTATTGATATTCCTGTTGACAAATACCAAAAATTCCTTATGAGCAAGGTGTGAACCTTACTAGAACAGTTGATGAATGAATAAGTAAGGCTGCTTTCTTACTGGGAACGATTGCTTTCGTTCCGTTCTGTTCCGCACTCGGGAACGATTGCCTCCCCGCCCCTCTCCCCCGCTGGTCAGCTTTCACATTACAGCATTTCTTCCGCGCTCGGAAACGGAACAGATTGCACTTGCATCGTCAACTATGCCTGGAGTTTATCCTCGCCCGTGTGTTGTCTATGAGGTTCGGAACGGTTGGCTTTCACACTCGCAAGTGTGCCGTGCCCGGGCACGCCAAAGCGCTCCACAGACCACCTTTTCAAGTGGATCCTGTCACAGTTCCCCGTTGCGCGCCCGGGTGCAGAACAGAACGCTACGCAACGTTCACACTTGTCAAATGTTCTGAAACTGGGGTCAATTTGGGGACAAGTGTGCTCGGGAACGGTACCGGGGCGCCAGTGAGAAAGCACCCTAAGTAAACTAGAAGGTCATTCGGAGAATGCAGACCTCCTCCAAGGATTGCGCGAGTCGGATACGGATCCGCTCCAAAATGTAATGGGTTCTTCCTTGGCCCATGCTACACCCTTCCACCATGCTACACCCTTCCACCAAGTTTCATGAACATTGGGCTGGTAGTTTTTCTGTAATCCTGCTGACAATAAAACAAATGGCACAAAAACATAACCTCCTTGGCAGAATAAGTAAAATAAAGAAGATAGATACATACATACATACATATACATACATACATACATACATACATACATACATACATACATACATACATACATACATACAGTCAGACAGACAGACAGACAGACAGACAGACAGACAGACAGATTCTAAACAATCGTTACTATGGAAATTGAGTGCATATCAAATACAATACAAAAATACATTCAATTCAATGTCAATCAAGTTCTAAAAAATCCATATGCATAAGTCAAGCCTTTCTCGTTGAGTTTCCTCCCTCCCAACTCCAGTATTTGCTATTTGTTAACTTTTTTGTTACCCTCTCCTCTCCCGCAGTACATGAAGATGATGGGAGTCAACCCGCTGAGCCACTTCTTCGCCTGGTTCCTGGAGTGTGCCGTCTACCTGGTGCTCACCATCATCATCCTCACGCTGGTGATGAAGTATGGCGACATCCTGCCCCACAGCGACGGCTTCCTGCTCTTCCTCTACTTCTGCGACTACAGTCTGAGCATCCTGGCCTTCAGCTACATGGTCAGCTCCTTCTTCGACAAGACCTACATCGCCGGCCTGAGCGGCAGCCTTCTCTACGTGCTCTGCTTCTTCCCCTTCATCGTGGTCGTGGCGCTGGAGTCCTCGCTCAGCTTCTCCCAGAAGAGCGCCCTGGTGAGTAGGGTTGTCACCAGTGGTGGAAATGGACAGGTTTTACTGTGGGAACCCTACGTAGGCAGGGTGGGGGCCCCCGGACGTGGTCCAGATGAGGAGGAGGAATGCCATTCCCCCTCTGGTTCTTGCCATTCCCTAAATGTATATATGTTGCGCAAGAATAGAAATTGAATAGGCTATGTTCCATTGTCTGCATGTGTCTCCCGACTCCCGACCCGCTGTCTCTGTGCCCATGTTTCATGCGCCACCTGCCTCGAGAAATTGCAACTGCCAAGCCTGTCTCTCCTTTTAATTGTTGTCTGTGAGCTTCTGTAAAGCTGCTAGTTCTCATCATAAAAATTCTCAATGATGTAACAGCAACCTAGATCCATGTCTCAAACTATCCCGTGTTGGGTCCTTGAATTTGAGGGATTTGGGCCTGGAAAGTCCTTGAAAAGTTCTTGAATTTGATGTTTAAGAAGGTGTGGGAACACCTTGTCTGGCTTTGGGTGTAGGAGGGCTGTGCATGTGTTGTGTATATTATGAGTTCACCAACTGCAGCTCAATGACAACATTCACAAATCAGCGTTGCAATGTGAGGATCCACTTCTGATGGTTTGACAATGTTGCATTTTCAATTCAGCATCATATGTTGAATTGTATGAGCTGAGCTCAGCACATTGCTACACTGTATGTGTGTGTATGGGAGCCATCTGTGGGAGGGCAGTTTTAAATAATATGATTCAAAATGGCAAACAACACAATTTACCAGGCATACTGAGGCTGGAATGTAGAGATAAGAGTCGTACTTACTGTACATAACTGTGCATGCTAAGTACAGTCTGCAGGCAGATTGTGTCAATTAATTTCATAATGAAAACAACTGTTACCTAATATTTATTACTCAAAATAGTTTAATTAGAGAGCATCCTCAGATTTGCCCATTGCTATGAGTGAATGGACATAGTAGCGATTCAATTACATTACTGTATATTCAGTTGTGAGCTTTTATTTTTTATGTCGACCGTCATTTTGACATACAAGCAGGAATGTACGTGCGGGTAAACCCATATTAACTCTACCAGCCTTTTTACTTTACTTCTTCCAGAAAACACTTTACCCACCTTTTTTATGTTGAGAAAAATATGTAGAAAATAAATTCAAAATAGACTTCATAGCAATGAGTATCAAGCCAATGTGAGTTATCTAAGGACTCGGTCTGACATGGGGGGGGGGGGGAGAAAACAACTAAATATTTTCTGATTCTAATTGATTTTGGTTCGTACGGTTTGTTCTTTGTTTTCTTGCCTTATCTTTTCCCAACTTTTTTATTTGCCACCACATCACAAGTATTTGTGTTATTGTAGTTGGGTTTTGGAAGGGGAGGGGGGTTGGGGGGAATCGTTCAGATAAGAACACCACTTTCAGCAGACTTGTCAAGAGCAAAGAGGAGATAAATTACAGGAAGGCAGAGGGGGCGAACAAAAGGATATATTCATTGATGTTCTATTTTGTCGGGTGTCCTGTCTCATTTGTGCGTCTCATTTCCTACAGAGCTTGTTCTCCCCGACCTGTTTCAGCTATGCAAGTCAATACATCTCTCGCTACGAGTCCCAAGGAGAGGGTACGAGCATGCACGCATCTGACTAGCATCAAGCAGCATCTCTCTGGCAGCCATACACACTGCCTCAGCCCGCAGACACAATAGACTTGACTGAACCTGTTTCTTCTGTCGACCTCTTTAGGAATTCAGTGGAGCAACTCGTACATCTCGCCCATCGCTGGAGACACGGCCTCGTTCGGCTGGCTGTGCTGGCTAATGTTCATCGATTCCTTACTCTACTTCGTTATCGGGGCTTACGTCCGCATGGTCTTCCCAGGTAAAGCACAACACACCCCGATAAAATGCCCTGATAATAATAGCTTTATAAAGAATTAATAAATTAATATAAACAGAAAATCGACAGAAAGGCAATAAAAACAAGTTAAGAAATATAAAAGCAATACATAGCAAGAGAAAAAGGAGGTCACAAACAATAATGAAAGGCCATATACATCTATAATATAAATTTTGTTTTAAGAATGGACAAAAAAAGATTACACTGATTTGACAATTCAGGTGGTTCAAAGTTCAAAGTTCTTTTCTAGATGGCAACAAACAAATTGCCTCTTTTGAACAGCCAATATCTAGAGTTCGAAACAGCCAATAGGAACCTCTTGTTTTTAAATTGAGACTTTGAAACAGCCAATAGGAACCTCTTGTTTTTAAATATAGACTTTGGAACAGCCAATAGGAGCCTGTCTGAGGACCTCAGGATGCAATCCAGCTCACATAGTGTTAAGGATTGTGGTATAGCTTTGTGCCAGATCAGTTAAAGTGATCAGTAAAATCTTAATATAAGTTCTGAAACTAACAGGAGTATGAAGATGCTTGATGCAAAGATGCCCTAAGCATGTTAATGTAATGTCTGTCCCATTAGAAACCCTCACCCTGTCCTCAATTCTGTTGATCAAAAACAAATATGCATTGTCATGTGACATAGCAATGTGTCATTTGACATAACAATCAACGCAGTAGGATTAGGGATTGGCTTCTGCCCATTTGTTCATCACACAATTATCTCAGACACGATTGATAATTTTTTAAACACTTGGATAAACCATGCATTTCAAGACTGCGTTCTGGCATTTTCAAAATGACACTGATTAACCCAATGGAGCGCTGCAATCACAGGTCAGGGTGACTGACCCAGAAATAGAGAAGGTAGAAATGTTTCTATTGAGTGATGTGTCTGCATCACCTGAAAGCAGCTTTATCCAGCATTGAGAACACAGTGTTTGCTTCTGTTATCAGGACCTGAAAGCAGCTTTATCCAGCATTGAGAACACAGTGTTTGAAAGCAGCTTTGTCCAGCATTGAGAACACAGTGTTTGAAAGCAGCTTTGTCCAGCATTGAGAACACAGTGTTTGAAAGCAGCTTTGTCCAGCATTGAGAACACAGTGTTTGCTTCTGTTATCAGGAAATTATGGCATCTCAGTTCCGTGGTATTTCCCCTTCAAACGCTCCTTCTGGGCCGATCTGTGCTGCTGCTTCGGTTCCACACCAAGCCACGCGAGCAAAGGACTCCTCTTCACAAACATCATGCACGAGAACCAGCCTGTCTTCCCCAATGACAAGGCAAAAGGTACAGAAAAAAACTCTATTTTCTCCAGGTGACAATAAGTGGTGCTGTCTCCTCTGTTGTTGTCTTTTGAAGGGATGACATGTCTTCCCTTTCATGGCCTCTGCCTGTCAATATCTGTCCCCCCCTTGCTCCAGCTTCTTGCTGCGTTTCTATTTGCCCTCTCACTCTTCTCTGTATTCACTGTTCGTCTGACTGACTGTTTGTGTTTGTTTCCATCAGACATCGCTCCCTCCTCCCAGGCTGGCAACGACTTCTCCGGGCTGCCGGTGGGCGTCGCCCTCCGCGGCCTGACCAAGATGTACGGCGAGCGCGTGGCCATCGAAAAACTGAACGTGGACTTCTATGAGGGACACGTCACCTCGCTGCTGGGCCACAATGGAGCTGGCAAGACTACCACCATGTATGGCACAAAGCACCCCCACCCCTGTTTTGAAATTGACTGCCTGACGGGTCTTAATTAAATAACTTGTTGACAGCAGCTTACAATGAGTACGGCAGAATATGCTCCAATTCCTACATCTCCAACATCCACCATGCAACCACACATTTTGGGGGAAAGAAATGCAATAAGACCTAAGAGATAGAAAGGATTTTTTTACCACATGCCCTATCATATCATACACCTATTTGACAATTTCTGCAAAATGGAAAATCTTTAGTGTTGACTTAACAATCAAACTAAAAAATAAATAGATAGATAGATAGATAGATACATAAATAAAACACAAAAACAGCATTTCTCTCCTCTAACTGATATCGCATATCGCATATGAATGATCCATTATGTCCCACCCCAATATCCGGTTTTAAGGAATAAGGAAGCAAGATGCCCATTGTGACTTTCAACTTGTCCCTTTGATCAAAGCAATGTAAAATCATCAGATTTTACTGTCACATACTAACATGTGATCCGGTTGTGTGCTCAGGTCCCTGCTGACCGGCCTCTTCGCCCCGTCCTCTGGCACCATCGAGGTGTATGGCAGAGACATGCAGAACAACATCGACGACGTGCGCAAGGAGCTGGGCGTCTGCATGCAGTACGACGTCCACTTTGACCACATGACCGTCAAGGAGCACCTGCTGCTGTACGGCCAGATCAAGGCCCCCCACTGGTCACACAGGGAACTGCAGGAGCAAGTCCGCAAGTGGGTGTCCTGCTCATTCAGCCATATTCAATAAATAATAATATGCTAAAACCTTCTCAAGAGATGATGTCAGGGGTTTGACTAGCCTCAAGATTATACATCATGTAGCAATGCCATTTAGTCTGTCGTGATGATTTGCGGTGCAGCCATCATGACATCATGAAACTCTTGACCCGAGTTCAGTTTGTGACGCGTTCCTTCGATAAAAAGGAAATATGGCTGAGGGTTGTGAGACTTGCAGAGAACAAGCGGTCCATGACAGCGGCGGGTTACACAGAGGGCAATAAAAAAGCAACACCCAATGTTGAAGTATGGTTCAAACAAGATCTTATCGCCATAGGTGGTGATTTACAGGCATCATTGAGCATTGGAGCTTACATTCCTTCTATTCTGTGGTAAAGACAAAGTAATTGTTGTACGTTAGCTCCCAACAAAATCCCTTGAGATGTCATGAGGACAATTAAGAGAAAGAAATTGTGCAATATACTGTATATACATAAGCTGGTTAACTGATAGACAAGATGAATTTAGACTCTGAAATTGATTGGTAGCGCATGCATAAAAGTACACACTCTGAGTGAAATGCTTTCCATCCTCACACCGCTGAATCCCTCTTCCGTCAAGGATCCTGGACGAGACGGGCATGTACGCCCACAGACACAAGCGGGTGGGCACCCTGTCAGGCGGCATGAAGCGGAAGCTGTCCATCTCCATCGCCTTCATCGGGGGCTCCCGCCTCGTGGTCCTGGACGAACCCACCACAGGAGTGGACCCTTGCTCCAGACGCAGCATCTGGGACATTGTTATCCAGCACAAGAGAGGTGAGTCTCACACATTTGGAAAAACTATGAAAACTAGGAGCTCATGATCACCTCGCACTTACTAGAGTTTGACTGATTTGGGGGTTTGGGTTTTTGAAGGCTGATATCAATGCTCATATGTTTTAAAGCTTCCAATAGGTGATAGTGTTATGGAATCCAGTCAAAATGTCATATTCGAATCAATTCAGTATAAGGGCTCCCAATAGACAACCAGTATAGTATCCATCAATTCTCCAATAAAAATGTGATCCATAAATACTGTACTGCATGTAGCCGATTTTGAATAAATTGACAACATTGGCAGTCTCAGCCCCTAGTACACACACAGTGTGCAGTGCACACACTCTACACACATGCACATGCACACACACACACACACACACACACACACACACACACACACACACACACACACACACACACACACACACACACACAGGCACAGGCACATGCCACACACCATCCAAAACCTTCACTCTTCTGATAGCTCCTAAAAGGATGGGATAGGTCTCACATAAAATTCCTCAAATCGCTCTGGCACTTGGTGCTGAAGACCCTTCCCTCTCCCTATTTCCTAAGAAGGAAGAGGGGAGACTGTGAAGCACTGTGAACCTGGAGCTAACCCTGTAGGCCTCTCTGCTTATCAGGCCTTTGACTTTCAATTTAGCATGTAATTACCGTAAGCAGAAATAGATTTAGAAATGGAAATAGCTTTTTTCTTCAGGTGCTCACAGGCTGGCTGTGAAACAGAGAGGATGAAAAAGTGCCGTGGCGATGGCGGCAGCAGCAGCAGCAGCAGCAGCAGAGAGACTGTCATGCATTTGTGGCAGTGGGGAATCTGCAGTTTCATTGGCCCTGGCTGTCACAGGCACTGTCTCTCTGATGTTGTCTGAGCATGGCTCTGATGTTGTCTGAGCATGGCTCTGATGTTGTCTGAGCATGGCTCTGATGTTGTCTCAGCATGGCTCTGATGTTGTCTGAGCATGGCTCTGATGTTGTCTGAGCATGGCTCTGATGTTGTCTGTGCATGGCTCTGATGTTGTCTGAGCATGGCTCTGATGTTATCTGAGCATGGCTCTGATGTGTCTGAGCATGGCTCTGATGTTGTCTGAGCATGGCTCTGATGTGTCTGAGCATGGCTCTGATGCTGTCTGAGCATGGCTCTGATGTTGTCTGTGCATGGCTCTGATGTTGTCTGAGCATGGCTCTGATGTTGTCTGTGCATGGCTCTGATGTTGTCTGAGCATGGCATTGTTTGCCTGCACTGTGTGCCTTTGTCTAATGTAATTAGTGTGCCTGCTTATACACTCTTATTTACCTCTTTATTTAATTCTTCCGCCAATTTTCTGGACCATAACCATTACCGCAAGTAAAATCTAAGCTATTGACACCGTTCAAACGGCATATTCAGCATATGCATTCGGGAATCGTAAAAATGGTAGTACCCAGGAAAACTAGGCTTGTCGTACATTTCTTAAACCCTTAGTTTAAGAAACCAGAATGGCTTAATCTCCAAAATATACAATTGTATCAATCAGTTGAACCTGCATCTCTTGATTGCATTTAATATTACTTCATCTCAGACTCAGACTCAATAATTTGAACTGCATTTGAACATCCCATCCCCTCTAATTAAAATGTTGTAGATTTTGCCCAATTTAATGTAGTCCATGGAAACTCCTCTCAAGGCTCAAGGATAATAATACAGATGTGTGTCTGTGTCTGTGTCTGTGTGTGTGTGTGTGTGTGTGTGTGTGTGTGTGTGTGTGTGTGTGTGTGTGTGTGTGTGTGTGTGTGTGTGTGTGTGTGTATGTGTGTGTGTGTGTGTGTGCGTGTGTGTGTGTGTGCGTGCGTGCGCGTGCGTGTGTCTCTCCTCTCAGACCGGACCATCATTATGTCCACCCACCACCTGGACGAGGCTGAAGTGCTGAGCGACCGCATCGCCTTCCTGGAGAGAGGAGGGTTAAAATGCTGTGGATCCCCCTTCGACCTGAAAGACAAGCTGGGGCAGGGCTACAACCTCACCCTCACCAAGAAGGTACGCAGACAAGGAGGTCAAACACAATAATAAAAAAAAGTCATACTTTACTTGAATGGTGGTAAAAAAAATAAAAAATAAGCATGCCATGATATAATGAACAAAAAGGGGTTTAATACTTAATTATGGCTGCACAAATATCAAAATCACAATATGGCCAAGTGCAGTATGCAAATTGCAGGACCAGCTGCAATTTGGTCAAGGTAAAATGTGTCACAAGTTAACATACAATTTAATGAGGGCTTGTGGTGCTACAGAGATGCCCCTGCCTACAAATCACATTATCCACATACAGTATAAGGGAACATGCTTTTTTGGTGCAGACCCCAGTAAAATTAACATAATCATTTGTATATATCTTTTTCAAAAATGAAATGCACAAAATTTCATCCCCACTAAAATCATGACTCATATCGCAATCACAATATCTATCAATATAATCGCAATGTGTGTGTGTGTGTGTGTGTGTGTGTGTGTCTGTGTGTTTTTGCATATCGTGCACTGCAGCCCTATACTTAATGGGACGACTACTGTATATAATTTATGTAGTTTTCTGATGTTTGTCTTTGTATTTGTCCGATTTTATCGTAAGAAACATTCTTGCTCTGCTTGTAATGTATCATAATGCATGTAAGGTAAAGCATCACCAATAGGAAATGACAGGCCAACGTAATAATACAGATCTCAAGTTAAAGGAATACAAAGTGATAGCATGGAGCCCCAGAGCCAATAATCTACCAGTTCATGTTCTCATCTCTTAACAGTAGGGCTGATGCATTACGGCAAGAATCATAATCACAATGATTTTGAATGATATAGAGATCACGATTATTTAACACAATTACTCATTGACTTTGGCATCATCATGCATTCACTGAACTTGAAAAAACGTTTAAATTGATAATTCAATATAATTGAACTGAAAAACAAATAAATAAATGAAAAAATATAAATAAATAGGCAAAATAAAATAAATAATGATAATAATAATAATAATAATAATAATAATAATAATAATAATAATAATAGTTTTATCTCGATTATCTTGTTTTCATAATAGTGGTAAGCCAAAATTGTAATTGAGATTACAATTTTATCAATTGCATAGCCCTACAGTTGGTTGACAGGTAAGTCAACCAACT
This sequence comes from Poromitra crassiceps, assembly GCF_964638095.1. Taxonomy (NCBI): domain Eukaryota; kingdom Metazoa; phylum Chordata; class Actinopteri; order Beryciformes; family Melamphaidae; genus Poromitra; species Poromitra crassiceps. The sequence goes on along the minus strand of NC_139627.1, from coordinate 23,285,580 downwards.
GTCAATCTCCCAAAACCTCTGGTGTATTCCTTTAAAATAAAGCCTGCCCTCCTCTCCCCCCGCTCTGCTACCCCACCTCCAGAACGCAGACTGCGGGGCGAGGTTTGACAGTTCTGAGCTGAAGACCTTCATCCAGGCCCACGTCCCTGAGGCGCGGCTGAAGGAGGCCCAGGGGGGCGACCTGGTCTATTCGCTGCCCCCGTTCACCTCCTTCAACGCCTCCTCCTACCGCTCCCTCCTCACTGCTCTGGACACCAACCTGGATGCCCTGCAACTGGGCTGCTACGGCATCTCTGACACCACACTGGAGGAGGTATGCACACACGCGCACGCACACACACACATGCGCACATATGCACGCACATACGCACAAGCACCCCCCCCCCACACACACACACACACACACACACACCTGTGTTTTGTGTGGTGCATTCGCATGGGCTAAGCGAAGTCTGTATTTTACTCCAATGTGGGGTGGACCACGTTACCAAAAGCAATTTGATCGAATGGTGACCAACCACACCGTTTCACATAGACCTCTTGCTCCAGTGCCCATCTGTACAGGACTTTGGCGATTGGACCAAGTGTAGAGAATCTATTGTTGTTTTTCCCACAAACTCCTGCATCAGAATGTAAGCCATTATACTCTTTACAATCTGCCTTTACGGGGCAAAATGTGAGTAAAATGTTGTGTTGCAGAACATGTAATTACAAAAGGCAGTTTAATTTAGGGTCAGAGTGACACCTCTTCACCTGATCTTTGCAGCTTTGTTTTCAGCTGCAGTTTGACTCACCGTGTGTGAGCGGGACACTGCCGTCAGTCTGTAAGATGCTGTTTGCTTAAATGAAGCCCTATCAAGTCCAAAGATGTGATCCCAAATCATTGATATGCCGATTCGCACGGGACTAATATCACATGACCTCTGTGTTCAGTGAAATATGGAATTTTTAGTTTACAAATTATGGACATGGCAGATTAGCATGGGATTAAGATCACAGGGGACCTCCACAATTATTACCAATTAATAGAGGTCCCCAGGTAATACTAGTCCCGTGCGAATAGGGCTATAGGCTAAAAGACATTCAGTAGAGCAACAAACTTCCGCCAATGCTGAACAATTCTCCAACTTGGAAAGCTTTAGCTTCCATAACGTCCTGGATGTCAGACTTTCCCACAAGAACATGAATGCAGCATAACTGTTCAGTTATGGCTATAAAAATGAAAATGGTCTGGGAATCCAAGATCCAACCACCAAAATCGAATTAACTGATCCTATAGCTAAATTTCAGCCAAATCTGTTATCCACTTTTTGACAAATGTTGCTAACAAACAAACGGGTTGGAGAAAAGATAACCTCCTTCCAACTTTCCAATATACTGATGTGGATGCACACTGAGGAAACACTCTGTTGTTGGTAGGTGTTCCTCCAGTTGACTCACGGAAACGCAGACTGTGAGCCTGAGGACAGGCTGTCTATATCAGAGACTGTTTCTGATTCTGGATCCATCGATAGCTTACCCGAAGACCTCGATGGAAGCTTCGACAAGATCCGTGAGTCATCTCCCATCATGCATTGTTTTGCTCTGTGTCGTGTTCACTTCTCCGCACTCATTCCTCGCCTCATTCGTTTAATTATCCCTTTCTACCTTGCTACTTCATTCCCTATGTCTTTCCTTTCTTCCTTCCTTCCTTCTTTCCTGCCTGCTCCTGAAATAGCCAATATATAGTAGAAGGTCCTTTTTCATCACTGCCATTTAAGATCATGGACTTGAAACTTTTCTTTTTATGAAACCAAATTGATTCATTTTGGAAAACTTGCATGAAGTCCATCATTGGTATTCCATGATAGTCATCATTATACGGAAATCCTATTGTTTTTCTGCTGGTTTGTTATTTTCCTTCTTCTTTCCAACATTTTTGCACTTTCCTATGCCATGACAAGAAGATAGATGTTTGTGGCTTGCTACATAACAAATATGACCTCATTCCACCATATGGTGGTGCTACAATTAAAAATCTAATTATTTCAGCTTTAAAATTCCGTAACTGAATCTGATTCCAGTCCACCATGATTGAATAGTCTTTAATTTCATCTTGTGTACTATTTTGTGTTAATGTGTATAGTAGATAGAAACAGTATGCTTTTCCATGCCAATAAAGGGTCCACCTCCCTCTCCAACCCCTCTCCCATGTATTGCAGACCTCACCGGTTCGTCCACAGTGCGTGGCTTGGCCCTGGCCTGGCAGCAGTTTATGGCCATACTAACCAAGAGGATCCACCACAGCCGCAGGGACTGGAAGGGCTTGATCTCCCAGGTCTTGCTGCCCGTTGTGTTTGTGACCTTTGCCATGGGCCTGGGCTCCATCAAGAACGACTTGCGCCACTACCCCGAGATGGAGCTCAGCCCGGCGCTCTACAACATCGGACCGAGCTACTCCTTCTTCAGGTCAGTCCCTACAGACCCAAGTCCAAAACATACAATTCTATTTACCTTATGTTGACGCGGGGGTGGGCCAAATTCTTCCGGGTTGTGTTAACACTTCCGGCGGTCACGGCGCGAAATATAAAAGAACGTCAAAGAAGAGAGTTGTTTTTGTAGCGGACAGTGCAGGGGGTAAAACAAAGAACGTACGTTATCATCGACAATGACGAGCACAGCTACGCCGGTTGCACCAAGACGGCTTAAGCCTTATTTTCACTACGACCAGGCGTAACTCCTACGCCTGGTCAGGAGGAGGCGTAGAGCCTGCCTGTAACAGAGATCTCCGCAGAGACTTTTTTGACCATCATCGTCGTAACACCGCCAGTTCGCCGTCTTTGAAAGCACGACGTTAGATTATAACTAACTAGTTGTGTGGCTTAGCCTTCCAAAATGTTGCCGTTAGTTTTTTAGAAGTTAATACATAGAATTGGGAACGTTACATTCAATTTCATTCAGATTGTCTTTCTGGCTCAATCGCCGCCATTTTTCCCCCGGAGCGAGGGAGGGTGGGAGGAGGGAGGGTGTTTTACAGTAGTGGCTGATAGAGCGTAGTGGCACAGTGCTCCAAGCAGGTCGCGAGGCACATTTTTTGCAACATCATCCAATCAGGGTGCATTCCCTGGCAATTCACATGGACGCGCATTGCTACGACCAGCATAGTTAAGACCAGACATAAGCCGTGTTGGTGCAACAGGCGTAAGTCCATGGTCTTAACTAAGACCGACGTAGGAGTTACGACCAGGCATAGTTAAGACCAGTTGGTGCAACCGGCCCCAGATGGTTTTCTCTCCTCCGAGCGCAGCTCGAGCCACTTACGTCTATTCACCTTATTCACCACGCCCACTTTTTCTCTCTTCTGCGTTACACGCAATTGTATTTGTTCTTCCGGTTCAGCGCTAGTTGGCGGCCAATTTCAAAACAAAACGTCACTATAATAATGAATGAAGTTTGGCAACATTCAGAATTAAGCTACACTGCAGCCAACTTCAGTTACATGTTCATAGCGTTACTGCTGCGAGGAGCCGATGGCTGTACCCGGTCGGCATTTAACGTTAGTTACAAAAGAACGTCGACAGTGTTTTCTCACTGCCAGTAGCCTACAGTAGAGTTTGACAGATAGCTAGTCCGACCGGTGTCAGCACAGCCAGCGCTCCCAGTCCTCGCTGCTCGTTAAATATTTCCAAATAGGCGTTATTCTGATAAACTGGTCACATATATGTTACATTCTCACCCGAAAAATATTAAAACTTTAAAACAGTTTGTTTTTTTTTGCTTGAAAACAGCTTTTTGGCAAGTCTAAAAATGACTACGGTAGGCGTAATCTACTTCCGTGTCTAAAACCGGAAAGACGATTACAAAATGACGTCATGCAGAAGCGTCCTTGTATGGGCAAAGAATAAGGTGAATAAGACCCGCAGACGTTAACGTAATTCCCTGGAATGCGAGAATTAACGAGCCAGTTACATGGCATTGCATTCTTAGACATTGCTGTTT